>NC_035445.2:159293523-159612872 GCF_002127325.2 Helianthus annuus | reverse complement strand
TTTCTATCTACACAAAGCCAGCTGCATACCAAAAGTAGCTTGGAATTTTCCAGCTTTAGAAACTCTGTGTTTGAGGAGTATGCATTTAGGTGACAAAGGAGATGAGAGCCTTGATCTTTTTTCCAAGTGTGTAAACCTAAGGGACCTCACATTACATAACTGTTGCATGTATGGCTTGAAGATTTTCAATATTTGTGCTCCAGAACTTACAAATCTCACAATAAGGGCCACCTCATACCCAGATGTTGTCCATGTCGTCGCTCCTAAACTTGAGAATCTTACTGCATCTGTCAGGGGTACTATTAATCGATTTCCATTCAAATATGTATCTCTGCAGTTGTCCACAGAGGGTTTTGATTCTCTTGAGAAAGTGAATCTTTCCTTGTCAATGCCCTATTACGAACCAAAGAGATTTTTTCCGTTGCTTCTCAGTTTGTTTCAAAAGCTCCACAGCACCAAATATCTGGTTATTAATTTGGATATCATTGAGGTATTAATCCTTACTCTTTTTCTTTTATATGTTGCCTAAAACTTGAGCTTGTTTAATTGTGTTTGGGTTAAAGGAAAGTCCATAATATAAACGTTAAACCGTTGGGACAAAGTAAGGAATACAATTTTCTAGTCCATCCCTAAAACTTGAGCTTGTTTAATTGTGTTTGGGTTAAAACTTGAGCTTGTTTAATTGTGTAATTTTGGCTTTGAGTAACTTGATTGCTCATTGAACCTAAGATTATTTATATAACTTGTGATATTTATTAGATAGGGGGTGACCAAATAAAAACGATTTAATGTATAAAAATGCATTCTTTCTCAAACTGATGCACAAAAGGTTTCAAACTGATCTCTCCCCAAATTAGATTGTGATACTATAATATCTTACCATCACTTTTTAGTTCAATTCTAACACCCTTTAGTTTTAGGAATCATAATAGAGTTTTAAGATTAATATTGCTTGCCTTCTAATATATTATTCTTAGCTGTCTGTAGACTGACTTACAAAGATCATTTATTATAAAACCAGTGACAATGCAGATATAGGGGAGGAAAATTGTTGATCATAGATTTATTTTTTGTTGAATGACACTTGGGTCGCACGATTTGGTCATTGTTAGCTGTTGTGTTCTGCAGTATTTTACTGCTGCATTTTTGCTCTTCTGAATTCCTATTAGCTATTATTAGTCTAGAATATTGTTTCTATGTACTTATTACATGAAAGTTTCTATTTCTAATTTCTGTTTATTTGTTTGTATATTATGTACCAAGACTCTCTCGTTATGCCTGGATCAACTATCACTTGAACCTAGCCCATTCGATAACTTGAAGTGTTTGAAGATAAATATGATGTCCCGGAAGCAAAAAGACCATATACCTACAGTGCCCACTCAAGTCAGAAACTACTTTCTTGAGAACTCTCCCAGTGCTACATTAATCATGGATTTACCTCAGGTATTTACATGACCACATAATCTATATATTTGTTACCGTATTCCTTTTAATTATTCCTTTGTGACAATGTTCAATAAATTTAGGAGTGAGTTAAATAGTGGTGTATCTCACTGTCTATTATGACTAGTGAAAGGATCGCTTTATAATGGCAAGTTCAGTTTCTTGATTAATCCACACAGGCTTACTAGCACATTCAAATAATATATGATCTCTATTGTGTTTTGAAGGATACTTTCTTGTATATTGGACTATGGGTTCACTTGAGAGTGCATGTAAGATGTAGGAAACCGTCTCACATGGTGAAATCCTGATTTGGAGCTCCCAGAGAAGGATGGATGCTAGTGTCTCCTAAAATAAATGTGTACGTGTTGTAAAATTCTACACCCTAATAGAAGATGTAAATAACTTGTTTTCACTTGGGACAATGGTAAACAAATGTAGACTCCTAAAGTTATGTAACAAATAATCATGAGAGTCGGAAAAATTATTTTAGAGCAGGAAAATATTAGGGAGTTAAGAGATCATGTGGATTTTAGATTGCATGCAAAGATTTGGAGTTTGTACAAGTTTAAGAAGGAACTTCTTCCTTATATATTTGATAACAGTGCCACTTTGGAAAAGAAGCACTTCTTTTCCATTTATAGTGAAATGTTATATCTGTTGTTGATTTACATACCTTTATAAGTTGTCTTAAAGTATCTTGTTGGAGTGCTGTTATGTGCCACATATGGAGTTGAGATAAGGACTCCAAGTATAATGAGGGACCTTTAAAAGCCACCCCGGACGAATCTTGCATCATTAATGTCTTGTCGATAGACTTGCATTCGAACTCCTGCAAGCGTAGCAAGTGCATGAATTCAGGGCGACAAAGCACATCACCACTCAACAAAATCTCCACATTAAACTAATCTTCCAATCATGTGGCTTCTTATTCCATCTATGCTGATTATAAATCTACTCATTTATAAGCTTATAATAGTTTATTCACTTATTATTGAAATTTTAATTAATTGTGGTGAATACAGCCAGATTGCTAGATTCAGAAAGAAAACTTTTCATCAGATAAGAGAACAAAACTGTTTTGATTTATTACCTGCTTTGATTTGATTGAAGGTGCCACAGAAGAGATCAAGGCAGCAGGAACATGATGAGACAATGGCTAAGAAGGTGGCCAAATTGAAGACAGAAAAGAAGCAACCAGAGACTGCGGCCCAAGGGAAGAGATTGTTGGAGGCAAAGACTGAACCTCCTTCTCCAAGACTGTCTTCATCTATTGTAAGCTTTCCATTACCTTGAACTCATGACTAAGAATCTTTGATTCAAGTTTTACAATAGTCATATGAGCACAAATTATCTGCACATCAAACATCCAATGTGCTTATTTATTGCGTAACTTAAATTTTCACTTGGCACTACTATTTAATGAAGGTTGAGTAGAGACCAGGGCTGCGATCAACCAACTAACTCAAAACGGTCAATAGACTATAATTTATTGTTTAAAAGGTCAAATTAAGTAAAACTGAAAACCAAAGGGCTTTGGTCTTTGGCCTAGTAGTACCAAGGTGTTGAAAAAAGGTGTCACTCCCCAAGTGTCGAGGTTCAAGTCCCGTGGTGGAAAGAAGGTGTAGATTAGAGTCCCCTGATGCATAACAAAAACTTACATACAAAGAAAACATGCTAAACAAGTCATACAATTTAAAGTTGCCCAATGCATAACCAAGTGTTTACAACCTTCTAAACTGTTTCATTCAAATAAAAATCATCATTTTTAATTTAATAAGGGTTTTGTTTCATTTTGAATGTATAAATTCATTTTATGAATTGAAAAATCTATAAAACAATGGTTGTTAAGTAAAACCCAACATGTTGTGGCCCACCCTGAAAATTTACCTGTTATGCAATTGGTGTGCTTAAAAATTGTACAGTACTGCTGACCAGTTATGTTCATATAAACATATTTAGAGGGTGTTTGGGATTGAGTTTAGAAATGACTTATTGACTTGTTAACTTTTTGAAAAAGCCAATAAGTCGTTTTCAAAATCCCGGATTTGGGGCTTTTCCAAATGACTTATTGATTTATTGGCTCCAATAAGTTAATAAGTCATTTCAAAGCTCAATCCCAAACACCCTCTTAGTTACTTCTCTTTTCATTTTTATGGTTTTGTTAGTATGATTACTGGAAGCAAATTCATAACAACTGCAATAGAAATGAGTGATGCAAAGAATTTACTTTCCAACTCTTATGTCAATGTATCCATTTTTTTCAAAAGTTCTTTTTGTTTGGCAACTGATATCTAGCTTTCTAAATGTTCAGCATCAGATGCCCACATCCTCAAGTGTTGATGGATCAGGAAGCAACATGGATGTTCAGCCTTCAAACTAAGGGATATTTCAATGTTTATTTTTTAATGTGTGGGCTTGCTTTTGTTGTGTATTCTATCTTGATGGCACAGTTTAACTATGGCAACTAACATCAAGTTATGATAAATGTGTGATTAGCCTTTCATGGCTATAGTGTTTAAATCTAGAGAGATTATGTGTGTTTTATAGATTTAAAATTGTTTTTTTTTTTTTTTTTTTTTTATTGTTGGAGTTGTCTGTTTGGATCTGATGAATATATATCCTCCCTTCAAGTAGGATCTTGCTACTCCCACACCTCAAACGGCTATTCAACGAATTTTCAAATGGCCGTTCAAAGGTAGAGGGTTATGATGCAAGCCTTAACTTTCAAACGGCCATTCAACAAGTACTCAAACGGCTGAACTTTTAAAGGGGTAGGGGCCTAATGACGTGAGCCCTAAGTGTCACACAGCCATTTGGTTCAACCTCAAACAGTCGTTTGAATGCTGTCATTTTCTTGGCAGGTTTTAATAGTAAGCTTCTTATCAATGTTTTTTTCTATTTAAACCATATTTTGTTACTTTTGATTTCAACTTTATACACTACGGGAGGAACATGTGTTGGTGCACTTGTGTCTGTACTTTGTCTGTATTCGGTCATGATGTAAAACGATGTCTTTGTTAGTCATGTAAGTTTGACCAAGTCAACCATCCTCCTGGTTTGACTTGGCCAAACAGTTATAATATGGTTGAAAATTGTCTGTGTCGAAGGTTGGGTCATCGAAGGATTGTTTCCATCCTTCGATGAGCTCGAAAGATATCCCACGAAGGATACTGATGGACCTCGAAGGATATACCATCCTTCGAGGTATATGTGGATCCTTCGATGGCAGTATGATCGATAGATGATGTTTCGATCAGTAAACCTGATCCTTCGACCAGATCATCTGGTATGGGTATAAATACCCATGTAGTGTGTTCACTTCAGTAGAGTCACGAGAGATAAGGCAGATAAGGAGAGACACTTCTGTCAAGAACACACACACACTTAGAGAAAGTTTACAAAACAGATTTGTAAACATTGAGCTTGTAACCGAACCTTTCATACGTATTAATACAAGTGGTGTTAATCGGTGAATATTGTGTGTCTTGTGTTTGTGCTTGTTTCTTCTCGGTTTGCACTCTAGCTTGGATTCCGCACTTGCTAGTGTGTTTCTCATAACAAGGTTAAGGTTTTACCTCATCCTCCGAGGGACCTACAAGTGGTATCAGAGCATTGGCTCTTTTCCTTGTTAAAACCGAGTTTTTACAAGACTTTGGAGTGTTTGGACACATGGTTTAGCACCCGTTTTTAGTGTTTTTCTCGCATTTCTTGACGTAAAAACGTGTTCTAAACTAACCGGGTGTGTTCAAGGACGGGTTGGGTAACTTAAAAAACTTGTTTTTAAGAAATTTTTGGTGATTTCCGGCCAAATTCCGGTCATAATTCCGGTGACCGGTTTCTGGAAAAGGACCTTCCATTTTAAGCATATTTTATTGGTCAAATCGGGTTTGGTACAAAAAGTATGGCCTGACCATACCTTTCTGCCGAAAGATCTCTACCAACCCATCACCTTTTCACCAACCTGTCAACTTTGTGTCAGCTGTGTCAGATCCATTCGAAAGATATCCTTCGAAGTCGAAAGATTATCTTTCGATCAAAGGAGGTTCGACAGATAACCATCCTTCGAACATCTTTCGAAGTCTGTGATCTATCTTTCGAGCCAAGGAATCTTTTCGAAGGATATATATTCGAAAGATAAGGATCTTTCAATTGTGAATCTTTCGAAATCTTTCGAAATCATTGTTCGAAATTCAACAGTGATCTTTCGAACACTGTTGATCCTTCGAACAAATATTGATCCTTCAATCCTTGTCATTTTAAATCTAACAAGTGTTGTGTTTTTCTGTCTTTCGATAAGGGATCCTTCGGTTGGTCCTTATAATTTTTAGTTGATTTGAGTGTGACTTCCAGGAATTCAATTTTCTTTTCAAACATGAATCCGAGTTGGTGGGGAACTCCGGCTCCAGATAGTGGAAAATATACAAGTACAGGTTCCACTCCCTCATGGTGGGGTACACCGGCTCCAGACAGTGGAAAGTACACGAGTACAAGTTTATCTCCTTCATGGGCCGAGTCTCCAGTGTCGACATCTTCGCAAGAAAATGCCATATCGTCAGGTCAATGGGCATTAGTATCAAATCAAACTCCGAGCATTCAAAGTATTTTATTGAGCGAAAGCGAAACCGGAAGTTTGAATCGACCTCCAAAGTTGATGCACTTAAACGAATATCCGGGCTGGGTTGATAGATTTCGTACATACGTTCTTGGTCAAAATACCGAACTGTGGATACGTTTCACTACAGTTTTCGATCAAGCTATAGAGGTTGCTGCTTCAGATACTGCTACGTTTGCCGATCTTCCTGAAGATCAAAAGAAAACGTATGATCTGGAAAAGAAAGCATACGCCATTCTCACTCAGGCGTTAAGCAAAGATATCTACCACCAGTTTGTCAGTTTCAAGACAACTAAGAAGTTGTGGGACGGGTTGAAAACCAGAGGAGTAGGGAATGAAGCAACACGTCAATTGCGTCATGATCTTCTCAAGAAAGAATTTGACTGTTTCACGTGCATGGATAAGGAGTCTTTGGGAGACATAACAAGCCGGTTTTATCACTTGCTTACAGAGTTGAACAATTTCGGAGTAGCGACAACTACAGCAGAAGTGGTGAAGAAGTTTGCTGATGCTTTGCCTCCCCAATGGAGTAGTTTCTTGGAAATCTTGAAGTATAACGGAGTGTTGAGAACTACAAATATCAACGACTTCGTGCAACTTTTAGAAAACAAGGATCAGGAGGAAACATTAAAGGCAAAAAGAGTTCCATTGCCACAAAATCCAGAAATGTACTATGGAACTTCCAGTTCTTCGTCTGCAAGAACCGGTCCACATGCTCCACTTCAAACGGCATTTGTCACAAGTACGGATATGTATGGCAATCCAGTACAAGTTCCTGTTAAGCCAGCCCCCACCACAGACATGTATGGAAATCCAATACAACCACCTCCTCCTCCTCCTGCTCAACAACATGCGTGTTATGGAGGAACATCATCTGCTGGTCAGCAATCAAAACCAAATACAGTACAGCTCAACACTTCAAGCCTCTCTAAGGTCAGTGTAGAAGTAGCAAGGGAACACATGGAGCTGCTTAACACTGTAGTGAGCGCGTACTGTGGGTTAGTGGAAGGTCAGATTGGCAACATTAATCTGACACAAGAAGACTATCGGCAGATTGATAAGGAAGAGATGGACTTGATGGATATCAAGTGGGCCTTTGCTAGTGCTGTAAGAAGGGCAAAGGATTTCATGGAAAGTACTGGCAGAACCAGCTTGGAAAGCAAGAAAGACACCAAGTATGGGTTCGATAAACGGGCAGTAAAGTGCTTCAATTGTGGTGAACGGGGTCACTTTAAAAGGGAGTGTACAAAGCCAGCACATCATGGGAACCAGAATCCCTTCAGAAACCAAGGCAACCAGCCGAACCAGAACAGGAACAATGAGCGTACATTAAGCTACCAAACCACAGTAAGCACTGACCATGGTGTTGATAATTTCCATATGTTCCTTAGCAACTTCAATACTAAGGTGTGAAAGATTTGAGTTGTCGATTCGGATTGTGTGATGACTTTGGGATTGAGGTTGAGGATTGCTTGTATAGTGAGCTTGCTGTTGTTGTTGTTGAGGTTGTGGTTGTGGCTGTGTTGGAACAGGAATGTAAGACCTCGGATCGAATTGAGGTTGTGGTGGAGCAGCTGTTGATTGAGGAAATGGAAAGGAACTCGTATTGGACACAAAAGCAGTTTGAAGCTTCGGTTGCTGAACAGAACTAGCTGAAGGACCAAAACCAGGCAAATACATTTCTGTATTTTGAGGAGCTGGAGCACGCCTTGCTTTCCTAATTTCTTCATCATTTTTATGTTCCAGCTTCTGAATGAACTCATAGATGTTAATCTCATCTAGAGCTTTAGTATGCTTCAACAGCTCAATAAACGAACTCCATTTTGGGGGTAGGGCGTCAGCAAACCTGTTCACCATGTCTTGTTGAGTAGCTGCCACTCCATAAGCACACATTTCACTAATCAAATGATAGAAACGTGTGGTCATATCATTCAGAGTCTCGTTTTCCAAAAACTGGAAAGATTCAAATTCTTTCTTCAACAAATCATGCCTAGACTTTCGAGCAGCTGCATTGCCTTCTCCTCTAGCAACTAAGGCATCCCACAATGCTTTCGTGGTCTTGCAATATGAAAACTGATGGTAGATGTCTTTGTTGAGTGCTTGAGTAAGTATGGCATATGCCTTTTTCTCCAATTCATAAGCCTTCTTGTCATTTTCAAGCATATTGGCGTAACCTTCTGAAGTGGATGCTCTACTTTCAAGACTTTCATTGAATGCATTGACAAAACACATCCAAAGGTCGGTGCTTTGTCCTTGAACATATGTGTGAAAGCGGCCTTTCCATGACGGAAAATCGTTCATGTGGTTCAGCTTTGGTGGACGATTGTTACTGCCTGTTTCACTCTCACTAATCAGAAGATTCTGAAGACTTTGACTTTGATTGGATACCAAAGCCCATTGACACGAACTTATTGATTGTTGTTGTTTTGGAATGGCACTCGTCATATATTCAGCCATCGACATCTGTTTCAGATCTGGTTGTGGATCCGTACTCCAATCCCAAGGACTTGTGCAACTCATTGTGATCAAAAATTAACAAATAACCTACACACCACAAACTGTTAACAACAAACAGACAACAATTGAAAGATACAATCTGATCGAAAGATCAAGACTTGTTCGAAGGATCAACAGTGATCGAAAGATTACTGTTGAGTTTCGAGCAATAGTCTTCGAAAGATTCTCAATGAAAGATCCTTATCTTTCGACTGATTATCACGAAAGATTCAATGTTCGAAAGATTTATATCTTTCGAATACTGATCTCGAAGGATTCACAATGAAAGATCCTTATCTTTCGAGATGTATCCTTATCTTTCGGACAACCAACTTTCGAAAAGATTCCAACTACGAAGGATAACCCTTAGACTTCGAAAGACTACTCGAAGGATGCTTATCTTTCGAGCTGCCTTTGATCGAAAGATGTCGAAGGATATCTTTCGATGTCGAAGGATATCTTTCGACAGCTCTGACACACTGACACAAAGTACGACGGGTTGGTGAAAAAGGTGATGTGTTGATGTACCAACTTTCGGCAGAAAGGATGGTTCTGCAACAACTTTTCACCAAACAATTGACTTTCAAAAATTTTTGCCAAAATAAGCAACCTTATCTTCAAGAACTGGTCACCGGAAACACACCGGAGATATAGCCGGAAAAATCAAGGTTTCACAAAAACGATTTTTATGTTACCCAAACCGACCCCGAACACTCCCGATAGGTTTAGTATGCGTTTTTATGCAGAAAACTACCAAAAACGGGTGCTAAACCAAGTGTCCAAACACACCAAGAACTTGAACAAACCGGTTTTAAACAAGGTAAAGAGCGAGGCTCTGATACCACTTGAAGGTCCCTTTTCTCGGAGGATCGAGAACAAACCTAAACCTTGTTATACTAACCCACTAGCGAGTGCGGAATCCAAGCTATTAGGCAAACCGGGATGAAGCAAGAACAAACACAAGAACACACAAAGTTCACCGATTAACACCACTGTATTAATACGTATGAAGGTTTACGGTTACAAGCACAAGGTTTACAATCTGTTTGCAAACTCTCTAAAGTGTGTGTGTGTGTGTGTTTTTCAGCAGAGTTTCTCTAACTCTCCAAATGTGCATCTGTCTAACACTAACACACTGCATGGGTATTTATACCCATACATAACAGGTCTGTCCGAAGGATTCGACAGATGGTCCGAAGGATCATCTGTCGATGACAATGTGTCCGAAAGATCAGCATGGACATCGAAGGATCATCCTTCGATGCCTAATGGTCGAACCATGGTCGAACCATATCTTTCGAGCACCTCGAAGGATGATGCGTATCCTTCGAGGCTATCCTTCGATTCAGATAAACATCATGTTGTCCAAGTCAAACTAGGAGGATAGTTGACTTGGTCAACTTACAGACTGATTTGGAAACATCGTTTACATACAGACCGAATACAGACAAAGTACAGACACAAGTGCACCAACAAACTCCCCCTTGGCTGTAGCTTTGTCTTTATCTTGTCTTTATCTTCTATAGATGTAGACTTGTCTCGAACTTCGACAGTCTTTGGTCTTCGAGTTTCCAAAACTCTGATGTCCTTTCAAGTCTTCATGGTCGGAGGATCTTCAAAGTCTTCACGTCTTGAAAGCAGAGAGTGTATCAACAAACTACCCGTATCATGTAGGCAGTGTGTTAACAAACTCCCCCTTAACATAAGCTCCCCCTTGAGTTATGCTCGTGAAATACTTTAACTTTATGAAGTGAGATCCTTGTGGTGTTGATGATAGCCAGCGGCAACTCGATCATCTTCATCTTTTGAGTGCCTTCTCGTCGTGTCTTCATTCCAAAGCTTGTCATCGACCATGTTCTCCTAGCCTTTAGAATCTGCACATGCAAGAAATCTAAACGCGTAATGAGAACAACTGCTTGGAACATAGTATAAGCAAATGACACACGAATGACCATGTCACAATCAAGCACCGTCCGACAGTTTGAAAGTTTAATAAATTTTTCAAATTTTAAATTCTAACTTTCAAAACATGCAAATTTCGACCGTTTATGAAGATTTAGTCAGTTTGGTTTTCGTTCAGGTTTCAGGCAACGAAGACTTGAGCTCCAACATCGTACGATCGAAAATAAAGTAGAAATAAAATCTTTTTGGCTTTTATAAAGTTTATATTAAAACACAGATTTCAGGTGTGTTTTTGAAATTAAAAGACAACAATTTAAAATCCTTTGAGTGTTATCAAACGACATCACCGCTAATGTCGTGCTGATATGCATCAAACGACGAAACTGTTTAAAAGAAAAACAATAAAAGTTAAGCAGTAAATAAATATATACAGACATTCTTTTTGCGAGTTTCGAGGGTAAGAGAATCATATCAGTGTACGGTCATGCCAAAACACTCTTGTTGTTCGGTTAGTTAACATTAAGATAAGCATCCTATAACAATTATCGGTATTGCTGTCCACTTAAGCTCAACTTATCAGATGTAATCATGGCGAGAGGATACGTTAAGGTATGATTTATACTTACCGACCGGTGTTCATCCACATCACGACACATTCCCGTATCAAGGTATGCACGAGAGTTCATCTTACCGGTGAGTATACCGATTATCATCTGTTTGACCGTATAAATTGTGAGATACTCACTTATTTTGATTTGAAAACAAGTCCTTTGTGATATAATCACTTATTGATGAGGAACCTGATTTTCGTATGCATGAGGGCACAGGTGCAAGTCCGTGAACAGGTCAGTACTTCCGTACAGCAGAGAGACGAACTTGACACCCGGATAAATGTGATATTTTATCACTTATTTGTTTTGGACATGTGATTGTTTATCACTTATTGAGGTCGAATGCAGTATGCAATATGTACACGTATGTATAGTATCATGGAAGATCTAGACTTGCATCCCCGTTATTTTTCGGTAAAAGATACAACCATGATACCCAGATGATAAGCAGCATAAAGACCGAATATCTCAGAACCTCGGCAATCTATCAAACGAAATTTCGGTACTAAGACCATATGCCAATGAATGGTTCCCACCTGGTCTTCAGTCGATTAAGATTTATATCACCCTGCACACTTTAAAATGATTGTGAGCCTACCGATACATCTTATATAGAGCTGCTTATCGCTTTTCATTTAAGGTTTAAAGAGGTTTAGATAGACCACTGATGTACTATCATTTTCTCTTTTGCTCGCCAGGAAACTCATTTTTGTTTTTCTATTGTTTTTGTGTTTTTGAAATTTTTCGATGTTTTTGTATTTTCCGATTTTTGGATTTACTCCCCCTAAAATCAACAAACTAAGACAAATTTAAAAACACACAAAGATATTTACAAAAATGATTTTCCGATGTTGGTTTACTCTTGCTTGACCTTAATGCCGTTTACCAATAATAAGAAATCAAATCTAGATTTGTCAAAAGCTTTGGTAAATAAGTCGGCACGTTGGTCATCGGTGTGGACCTTAACAACATCGATTAGCCTTTTCTCAAAGCAATCACGTATGAAGTGATATTTGATTTCGATGTGTTTGGTCTTTGAATGCTGCACAGGATTTTTAGTGATATCTAAAGCAGCAGAATTATCAACGTATATAGGAGTAGTTAGGAATTCAAAACCGTAGTCCCGCAATTGTTGTTGGATCCAGAGAACTTGTGAACAACAACTTGAGGCAGCAATGTATTCAGCTTCGCATGTTGATGTAGCTACACACGTCTGCTTCTTGCACTGCCATGTGACTAGGCGATTTCCTAAAAACTGACATCCAGCCGTTGTGGATTTGCCGTCGATTTTACATCCGCCAAAATCAGAATCACTGAATGCGACCAAGTCAAAGTTATTATCCCTAGGATACCACAGACCGGTGTCTGGATAAGCCTTCAAATAACGAAAAATCCTTTTGACAGCTGCAAGATGTGAGGCCTTCGGGTTGACTTGATATCTGGCAAGCAGGCATGTTGGGTACATTATATCTGGCCTTGATGCTGTGAGGTACATAAGGGATCCGATCATCGCGCGATAGTATGAAGGGCTAACAGGTTCACCCTTCAAGTCAGGAGTTATTCCATGATTAGTTGGCAATGGGGTACCAATGGGCGTTGCATCGGACATCTGGAACCGGCTCAAGATGTCACCAACATATTTAGTCTGATGAATGAATATCCCAGACTCCGTTTGTTGCACTTGTAGGCCCAAAAAGAAATTCATTTCCCCCATAGCACTCATCTCGAACTTATCCTGCATGATGCGCTCGAAATTCCTACACAAAACATCATTAGTAGAACCAAAAATAATATCATCAACATATACCTGTACCAGAAGAAGATCTCCATCTTGTTCTTTGATGAAGAGAGTACAATCGATAAGACCTCTTCGAAAACCGTTTTCCAACAGATATGTAGATAGGGTTGCATACCAAGCTCGTGGCGCTTGATGAAGACCATATAGAGCTTTGTTGAGCAACCAAACCCGATCGGGATGAACAGGATCTTCAAAACCTGGAGGCTGTTCGACATATACCTCTTCTTCAACCACACCATGTAGAAATGCACTTTTGACGTCCATCTGGTAAACCTTGAATCCTTTGAATGAGGCATAAGCCAGAAAGATCCGAATAGCTTCCAGACGTGCAACTGGTGCATAGACTTCGTTGTAGTCGATACCCTCTATCTGACGAAAACCTTGAACGACTAAACGAGCTTTGTTTCGAATTACCACTCCACGGTCGTCTTTCTTGCATTTGAATACCCATCGAGTGCCAATCTTCTTGTAATTCTCAGGCTTTTCAACCAGCTTCCAAACACCCAGCTTGTGAAATTGCTGTAATTCTTCCTGCATGGCTTCAACCCAAGCACTGTCTTTCAATGCTTCTTTCCACGACTTTGGTTCTTCTTGTGACACATAACACGCGAAGGACCAGTCATTTTGTTGACCAGACTCTCTTATAGCTGAATACAAACCAGCATTCCGGTTGTTTCTCAGCTGATTACGCGTCTGCACCCCGCGATGGACATCTCCTATGATATTCTGCTGGGGATGGGTATCGTGAATCCGCATTTCAGGATTATCTGGCACACGTGCATTGATACCCAAATTGTTCAGATTAAGATCAACAACCAACTCCACACCAGGAATGTGGTTAGAAGTGGATGCATTCCCTTCAGCAGTATCTATATTCTGCGTATGAGGTGTATCCCCAGAGGCACCTTGAACAGGAGCAGCTGGAGCTGAAGATCCTTCGGCTGCATCATGATATTCATCATCTTCAGAAGAGTCATTATAATCAGCAGCATCTTCATAAACCTCATTTTGAACCATATTGTTGACTGACGTAGAAGCTTGAGGGTCAACAACAATAGGTCTAACCAATGGCGAGACAGCAGCGTTGTCACTTTCCAACAACATTCGAGCCGCTGCTGATTCTTCGTCAAAGGTTGGCAGATTAAAGGAGTCAAATAGCCCATCATAATCGAACATCCACGGATCACCCGGAGCCCTAACAGGACTCGTGTACCTTTGAACCCTAACTTCACTCCATAGCTCAATCTTTTTGGTAGCTAGATTCCAAACACGAAAATTCGGAGTTGCATATCCAAGGAAGAAACCCTCGATAGCTCGTGCACCAAACTTTCCATCCGGTTCAATCATAGTACAAGGAGCACCAAACGGTTCAAGGTAAGAAAGATCCGGTTTCCTTCTCTGAAGGAGTTCGAAGCAAGTCTTGCCATGTCTCTTAACTGTAAGAACTCTGTTCAACGTGTAGCAAGCAGCCGATACAGCCTCTCCCCAGAATTGAATAGGGAGTTCCGACTCTACTAACATTGTTCTTGCAGTTTCAATAATAGTTCGATTCTTCCTCTCAGCGACACCATTTTGTTGTGGAGTATAACGAGAACTGTACTCATGAAGAATGCCTTTAGAAGTACAAAACTCATCCATAACTTGATTCTTGAATTCAGTTCCATTGTCGCTTCGGATCCTTTTCACTTTCAACGTATAGAGATTCTCCAACATTGTAAGAAGATCCTTGAGGATGCCAGGAGTTTCACTTTTGTGTGCCATAAAAGATACCCAAGAAAATCTAGAGTAGTCATCAGTAACTACTAAACAATAAGCATCACCAAACGTTGTCTTGTGCTTCATAGGTCCAAAAAGGTCCATATGAAGACGTTCGAGAGGCATGCTGACAGTGTTGATTTTCTTCAAAGGGTGAGACTTCTTCGTTTGCTTCCCCTTTTGGCAAGAGACACAGATATCTTGTAGATGAAAACTTCTAACAGGCACACCATTCACAAGATTATTTTTCACCAAATGGTTCATCTTTCTCAAGTGAATGTGCCCCATTCTTCTGTGCCAAGATATAGACTCCTTTTCTGTGGCTTTTGAGACAAAACAAGTAACTTGTGCAGATGTAGTAATCGCTTGGCTCATATCGAGAATATAAAGATCATTAACTCTCGGAGCCGATAAGAGAACCCATTCTTGTGGAATTTTGAATCCAGGCTTCAGCACATAACAGCCAGCATCATCAAAAATCACTGAGAACTTTTTATCACAGATTTGCGACACACTGAGAAGATTGTGATCAATTTGCTTCACATAATTGATCTTATCAAAGCACACGAGACCATTGGAGATACTTCCTTCTCCAGTGATGTACCCGCCTTTATCACCCGCAAAAGCAACATACCCTCCTCTAATATTTCTCACGTCGTATAGGAGTCGTAAGTCGCCAGTCATGTGCCTGGATGCCCCACTATCAACAATCCAATGACTATTAATAGTTCCTCCTAGAACATCCTGCACATGTCAATTAAACACATCAGTTGAGAATGGGGACCCAAGCCTTAGTGGTCTTGGGTCGTCCCTTGGCATCACGATACGTAAGCTCTATCTCTTGATGGTTTTCAAGAACAACTGCTCCCCCTGAATTGTCACCCGACTTAGGTAACCAAGTTTGTCTGTGCCCACCAGTTTTTGAAGATTCTGGTTTTACAGGTTGTGACACTCTTGGTTCCTTCTGAACTGTTTTAACTTCAGGTTTTAAAGCCTTTTCAACAGTTTTTATGTTCTTACGTCGTTGTTTTGTTTCTTGTTCCTTAACAGTTCGTTTATCATGTTTTGGAGGAACAGGGCGACGTTGTGGGTGAGACTGTTCAGATGGGGTTTTCTCAACAAAATTTGGTTTGGGCAAGTTGGTGCAATCCTTAATGATGTGCCCAACCTTCCCACATTTGAAACAAGTTCTCCTTTCAACAAACTTAGGAGAGCTTGATCGACTGACAGATGTTGAACCTGTAGAGCCTGAGGTACTTGCTTGTTCATCACACCCATTTGTGTGTTGGGTGTAATTGTTATCACTGTTTCGTTTCAAAATCTTGACTTGTTGTACAAAATCAGTGTTTGATTTGTTTTCAAAAGTCTCAATTTTATCTGTACCTTTTGATGCTACAAACTTAACATCTTTTCCTTTCTTCATGTAACGAGCTCCTTTTGATTCAACTTTAGCCTTTGGCTTTGGAGCTCGTTGTGGTTGTTTACCCTTAGAAGCAGTAGGTTGTCGAGTGGTTGGAGATTTTTGATTACCAAATTGTTTCCTAATCTCAGCCTTAGGAATTGGATCACATTGTGTTACCACAATTCCCTGAAGTGTTTTTCCCAAAAATTTGTTTGTATTGTCTTCAAAGACTTTGTCAATCAAGGATTTATTTACATTTTTAATTGGAAAAACATGATCTGAGTAGATTTTATTATCTCCAACCAATGTGTACAACACATTACTGCTTTTAACAGTAGACACACCTGTTTTATCAACTTTGACAGGATCAATCACTTGCTCCTTAACAGATGGAACATCAGGAGTATCAGGATCACAAAGGATGTGATTCTCTGGTGGAATGACTACTCCTTTCATCTTGCTAAGTGATTTATCCTGATCACCTACATCCAATTCCGATTCATCATCCGATGACTCACAGTCCTCGATGATTGGAGGACTTTGTTTCACGGATGTTGAAGCTTCCTGTTGCTTTGTGGATGTATTCTCAGAATTTTCCGGTTTGAACCCTAGGCCAGTAGAAAATTCCTCAAAGTTCAAAGGCACACTGGGTTCATACCGAGGCAATTCTTCTTCATCAGGCATCTTGGTATAGTTGTCCATCAAAGGAGGTGGACATGCCTTATACCCTACACCTTTCACGTTACCTTTCAGTTGTTGAACGTCTATGATGTGATCAAGCACAAATCGGGAGTTAGAATAACTATCCAATTTCTGTTTGATCGCATCATGCTTGCATTGGGCAATGGCTAATTGCTTCTTAGTTTCTTCCACAAGGTTAATGTATTCATTTATACTTACTTGTTTGTGGTAAACTACTTTGTTAACCTCGGACACATTTTTCTTTAATGTTTCTATTACAGATTTAAATTCTTTTTCATTCCGGGTTAAAGCCATGTTTGCCTCTTGGCATTTTGACAGTTCAATAACCAAATTCTGATTATGACTATGAAGCTTTTCTGATTCAAGCTTCATCTCTGCACATGATTTACAAATACTAGGAGCAGGAGGTTCAGAAGTTACCTGACTAGTAGAGGCTGAACCATTTGCCATAAAGGCAGTTTGAAAAGAAAAAGCTCCATCTTCAGAGAATAGCTTTTCCATTTCCATTGATGTATCAGCAGCCTTCCTAATCAGAATTGATTTCTGACATTTAAGCTCATCAGCTTCATTCAGTAGCTCCTGTATATCATCATCTCCTTCTTCATTCACATCAGGCTCTGAGTGATTATCCCCAGAAACAGAGCCTTCTTCATCCGAACTGCCCGAATAACCAGAACTGTCATCGCTCCCAGAAGATTCTTCTTTATGAACCTGCTCGATGACTTTAGCATACAATGCAGTTCCACTTCCTTGATCACCTTCACCAAACTGCACTGACCAGTCACATCCTTCATCAGCTTGAACAGCCAAAGCCCGATTGTGATTGGTAGCTCCAGGCTGTCCCTGATTGTTATTCACTGCCACCATCCTCCGTTCACGGTTTTCTTGTTGGGCATTCGCATTAGTCTGGTTTCTGAACGGGTTGTGATTGCCGTGTTTTGTTGGTCGAGTGCACTCACGTTTAAAGTGCCCTTTCTCGCCACAATTAAAGCACGTGACGGCATTAATATCAAACCCATACTTCGTGTTTTTCTTTCCTTCCAACGAAGTTCTTCCAGTTCTCGCCATGAAATCTTTTGCCCTTCTAACCGCACTAGCAAAAGCCCATTTAATATCCATCAACTCCATTTCTTCCTTGTCGATCTGATCATAATCTTCATTGGTCATGTTGATGTTTCCAAGCTGACCAGCTACCAAACCACAGTAAGCACTGACCATGGTGTTGATAATTTCCATATGTTCCTTAGCAACTTCAATACTAAGGTGTGAAAGATTTGAGTTGTCGACTCGGATTGTGTGATGACTTTGGGATTGAGGTTGAGGATTGCTTGTATAGTGAGCTTGCTGTTGTTGTTGTTGAGGTTGTGGTTGTGGCTGTGTTGGAACAGGAATGTAAGACCTCGGATCGAATTGAGGTTGTGGTGGAGCAGCTGTTGATTGAGGAAATGGAAAGGAACTCGTATTGGACACAAAAGCAGTTTGAAGCTTCGGTTGCTGAACAGAACTAGCTGAAGGACCAAAACCAGGCAAATACATTTCTGTATTTTGAGGAGCTGGAGCACGCCTTGCTTTCCTAATTTCTTCATCATTTTTATGTTCCAGCTTCTGAATGAACTCATAGATGTTAATCTCATCTAGAGCTTTAGTATGCTTCAACAGCTCAATAAACGAACTCCATTTTGGGGGTAGGGCGTCAGCAAACCTGTTCACCATGTCTTGTTGAGTAGCTGCCACTCCATAAGCACACATTTCACTAATCAAATGATAGAAACGTGTGGTCATATCATTCAGAGTCTCGTTTTCCAAAAACTGGAAAGATTCAAATTCTTTCTTCAACAAATCATGCCTAGACTTTCGAGCAGCTGCATTGCCTTCTCCTCTAGCAACTAAGGCATCCCACAATGCTTTCGTGGTCTTGCAATATGAAAACTGATGGTAGATGTCTTTGTTGAGTGCTTGAGTAAGTATGGCATATGCCTTTTTCTCCAATTCATAAGCCTTCTTGTCATTTTCAAGCATATTGGCGTAACCTTCTGAAGTGGATGCTCTACTTTCAAGACTTTCATTGAATGCATTGACAAAACACATCCAAAGGTCGGTGCTTTGTCCTTGAACATATGTGTGAAAGCGGCCTTTCCATGACGGAAAATCGTTCATGTGGTTCAGCTTTGGTGGACGATTGTTACTGCCTGTTTCACTCTCACTAATCAGAAGATTCTGAAGACTTTGACTTTGATTGGATACCAAAGCCCATTGACACGAACTTATTGATTGTTGTTGTTTTGGAATGGCACTCGTCATATATTCAGCCATCGACATCTGTTTCAGATCTGGTTGTGGATCCGTACTCCAATCCCAAGGACTTGTGCAACTCATTGTGATCAAAAATTAACAAATAACCTACACACCACAAACTGTTAACAACAAACAGACAACAATTGAAAGATACAATCTGATCGAAAGATCAAGACTTGTTCGAAGGATCAACAGTGATCGAAAGATTACTGTTGAGTTTCGAGCAATAGTCTTCGAAAGATTCTCAATGAAAGATCCTTATCTTTCGACTGATTATCACGAAAGATTCAATGTTCGAAAGATTTATATCTTTCGAATACTGATCTCGAAGGATTCACAATGAAAGATCCTTATCTTTCGAGATGTATCCTTATCTTTCGGACAACCAACTTTCGAAAAGATTCCAACTACGAAGGATAACCCTTAGACTTCGAAAGACTACTCGAAGGATGCTTATCTTTCGAGCTGCCTTTGATCGAAAGATGTCGAAGGATATCTTTCGATGTCGAAGGATATCTTTCGACAGCTCTGACACACTGACACAAAGTACGACGGGTTGGTGAAAAAGGTGATGTGTTGATGTACCAACTTTCGGCAGAAAGGATGGTTCTGCAACAACTTTTCACCAAACAATTGACTTTCAAAAATTTTTGCCAAAATAAGCAACCTTATCTTCAAGAACTGGTCACCGGAAACACACCGGAGATATAGCCGGAAAAATCAAGGTTTCACAAAAACGATTTTTATGTTACCCAAACCGACCCCGAACACTCCCGATAGGTTTAGTATGCGTTTTTATGCAGAAAACTACCAAAAACGGGTGCTAAACCAAGTGTCCAAACACACCAAGAACTTGAACAAACCGGTTTTAAACAAGGTAAAGAGCGAGGCTCTGATACCACTTGAAGGTCCCTTTTCTCGGAGGATCGAGAACAAACCTAAACCTTGTTATACTAACCCACTAGCGAGTGCGGAATCCAAGCTATTAGGCAAACCGGGATGAAGCAAGAACAAACACAAGAACACACAAAGTTCACCGATTAACACCACTGTATTAATACGTATGAAGGTTTACGGTTACAAGCACAAGGTTTACAATCTGTTTGCAAACTCTCTAAAGTGTGTGTGTGTGTGTGTTTTTCAGCAGAGTTTCTCTAACTCTCCAAATGTGCATCTGTCTAACACTAACACACTGCATGGGTATTTATACCCATACATAACAGGTCTGTCCGAAGGATTCGACAGATGGTCCGAAGGATCATCTGTCGATGACAATGTGTCCGAAAGATCAGCATGGACATCGAAGGATCATCCTTCGATGCCTAATGGTCGAACCATGGTCGAACCATATCTTTCGAGCACCTCGAAGGATGATGCGTATCCTTCGAGGCTATCCTTCGATTCAGATAAACATCATGTTGTCCAAGTCAAACTAGGAGGATAGTTGACTTGGTCAACTTACAGACTGATTTGGAAACATCGTTTACATACAGACCGAATACAGACAAAGTACAGACACAAGTGCACCAACAAACCAGCCGAACCAGAACAGGAACAATGAGCGTACATTAATACCTGTTAACAACCAGAGTCAAGCTGGATCATCAAATGCCAACAAGGCTTTGTGGTTCAAGTGGATGAAGGCTGTGACTGGTCAATCCAGTTGAGTGGTGATGCTCAGGATGGTACAGCTTGTTTTGCTAGAATTGTGAAGGAGGGAGTTCACACCAGTGGTGGAGAATCTTACGCCAGTGGTGGTGAATCTTCTGAAGATGAAGACTCTTCTGGGTACAGCAGGAGTGTTGATGAAGAATCATCCAGTTCAGGTGATAATCATGTGGGTGAGACAGCAAATGTTTCGGTTGATGCTGACATTGATGAGCTTTTGGAGGAAGCTGCAGCACTAAGTGATAGAAGATCTATTCTGGTGGATCAAGCTGCTTATTCTTCGTCTTCTCTCCATTCAGCCTTTATGGCTAATGTCGACGGTTCATCAAGTCAGGTATGTGTCGATGAACCCACTGTTGTAAATTGTGATGAATGTGATAGGTTGCGTGCTAGATGTGCTGATGTAGAGAAAAGTATGTCTGAGTTGCAAGGCAAACATGATGCTTTACAAGCTAGTTTGTTTGACTTGCAAGACAAACATACTACAGTGAATGAGAATTTGTGTGACTTGCAAAGTAAGCATGAAGCGTTGCAAGAAAAGTATGATGTGACTTTTATTCACAATCAGAAATTGACTATGGACCTTTCCAAATGTACAGAAGCCAATATGTTTTATGAAAATCATGAAAAGGAGTTTAAATCGGTAATCGAAAAGTTAAAGAAAGATAAAACCGAGTTAACTAAAATGGTTTCCAGAAAACAAACTGACATTAATCTGTATATATCTCGCCTTGAGACAATGCAAAAAGAGATGGCTTGTGTAAAAACGGAAAGTGAGGCAATCCAACTCAAGTTAGATAGTTATTTGAGTTCTAGCTATGTGTTGGATCACATCATTGACGTCCAAAAGGAGAAAAGGGACATCACGTGCATAGGCTATAAGAATTGTCCACCACCAGTGAGACATAATTATGATGCCATGCCGGATGAGGAGGACAGAGTGTTCTTTGAACCGTCTGTGCCTCTAGATGTGAAAGAATTTGCAGCAGGGCTCGGATATACAAAGGAAGTATCATCAGATTCGGATGTATCAGCAGATACATGTGTGTCTTCTGCTGAACTGAATCAGGATCCTCCAGTCATTACTGAGGATGCTGATTCTTCTGATGATGAATCTGATGATGCTGTCCCAGCAAAGTCTGATGCGGTAGTCAAAAATGAGGACATACCTCTCGAGAATCACATTCTATGTGATCCTCCTGCAAAACCCGCTAAGACTGTTGCAATTGAGTCCTCGTCTGCAAAAGAGTCGGAGAGTGTGAACTTGCTGTACACTCTTATTGGTGATGATAAAATCTATTCAGACAAAGACTTTCCCATTAAGAATGTGAATCAATCCTTAATCAGCAAAGTTTTTGAAAACTCGATAAGTAAGTTTTTGGGAAAGACAGGACCACATGTTACAGTTACACAGTGTCCTCCTATTCCAAAGGCCGAAATTCGAAAACAATTTGGCAACAAGAAATTACCAACAGTGCAGAAACAGCAAAATCACACCAAGCCAAAAGCAAAATCACCGGCTCAAACTCAAAAGAAGCCGAATCGGAAGAAAAACAAGAATGTAAACTTTGTGAAATCGACGGGAACGGACAAAATTGAAACGTTTGAAAATAAATTTAACTTAGATTTTGTCAAGAAAGCTACTGTTCTGAAAAGAAATGAACAAACAAGTTCAAAGCCTAGTACCTCGGGTTCACAAAGTTCAACATCATCGGCTAAACGATCACATGATACTTCGGGGTTTGTTGAACGAAGATCATGTTTTGAGTGTGGAACAATTGGACATATAATTCGAAATTGTCCATATCTTCATAAACAAAAAGGAAAAGCTGATGTTCCCCATGACCAAACTGACCATAAGCGATCTGTTTCTGCAAAACAAGATCCCCGACTTGTAAAAGAAAGGGAAATGAAACAGAGACGCCAACAGGTCAAGAAAATTGAAAAGGCGATTAAAACCGATGTGGTTAACAAAACATCTGTTTCTGTCAAACCAGAAAATTCAAAAACTTCAGACAACCATGAAGTTAAAATTTTAAAGAACAACACTGGTAAAACAAAACAGACTTGGAAACCAAAAACGGTTAATGAATCAGGGGGACCATCACAATTTACCAATCATCAAAGACAAGAAGTTATTGTTATTGATGAAAATGGAAGACCCAAGACCACAATGGCTTGGGTCCCCATCTCCAACTAATCAATTGAGTTCATGTGCAGGGTGTTCCAGAAGGAACTATCAGTAGTCATTGGATTGTTGATAGTGGGGCATCCAGGCACATGACAGGCGACATGAAGCTTCTCTACGACGTCAAATCTATTAGAGGAGGTTATGTTGCTTTTGCTGGAGATAAGGGAGGTTATATTACGGGTGAAGGAATGATATCCAACGGGATTGTCAGCTTTGACAAGATCAACTTTGTGCAACAACTTGATCACAATCTTCTTAGTGTTTCTCAAATTTGTGACAAGCAATTCTCAGTACACTTTGATGCTAATGGATGTTATGTGCTGAAACCCGGCTTCAAAATTCCAAAAGAATGGATTCTCTTGTCAGCTCCATGGATAAATGATTTGTACGTCCTTGATATGAGCCAAGCTATTACTACGTCTGCACAAGCAACTAGTTTCGTTTCCAAAGCCACAGAAAAAGACTCTATCTCTTGGCACAGACGAATGGGTCACATTCACTTACGCAAAATGAATCATTTGGTTTCAAATGAATTGGTGAATGGTGTTCCTCTTAAAAATTTCCATCTTCAAGACGTCTGTGTTTCGTGCCAGAAGGGAAAACAAACGAAGAAAAAGCACCCTACAAAGAAGATCAACACGGTGGCAGTTCCTCTTGAACGCTTGCACATGGATTTGTTCGGTCCTGTTAAGCACAAGAGTATTCGGAATGATCAATACTGCCTCGTGATTACTGATGATTATTCAAGATTTTCTTGGGTGGCTTTCATGGCGCACAAGAGTGAAACCTTTGGTATTATCAAAAACTTGATCATTCAGATTGAGAATTTGTATAAGTTGAAGGTTAGGCGGATACGTAGCGACAATGGTACTGAATTTAAAAATCATGCCATGGCGGAGTTTTGCACCTCAAAGGGTATTCTTCATGAGTTTAGTGCAGCTTATACTCCTCAACAGAATGGCGTCGCTGAACGTAAGAACCGCACATTGATCGAGACTGCTAGGACTCTGTTGGTAGAGTCGCAGTTGCCCATTCCATTCTGGACTGAAGCTGTAGCCTCTGCATGTTACACATTGAACCGAGTCCTTACAGTCAAAAGGCACAATAAGACCTGCTTTGAGCTTCTTCAAAAACAGAAACCGGATTTGTCTTATCTTGAACCGTTTGGAGCTCCATGTACAATCATCGATCCTAATGGAAAGTTTGGGGCAAAAGCAATTGATGGATACTTTCTTGGGTATGCCACCCCTAACTTACGAGTCTGGAATCTAGAAACGAAAAGGGTCGAGGAATGGTCTGAGGTCAGAGTACAAAGGCACACTTTGCCAGTCAAATGTCCTGGTCAGCCTTGGATGTTTGAGTACGATGACTTTTTCAATTCGATCAATGTTGAAGCCGTTGAAGAAAGTGCTGCGGCAAGGATGTTTTTCGAGAGTGACAATGCAACAGTTTCACCGGTGGTTCGTCCAATTCTTGTCAATCAAGAACCATCTTCGGTGAACAATAATACTCTCGACAATGAGGATTTTCATGATGCAACCGAATTGAACGAATCTTCAGAGGATGATGAATTTCTAGATGCAGATCAAGAAGCTCCAACAACAGCAGTTCATGGTACTTCAGAGGGTACTCCCCCAGTGGATACCCATAGAACAGCTGAAGCTACTGCATCATCCTCTTCGTCAATTCCGGGCATTGATTTAGTTGTTGATCTGAATTTCAACAATCTGGGTATAAATATTCCAGTTCCAGATAATCCAGAAACAAGGATTCATAATACCCATCCTCAACAAAACATCATCGGAAATGTGCAAAGTGGCATTCAAACAAGAAACATGTTGCGAAACAACAACAATGCAGGCCTGTATGCAGCTATACGAGAATCCGGGCAACAAAACGATTGGTCTTTCGCGTGTTATGTTTCACAGGAAGAGCCAAGAACTTGGAAAGAAGCCATGAAAGATAACTCTTGGGTTGAAGCAATGCAGGAAGAACTGCAGCAATTCCAGAAGCTTGGTGTCTGGAAACTCGTAGAGAAACCTGCTGGATACAAGAAGATTGGTACCCGTTGGGTTTTCAAATGCAAAAAGGATGACCGCGGAGTTGTTATCCGGAACAAAGCACGTTTAGTCGTTCAAGGTTTTCGTCAGATAGAAGGGATCGACTACAACGAAGTATATGCACCTGTTGCACTCCTGGAAGCAATTCGGATCTTTCTGGCTTATGCCTCATTCAAAGGATTCAAGGTTTACCAGATGGACGTCAAAAGTGCATTCTTACATGGTGTAGTTGAAGAAGAGGTATATGTCGAACAGCCTCCAGGTTTTGAAGATCCTATCCATCCCGATCGGGTTTGGTTGCTCAACAAAGCTCTCTATGGTCTACATCAAGCACCGCGAGCTTGGTATGCAACCTTATCAAACTATCTGCTGGAGAACGGTTTTCGAAGAGGTCTTATCGACTGTACTCTTTTCATCAAAGAACAAGATGGAGATCTTCTTCTGGTACAGGTATATGTTGATGATATTATTTTTGGTTCTACTAATGATGTCTTGTGTAGGAATTTCGAGCGCATTATGCAGGATAAATTCGAGATGAGTGCTATGGGGGAAATGACCTTCTTCTTGGGCCTACAAGTGCAACAAACTGAGTCTGGGATATTCATCCATCAGACTAAATATGTTGGTGACATCTTGAGCCGGTTCCAGATGTCTGATGCAACACCCATTGGTACCCCACTGCCACAAAATCACGGAATTACTCCAGATTTGAAGGGTGAAGCGGTTAGCCCCTCATACTACCGCGCAATGATCGGATCTCTTATGTACCTCACAGCATCAAGGCCAGACATAATGTACCCAACGTGCCTGCTTGCCAGATATCAAGTCAACCCGAAGGCCTCACATCTTGCAGCTGTCAAAAGGATTTTTCGTTATTTGAAGGGTTACCCTGACACCGGTCTATGGTACCCTAGGGATAATAACTTTGAATTGGTTGCTTTCAGTGATTCTGATTTTGGCGGATGCAAAATCGACGGCAAATCCACAACGGCTGGATGTCAGTTTTTAGGAAATCGCCTAGTCACATGGCAGTGCAAGAAGCAGACGTGCGTCGCTCCATCAACATGCGAAGCTGAATACATTGCTGCCTCAAGTTGTTGCTCCCAAGTTCTTTGGATCCAACAACAATTACGCGACTACGGTTTTGAATTCCTAACTACTCCTATTTACGTTGATAATTCTGCTGCATTACAGATCACTAGAAATCCTGTGCAGCACTCAAAGACCAAACACATCGAAATCAAATATCACTTCATACGGGATTGCTTTGAGAAAAGGCTAATCGATGTTGTTAAGGTCCACACCGATGACCAACGTGCCGACCTTTTTACCAAAGCATTTGACAAATCAAGATTTGACTTTTTATTAATGGTAAACGACATTAAGGTCAAGCAAGAGTAAACCAACGTCGGAAAATCATTTTTGTAAATACCTTTGTGTTTTTAAATTTATCTTAGTTTGTTGATTTTAGGGGGAGTAAATCCAAAAATTTGAAAAATCCAAAAACATCGAAAAATATCAAAAACACAAAAACAATAGAAAAACAAAAATGAGTTTCCTGGCGAGCAAAAGAGAAAATGATAGTACATCAGTGGTCTATCCAAACCTCTTTAAACCTTAAATGAAAAACGATAAGCAGCTCTATATAAGATGTATCGGTAGGCTCACAATCATTTTAAAGTGTGCAGGGTGATATAAACTTAAATCGACTGAAGACCAGGTGGGAACCATTCATTGGCATATGGTCTTAGTACCGAAATTTCGTTTGATAGATTGCCGAGGTTCAGATATTCGGTCTTTATGCTGCTTATCATCTGAGTATCATGGTTGTTTCTTTTACCGAAAAATAACGGGGACGCAAGTCTAGATCTTCCATGATACTATACATACGTGTACATATTGCATACGACCTCAATAAGTGATCAACAATCACATGTCCAAATTAAATAAGTGATAAAATATCACATTTATCCGGGAGTCAAGTTCGTCTCTCTGTTGTACGGAAGTACTGACCTGTTCACGGACTTGCTCCTGTGCCCTCATGCATATGAAAATCAAGTTCCTCATCAATAAGTGATTCTATCACATAGGGCTTGTTTTCAAATCAAAATAAGTGAGAATCTCACATCATATACGGTCAAACAGATGATAATCGGTATACTCACCGGTAAGATGAACCCTCGTGCATACCTTGATACGGGAATGTGTCGTGATGTGGATGAACACCGGTCGGTAAGTATAAATCATACCTTAACGTATCCCCTCGCCATGATTACATCTGATAAGTTGAGCTTAAGTGGACAACAATACCGATAATTGTTATAGGATGCTTAGCTTAATGTTAACTAACTGAACAACAAGAGCGTTTTGGCATGACCGTACACTGATATGATTCTCTTACCCTCGAAACTCGCAAAAAGAATGTCTGTATATATTTATTTACTGCTTAACTTTTATTGTCTTATTTTAAACAGTTTTGTCGTTTGGTGCATATCAGCACGACATTAGCGGTGATGTCGTTTGATAACACTCAAAGGATATTAAAATTGTTGTCTTTTAATATAAACTTTATAAAAGCCAAAGAGATTTTATTTCTATTTTATTTTCGATCGTACGATGTTGGATCTCGAGTCTTCGTTACCTGAAACCTGAACGAAAACCGAATTGACTAAATCTTCATAAACGGTCAAAATTTGCAAGTTTTGAAAGTTAGAAACTAAAAATTGATAAATTTCTAAAAACTTTCAAACAGTCGGACGGTGTTTGATTGTGACATGGTCATTCGTGTGTCATTTGTTTATATTAACTATGTTCCAAGCAGTTGTTCTCATTACGCGTTTAGATTTCTTGCATGTGCAGATTCTAAAGGCAAGGAGAACACGGTCGATGACAAAGCTTCGGAATGAAGACACGACGTGAAGGCACTCAAGTGATGAAAATGATCGAGTTGCCGCTGACCATCATCAACACCACAAGGATCTCAAGCTATAAAGATCAAGTCTTTCGCAAGTATAACTCAAGGGGGAGCTTATGTTAAGGGGGAGTTTGTCAACACACTTCCTACATGATACGGGTAGTTTGTTGATACACTCTCTGCTTTCAAGACGTGAAAACTTTGAAGATCCTCCGACATTGAAGACTTGAAAGGACATCAGAGTCTTGAAGACACGAAGATCAAAGATGATCAAGATCGAGACAAAGCTACAGCCAAGGGGGAGTTTGTTGGTGCACTTGTGTCTGTACTTTGTCTGTATTTGGTCATGATGTAAAACGATGTCTTTGTTAGTCATGTAAGTTTGACCAAGTCAACCATCCTCCTGGTTTGACTTGGCCAAACAGTTATAATATGGTTGAAAATTGTCTGTGTCGAAGGTTGGGTCATCGAAGGATTGTTTCCATCCTTCGATGAGCTCGAAAGATATCCCACGAAGGATACTGATGGACCTCGAAGGATATACCATCCTTCGAGGTATATGTGGATCCTTCGATGGCAGTATGATCGATAGATGATGTTTCGATAAGTAAACCTGATCCTTCGACCAGATCATCTGTTATGGGTATAAATACCCATGTAGTGTGTTCACTTCAGTAGAGTCACGAGAGATAAGGCAGATAAGGAGAGACACTTCTGTCAAGAACACACACACACTTAGAGAAAGTTTACAAAACAGATTTGTAAACATTGAGCTTGTAACCGAACCTTTCATACGTATTAATACAAGTGGTGTTAATCGGTGAATATTGTGTGTCTTGTGTTTGTGCTTGTTTCTTCTCGGTTTGCACTCTAGCTTGGATTCCGCACTTGCTAGTGTGTTTCTCATAACAAGGTTAAGGTTTTACCTCATCCTCCGAGGGACCTACAACATGCATTTAAGCTCATACTATCATCTTTGGGTACCCGGTCAGATTTAAATCTGTAATTTATAATCCTTCCTTCTACATGTAAACCACCCGACTAAATATCATGTATCGCAAACCATTGGAACAGAATGAGGGTACTCAAGGTATAATTTCCATACATAATAACCAAAATTAAAAATATTCTTTATTTTCAGTTTGAAAGAAAGATGACAGAATGCAGTGGCAAAGTTTGAGACTTCCGACCGGGGTCGAAAACGTATATACCTCATAAAATTATAAAACCAGGGGGTCGAAAACGTATATACCTAAAAATTCTATACGAAAACTACATACCGGACACCGGACACTACTGAGCGAAAAGTTCAGGTCAGGCCCCCCTCCGGCCCCTGCAAATCTGCGCCCCTGCTATAGAATGGTCTCAAATGATAAATTGTACAATACTGTGATTAATTAGCTTAATATCATGTAATCAACATGTATATTGTTGACCTTAGAGAACCTGATTAACTAAAAAGATGTAAATCAGAAGTACATGTAGAATATTTTGTGATAGGGCATTCTATATGTTTAAGGAGGAACTTCAACCTTATATAACAGTGCTACTTTGCAAAAGAAGCACTATCTTCTTCCATTTATAGTGAAATCTTATACCTGTAGGTGATTTACATACCTTTTATAAGTTGTCTAAAGTATCTTGTTGGAGTGCTATTATGTGCTGCCACATATGGAGTTGAGATAGGGACTCCAAGTATAGCAAGGGACCTGGAAAAGCCACCCCAGACAAATCTTGCATCATTAATGTCAAGTTGATATACGTGCACCGAACTCCTGCAAGTGTAGTAAGTGCATGAATTCAGGGAGACAAAGCAGTTCACCTCTCAACAAAATTTGCACATTAAACTAATCTTCTACTCATGTTGCTTCTCATTCCATCTATGTTGATTATAAATTTACCCATTTATAAGATTAGGATAATTTATTCACTTATGAGTGAAATATCTATTAATTGTGGTGAACACAGCCAGATTTCTAGATTTAGAAAGAATACTTTCCGTGAGACAAGACAACAAAACTGTTTTGATTATTTGATTGAATGCAAACATTTGGAGATTGTACAAGTTTAAGAAGGAACTTCTTCCTTACATATTTGATAACAGTGCTACTTTGGAAAGAAGCACTTCTTTTCCATTTATAGTGAAATGTTATATCTCTAGCTCGATCGTATAGCATTTCATTTCATTCACGATCGGCTACAACTCTTACCGGTACACTCAGTAAATTCCTTGAAATTTGATAAGCAGCTCCAAAATCACCTGAATGGAGAATGTGTACTGGTGGTACCATTCAAACCTGCATAAACAAAAACAAGCAAAAACCAAAGCAATACCGACTCGACACAAAAGAAACCGAATCAAAACTACTAAGTTAAACTCATAGTACAAAATAAACAACTCAAAATACAAGTAAACACATACCATATACAAATCGGGTACAAAGCTGGCTCGAAATCACCCCGTCGCGCTACGCGATGGATTCTGGTCTATATCTTCGCGTGCCGCGGCGCGCTTAATTTAATTTTTTTTATATTTTATCCTCGCACTACGCAACTGAACTACCAGATGCCCTTCGCGTGTTCACATAAGGTTTCTAGCTTTCCATGCCTTATATATTTGATAATAGTGCTACTTTGGAAAAGAAGCACTTCTTTTCCATTTATAATGAAATGTTATATCTGTAGTTGATTTACATACCTTTATAAGTTGTCTTGAAGTATCTTGTTGGAGTGCTGTTATGTGCCACATATGGAGTTGAGATAGGGACTCCAAGTATAATGATGGGAGCCTTTTTTAGTAGGCAAACACTTCTAAGAAGAATTAAGGAAGCATATAACATTTATTACAATATCGCGGCCGATTTTGGGAGCTACTAAATCACAAATACAAAACATATGAGGAGATTATGGGTCGTCTTCATGCGGAAGAGGGAAACAGGCTTGTCAAAACGGAAGCCTTGTGCATGATTTTTGATGTGCTAAAAGTGGTCAAATAAAAATAAACTAAATTAACCTAATCTAGACACTCTAAGCTTTTAATTTATAAACTTAGACTCGATCTAAATCTAAACCACACAACCGGTAAGTGTACAAATCAATGTAGTAAAGCTTAAGTAAGTCCGAGTATCGAACCCACGATACTGTCTAATTACGTTAACTAAACTCTATCTAAACCTAGACTGATATAGACACAAAACTAACATTTTTATATTTGGGTTGGGTTGGGTTGGGGGAGGAGTTCAATATCCTAAAATTGCAAATTCAATTAAATTAAATTAATTAACTAAAATTAATGAATCACAAATTAACTAGGGTTTTACTCAATTTGTGGAAACGTCTGCCTAGATTGCCTAGACTGGATTCCTGATTTATTTTAGTAATGACTTATTATGTTTATTAATTATTATGGAACCGATATCTTTATATACTAAACCTGTTGAGACACCGAACAAGACCATCGAACCTTCTCGAGGAGACACTTATGGAACTCTAGAGGCTGTTATGTTTACCGGTTAACTAAATCCTTCATTTATCTAGGTTTACAAAAGTACCCTAATACGATTCACTCCCTCACGGGTTATAAACCTATGATAAGTTTGGAATTTCAGTTTAACTTGTTAGACAATTATCACTAAGGAAACTAGTTCAGATTCCTCACAGATATCCAACCTAGCAATTTAATAACGAAGATTTAACAATAATTTCGCACCTCACAGATATTGAGATTTGTAGAACACTTTAATTTATTGAATTATCAATTATTACTTCTAAGGTGTATTGGCCAATTAACCCTAAAGAATATAAAATTAATTTATAACCTAGCATGATATAGACACTCACCAAGACTCATATGAAGCAGCAATGAAAGATAATAAAACAACTTAAAGCATGCATATACATTAAACCAAAATAACAAACCGACTACTTTTACAAACAATCCATAAAATTTAATTAAACATAATAAAAATCATAACTTTAAAAATCCATCATCACTAGGCAGTAACAAAGAAAATAGCCAACAATAGTCATAAAGAACACAAACAAAGAGTATTTTCAAGGGCAAAAGACATGTTTGAAATTAGATACAAAGAATGATAAAACCTGGATAATAAAGGCACTACCCGGAGACTTCCTCTACTTCAAATCTTCAAACAATGGCTTCAACGTCTCGGAAAACGCTCCAAAAGTCCCAAATTGCAGCTGATTTTCGTCCCTAATTGATGTAGATTCATAACTAGGATTTAATTGGGTTTAAAGATGTTTAAACATTGCTTAGAACAAGAATCCTAATCCCAAAATAACACTGCCGCATAATTAAACCCCTTCGCGCTATGCAAAGGGGATGTGGCCTTCCTGTCGCACAACGTGGCGTGTGAAAGTCAAGTCGGTCAACTTAAACTCCTTCGCTGCACGCGGATGTTTCTCTTGATTCTGTCGCATAGCGCATGCGACAAGCATTAAACTTTCACTTTTTAATTCCTTTCAACTCTAGAGCTTTCGTTCATGTCCCGGCACCTGGTTCTAGCATGTTTTAGCTTGTTTTTCACTCTTTTCAGCTACTTTTATTAACCAAGCCCTGCAAAACATAAACGAGTCAACTATACGCATATTCTAACTAAACCTGAAATAAACGACACGAAAACTATACAAACTTTACACGATAAATGGATGTATTTTGCAATACATCAAATATCCCCACACTTACTCTTTTTTCATCCCCGAAAAAGATCTATGCAACGGAATCATAGTCAAGCAAATATCCAAGTTCAAAATTTATATTACTTTATAAACATTAAAACTCGTATTACCTGCGATTGCAAATATACTTATCCACTTAAACCCAGACCCAGTTCCAAACCCTTATCATGCAATTTTTGTTTAAGTTTAGTTAATCTACCTAGGGTCTCACACTAGAATCCGCAGTTTCACCTAATCTCATCTCAAGCTCATGAACAAAAGGAATGAATCACTGGATTCTTTCATAACCGTTTTATACCAAAATTAAGAGAATTTAACATCAAACTTTTTTCTTATTTTTTTCTGCTTTTTGAGCACTAGACTTTGCATTACGTAACCCAGAGGCTGTCTCAACCAGAGTCACCATCCCCGAGAGCGACAACGTAAGCGTCAGTAATTTTTTTGCATTTTTTTTTCTAACTTAACCTAGAGGCAATCTAAGTCAGAGTCACCATCCCCAACAGAGATTACATAGGCCTCGTTTTTTCTCAATCTAGCTCATTTTTATATATATTTTTTTCTTTTGATAAAAAATTCTAACAATTTTAGCTTATAACGGCATTTCTTACACTATTTTTGGCAGTTTCGGCTTTCTACTTTTCCTAGATGAGAACCCACTAACAAAATAACAATTGAGGTATTTTTAATATCAAAGGAACCTAGAAACCGGGTCGAGCCTACTCACATATCCCAAGCTAGACACGAGTTTAATTTTATTCTCATATTATTATTATTTGAAACCCAAATATGCCTAACTCTACTATCATTTTCCATTTTTATTTGCAAAACTTCTTAAACGAGAACATTTTCTATTTTTTCAATTTTTTGGATTTTTGGATTTTTTGAATTTTTTATTCATTTTTTCCAAATTTATGACTCAAGACATTACTAACTAGACACTAACGATAGTAGTTTCTCATCCCCACACTTAAACTCTGCATTGCCCTCAATGTAGGATGAAACCGACTCAAAAGACTAAAATAAATAAGAAAAAAAAAGACAAAGGGCAAATCGGAAAGGACTTAGCTGGTTAATTAACGTGTAAGCTCCAAAACTCTCGTCCAATCTAGCTCGATCGTACAGCATTTCATTCGCGATCGGCTACAACTCTTACCGGTACACTCAGTAAATTCCTTGAAATTTGAGAAGCAGCTCCAAAATCACCCGAATGGAGATTGCGTACGGGTGGTACGATTCAAACCTACATAAACAAAAACAAGCAAAAACCAAAGCAGTACCGACTCGACACAAAAGAAACCGACTCAAAACTACTAAGTTAGACTCATAGTACAAAATAAATGACTCAAAATACAAGTAAACTCGTATCGTATACAAATCGGGTGCGAGAAACTGACTAACCCGACAAGAAACAAAGTTGGCTCGAAATCACCCTCGTCGCGCTACGCGACGAATTCAGGTCTATACGTTCACGTGCCGCCGCGTGCTTAATTTAATTTATTTTATATTTTATCCTCACGCTACGCAACTAAACTACCACATGCCCTTTGCGTAACGCGAAGGGCTCTTTTTCACAGAAGGTTTCTAGTTTTCCATGCCTTAGAATTTTCAATATAATTTTCCCAACTCATCCAAAGTAATTTTTAACCTAAATTTTGAGTAGAAAACACTCTCAGACTCCGTTTCTTCGTATTCCGAACTCTTCCACGGACATGAGTACCTGCAAAACAACTCAAAACACCAAACACAAAACTACCTAAAGTACGACAAAGACTTAACCTTTCTAACTCTCATGTAGGATCATGTAGACCCAGCTCACCTCGGTACCCTAACTCTCGGGTTGTAGCGCTATCATATCGATTATTAACCGAGCCTCTCCATGCCCCCATATCTCTCACAAACTCTCAACTCAAACCTAGATGTATTCCAGATATATCCATCCCCACATTGAGCGCTCAGGGTTACTATCTTAGCTTCTAACCATTCCATTCTCTTCTCTAAATCCTCAACTCTCCTATCTGGTGGATCCCCACACTTGGGTCCTAGCATCTCCTCTAGACTATGGTCTCTCGCCCCCCCTTCTTGTCTCTCTCACCCTTTTCACTTTCCATAACCGCCGCTACCGACTCTACTTAAGCGCTCGAGCCTCTCGCCTTATTGACCTCGAAAACTATTGTCTCCTCACCCACTCTAAGAGTAATAGTACCTATTAAAATGTCTATGAGGGCCTTAGCAGTGCACAAAAATGGACATCCTAAAATTAGAGGCACATTCTTGTCCGCTTCCATATCTAGCACAACAAAATCCACCGGGAAAACAAATTTGTCGACTTTTATGAGCAGATTTTCAACTATCCCCCGAGGATACTTAACGGTTTTGTCAGCTAAGCCTAAGGTCATGCGAGTTGGTTTGGGATCACCAAGGCTGAGTTTTTCATAAAATGAATGCATCAGATTAATACTAGCACCAGGGTCGGCTAACGCGTGATTCAGAACAACACCACTAAACAAACATGGGATCGTAAAGATACCCGGATCTATGAGTTTCTCCAGTAGTTTGTTCGTCACCACAACAGAGTATTCAGCATTTAAGGAAACATTCAAAAGCTCCTCTAACTTATCTTTCCCTTTCAGGAGATCTTTTAAGAATTTAGCATATTTCGGCATATGCTTGAGGGCTTCAGTTAACGGAAGATTGATCTTAAGTTTTTTGAACATGTCTAAGAAATGCCCATATTCCTTAGTGTATTTTTGATTCTTTACACGTTAGGGATAAGGAATACAAGCATGATCAATCTCAGAATTCGGTCTAACTAAGTCGACCGGCTTCCTAACAAACTTTTCTAACGGAAGGGTCTCTAATTCTCTCTCCTCATCCACCGGTTCCTCTTCCTCTACTTGAACCGGTGTTCTCTCAAACTCCCCTAACTCTCGACCCGACCTAGTTGTTATAGCTTTAACGTGTTAGTTGGTTGGGTTGATAACAATGCTACTTTGGAAAAGAAGCACTTCTTTTCCATTTATAGTGAAATGTTATATCTGTAGTTGATTTACATACCTTTATAAGTTGTCTTGAAGTATCTTGTTCGAGAGCTGTTATGTGCCATATATGGAGTTGAGATAGGGACTCCAAGTATACTGATGGGAACCTTTTTTAGTAGGCAACACTCCTAAGAAGAATTAAGGAAGCGTATAACATTTATTACAATATCGCGACCGATTTTGGGAGCTACTAAATCACAAATACTAAACATATGAGGAGCTTATGGGTTACGGAAGAGGGAAACAGGCTTGTCAAAACAGAATCCTTATGCATGATTTTTTATGTGCTAAAAGTGGTCAAATAAAAATAAACTAAATTAACCTGATCTAGACACCCTAAGCTATTAATTTATAACCTTAGACTCGATCTAAACCTAAACCACACAACCGACAAGTGTACCGATCAATGTAGTAAAGCTAAAGTAAGTCCAAGTATCGAACCCAGAAGATTCTCTAATTACGTTAACTAGACGCTATCTAAACCTAGACTGACATAGACACGAAACTAACCATTGTTATATTTTGGGGGAGGGGGGTTTCTAAATATCCTAAAATTGCAAATTAAATTAAATTAATTAACTAAAGTTAACGAATCACAAATTAACTAGGGTTTTACTCAATTGGTGGAAACGACTGCCTACACTGGATTCTTGATTTATTTTAGTTATGACTTCTTATGTTTTTATAATTATTATGGAACTGAGATCTTTATATACTAAACGTGTCGAGACACAGAACAAGACCATCGACCCTTCTCGAGGAGACACTTATGGAACTCTAAAGGCTGTTATGTTTACCGGTTAACTAGACTCCTTCACATGTTATCTAGGTTTACAAAAGTACCCTAATACGATTCACCCCCTCACGGGTTATAAACCTAGGATAAGTTTGGAATTTCAGTTTAACTTGTTAGACAATTATCACTAAGGAAACTAGTTCAGACTCCTCACAGATATCCTATCTAGCAATTTAATGATGAAGACCTAACAATAATTTCGCACGTCACAGCTATTGAAATTAGTAGAACACTTTAATTTATTAAATTATCAATTATTACTTCTAAGGTGTATTGGCCAATTAACCCTAAAGATTATTAAATTAATTTATAACCTAGCATGAATCTAATGTGTGATATAGACACTCACCAAGACTCATACGAAGCAACGAAAGACAATTAAACGACTAAAAGCGTGCATATACATTAAACCAAAATAACAAACCGACTACTTTTACAAACAATCCATAAATATTTAATTAAACATAATAAAAATCATAACTTTATAAATCCATTATCACACTCTACGCAGTAACAAAAAAATTAGCCAACAATAGTCATAAACCAACACAAACAAAGAGTATTTTCAAGGGCAAAAGACATGACTGAAATTAGAAACAAAGAATGATAAAACCCGGATAATAAAGGCACGACCCAGAGACTTCCTCTGCTTCAAATCTTCATCCAATGGCTTCAACGTCTCGAAAACGCTCCAAAAGTTCCCAAATTGCAGTTGATTTTCGTCCCTAATTGATGTAGATTCGTAACTAGGGTTTAATGGGGTTTAAAGATGTTTAATTATTGCTTAGAACAAGAATCCTAGTCCCAAAATAACACTGCCGCGTAGTTAAATGCCTTCGCGCTACGCGAAGGGGATGTGGCCTTCCTGTCGCACGACACGGCTTGTGAAAGTCAAGCCGGTCAACTTAAAGTCCTTCGCGACACGCAGAGGTTTCTCTTGATTTTGTCGCGTAGCACGACAAGCATTAAACTTTCATTTTTTAATTCCTTTCAACTCTCGAGCTTTCGTTCACGTCCCGGCACTTGGTTCTAGCATGTTTTAGCCCGTTTTCACTCTTTTCAGCTACTTTTATTAACCAAGTCCTGCAAAACATAAACGAATCAACTATACGCATATTCTAACTAAAACTGAAATAAACGACACGAAAACTATACAAACTTTACACGATAAATGGATGTATTTTGTAATACATCAATTTTCCAAAGGCATATGTTAGGAAATACACTCATGACCAAGTTAATCAACGTGCGAATGACTACAAGATGCTTAAGGGAGAGTAACTAATAATGGCAAATATGGTGGAAGAACCCTCCGTGTTATCTAACATCACAATATGATGTCAGAGGTGAACCATGATGGTTCCAACTATGAGGATTGGCCAGTGGGCTAACACAAGTGCTACCGGTCATGATTGTATGAACAAAAGAGACATCGTATAAAAACAACGTAGTGTTGTTTTTTGAACAAAAAAAAACTTAATCGTTTTAGTTTACTACTCATACTAAATAGTTTGTTGCAAACAATATGAGATACTGTTACTAAACAAATTTGTGACATTTCAAGGTTGGTGTTTCAACATGAAAGACATACATAATCTTGTGAATCCACTTAAGTCTACTGAGGGAACCTGGAGCATACACTCTATATCGATGTTAGCTAATGGGCGAAGATGTAGGTCCCTTTTTCTCGGAGGATTACGAACCTAAACCTTGTTATACAAACCTACTAGCGAGTGCGGAATCCAAGCTAGCAAGCAAACCGAGTTAGTAGCAAGTAGAGAAACAAACACACAAGTTCACCGATTAACACAACTTGTATTAATGCAATGAGGGTTCGGTTACAAGCTCAATGTTTACAGAAATGTTCTATAAACTCTCTTAGTGTGTGTGTGTGTGAGTCCTGGACAGAATGCTCTCAAAGCTCTCTATCTCTCGGATGTGCAAATGGCAGAACTAACTCACACATACACTGCATGGGTATATATATACCCAGCCCATGATGCCAGATCGAAGGATCCGAAGGTTCCGATAGATGGTCCGAAGGATCATCTATCGATCACAAGTTGTTCGAATGATCAGCATTGACCTCGAAGGATCATCCTTCGAGGTCTAATCAGTCGAACCATATCTTTCGTGCACCTCGAAGGATCAACAGCATCCTTCGAGAAGCTATCCTTCGATCAGAACACCTTTCACTATTTTACCAACTGTTGTCCAAGTCAAACCGGAGGATGGTTGACTTGGTCAACTTACAACACTAAATAGAACATCGTACATACAGACCGAATACAGACAAAGTACAGACACAAGTGCACCAACAAACTCCCCCTTGGCTGTAGCTTTGTCTTTATCTTCTATAGTTGTAGACTCGTCTCGAACTTCGACGGTCTTTGGTCTTCGAGTTACCAAAACTCTGATGTCCTTTCAAGTCTTCAATGTCGGAGGATCTTCAAAGTCTTCACGTCTTGAAAGCAGAGAGTGTATCAACAAACTACCCGTATCATGTAGGAAGTGTGTTGACAAACTCCCCCTTAACATAAGCTCCCCCTTGAGTTATGCTCGTGAAAAGACTTTATCTTTATGAAGTGAGATCCCTGTGGTGTTGATGATGGTCAGCGGCTACTCGATCATCTTCATCTTTTGAGCGCCTTCTCGTCGTGTCCTCCTTCCAAGGCTTATCATCGACCATGTTCTCCTAGCCTTTAGAATCTGCACATGCAAGAAATCTAAACGCGTAATGAGAACACTGCTTGGAATATAGTATAAACAAATGACACACGAATGACCATGTCATAATCAAACACCGTCCGACAGTTTGAAAGTTTAAATTTGTCAATTTTAGTTTTTAACTTTCAAACATGCAAATTTCGACCGTTTATGAAGATTTAGTCAGTTCGATTTTCAGTCAGGTTTCAGGTAACGAAGACTTGAGCTCCAACATCGTACGATCGAAAATAAAGTAGAAATAAAATCTTTTTGGCTTTTATAAAGTTTATATTAAAACACTCCTAAAATCTTTTTGGTATTTTTGAAAGTAAAAGACAACAATTTAAAATCCTTTGAGTGTTATCAAACGACATCACCGCTAATGTCGTGCTGATATGCACCAAACGACGAAACTGTTTAAAAGAAATAATAAAAGTTAAGCAGTAAATAAGTAAATATATACAAACATTCTTTTTGCGAGTTTCTAGGGTAAGAGAATCATATCAGTATACGGTCATGCCAAAACACTCTTGTTGTTCAGTTAGTTAACATTAAGATAAGCATCCTATAACAATTATCGGTATTGTTGTCCACTTAAGCTCAACTTATCAGATGTAATCATGGCGAGGGGATACGTTAAGGTATGATTTATACTTACCGACCGGTGTGCATCCACATCACGACACATTCCCGTATCAAGGTATGCACGAGAGTTCATCTTACCGGTGAGTATACCGATTATCATCTGTTTGACCGTATAAATTGTGAGATACTCACTTATTTTGATTTGAAAACAAGCCCTATGTGATATAATCACTTATTGATGAGGAACTTGATTTTCATATGCATGAGGGCACAGGTGCAAGTCCGTGAACAGGTCAGTACTTTCGTACAGCAGAGAGACGAACTTGACACCCGGATAAATGTGATATTTTATCACTTATTTGATTTGGACATGTGATTGTTTATCACTTATTGAGGTCGAATGCAGTATGTAATATGTACACGTATGTATAGTATCATGGAAGATCTAGACTTGCGTCCCCGTTATTTTTCGGTAAAAGATACAACCATGATACCCAGATGATAAGCAGCATAAAGACCGAATATCTCAGAACCTCGGCAATCTATCAAACGAAATTTCGGTACTAAGACCATATGCCAATGAATGGTTCCCACCTGGTCTTCAGTCGATTAAGATTTATATCACCCTGCACACTTTAAAATGATTATGAGCCTACCGATACATCTTATATAGAGCTGCTTATCGTTTTGCATTTAAGGTTTAAAGAGGTTTGGATAGACCACTGATGTACTATCATTTTCTCTTTTGCTCGCCAGGAAACTCATTTTTGTTTTTCTATTGTTTTTGTGTTTTTGAAATTTTTCGATGTTTTTGTATTTTCCGATTTTTGGAATTACTCCCCCTAAAATCAACAAACTAAGATAAATTTAAAAACACAAAGATATTTACAAAAATGATTTTCCGATGTTGGTTTACTCTTGCTTGACCTTAATGCCGTTTACCAAAATTAAGTTTTACCAGAAAAGATTTAACAAATTTTTGAAAAATGAGTTGGCATGTCGGTAAGCGGTGCGGACCATGACAACATTGATGAGTTTCATATTGAAACAATCACGTGTGAGGTGATATCCGAGATCAACGTGTCAGGTCAAAGAGTGCTGTTCAAGATAATAATAATTCATAAAGTAGCTTAAATATCGACAAGTATAGGAGAGATTCCGTGCATTGCAAGGAATCTAAACATTCTCCCAACTGGATATCCACCCGGTGTGGACTTCAAAGTCGAATTTTCAACTACTGAAAAGTCTCTTGACAGCAACAAAATCATAAACCTCCGGGTCCGGCTGGTCTTCCACATTTCACCAGCGAAGGTCTTTGACTTTCTCTTTCAGAAATGGTGTGCGGATGTTAAATCCACGCAAAGGCATCGACACACATTTCACTTCATTCGTTCCTGTGGACCCGATCAAAAACCATAATGACCAAATTTTGACACGTTCTTCATTTGGTCGAATTTTGCAACTTCATTCATCCAAATTTTCTTTTTCTTTTCTCTCTCTCCATCAAAGGCAACAATTTCTTCTGTCGCCTATCTTGTGCAAGGACATTCCACTATCAACAATCCTAAGACTATCAATAGTTCCTCCTGGAACTTCCTGCACACTCATTCAGAGATTAGTTGAAGAGAGGGACCCAAGCCATTGTGGTCTTGGGTCTTCCATTTTCATCAATGACAATAACTTCTTGTCTTTGATGGTTTGTAAATTGTGATGGTCCCCCTGATTCAGTAACCGATTTAGGTTTCCATGTCTGTTTTATTTTATCAGTGTCATTCTTTAAAATTTTAACTTCATTACAGTTTGAAGCTTTTGAATTTGTTGATTTTACAGAAACAGATTGTTTTTGAACCACATCGGTTTTAATTGCCTTTTCAATCCTTTTGACCTGTTGGCGTTTCTGCTTCTTCTCCCTTTCTTTTACAAGTCGGGGATCTTGTTTTGTGGAAACAGATGGCTTACGGTCAGTCTTGTCACGGGGATCATCAACCTTCCCTTTTTGCTTATGAAGATAAGGGCAATTCCGAATTATATGCCCAATAGTTCCACACTCAAAACATGATCTTCGTTCAACATACCTCGAAGAATCATGTGTTCTCTTAGCCGATGATGTTGAACTTTGTGAACCCGAGGTACTAGGCTGTGAACTGTTTTGTTCATTTCTTTTCAAAACAGTAGCTCTCTTGACAAAATCTAAGTTAGATTTATTTTCAAACGTTTCAATTTTGTCCGTTCCCGTCGATTTCACAAAGTTAACATTTTTCTTCTTCTTTTGATTCGGCTTCTTCTGGACTTGAGTCGGTGCCTTTCCTTTGGGCTTGGTGTGATTTTGCTGTTTTGGCATTGCTGGTAATTTCTTGTTGCCAAATTGTTTTCGAACTTCAGCCTTTGGGATTGGAGGACACTGTGTAACTGTAACATGTGGTCCTTTCTTCCCCAAAAACTTACTTGTCGAATTTTCAAAGACTTTATCGATTAAGGATTGATTAACGTTCTTAATCGGAAAATCTTTGTCTGAGTAAATTTTATCATCACCAACCAAAGTGTACAGCAAGGTCACACTCTCCGACTCCTTCTCAGACGAGGACTCAGTTGCAACAGTCTTAGCGGGTGTGGCAGGGGGATCACATAGAATGTGATTCTCAAGAGGTATGTCCTCATTTTTGACTACCGCATTAGACTTTGCTGGAGCAGCATCATCAGATTCATCATCTGAAGAATCAGCATCCTCAACCTCAACTGGAGGATCCTGTTTCTGTTCAGCAGTTACAAATGTATCTGCTGACACATCTGAATCTGAGGATACTTCTTTCTGGTATCCGAGTCCTGCTGCAAACTCCTTCACATCAAGAGGAACAGATGGTTCGAAAAACACTCTATCCTCCTCATCAGGCATGGCATCATAATTGTGTCTGACTGGTGGTGGGCATTTTTTGTATCCTATGCATGTGACATCCTTCTTTTCTTTCTGAACGTCAATGATGTGATCCAACACGTAGCTAGAGCTCAAATAGCTGTCTAGCTTGAGTTGGATTGCCTCACTTTCCGTTTTTACACAGACCATTTCTTTTTGCATTGCCTCAAGACGTGAGATGTACAAATTAATGTCCGTTTGTTTTCTGGAAACCATTTTAGTCAATTCAGTTTTATCTTTCTTTAATGTCTCTATCATTGACTTAAATTCCTTTTCATGGTTTTCATAAAACATATTGGCTTCTGTGCATTTTGAAAGATCCACAGTCAACTTCTGATTGTGGATGAATGTCACATCATATTTTTCTTGCAAAGCCTCGTGTTTGCTTTGCAATGCACACCACTCATCATTCAAGGAACCATGTTTGTCTTGCAAGTCAAACAAACTAGCTTGTAAAGCATCATGTTTGGCTTGCAACTCAGACATGCTTGCCTCAAACTCAGCACATTTAGCCTGCAAGCTATCACAGTTATCACAGTTTACAGCAATGGGTTCATCGACCCATACCTGACTTGAAGAACTGTCGACATTAGCCATAAAGGCTGAATGGAGAGAAGACGAAGCACATGCAGCTTGATCCACCAGAACAGATCTTCTTTGAGTTTCTGCTGCAGCTTCCTCCAAAAGTTCATCAATATCAGCATCAACTGAGACACCAGATGTCTCACCCATATTCTCATCGCCTGACCCAGATGAATCTTCATCAACACTCCTGCTGTACCCAGAAGAGTCTTCATCCTCAGAAGATTCACCACCACTGGCGGAAGATTCTCCACCACTGGTGTTAACTACATTCTTCACAACTTGAGCAAAGCAAGCTGTACCATTTGGAGCATCACCACCAAACTGGATTGACCAGTCGCAACCTTCATCCATCTGAACTACAAGTGCCCGGTTGGCTTGATTGTTGACAGGCACTAACGTACGTTCATTATTTCTGTTCTGGTTCTGCTGGTTGCCCTGGTTTCTGAAGGGGTTCTGGTTTCCATGCTGTGCTGGCTTTGCACATTCCCGTTTAAAGTGACCCCGTTCACCACAGTTGAAGCATTTAACGGCTTGCTTATCGAACCCATACTTGGTGTCTCGCTTACTTTCCAAGCTGGTTCTGCCAGTACTTTCCATCCAATCCTTTGCTCTTCTCACAGCACTAGCAAAGGCCCACTTGATATCCATCAAGTCCATCTCTTCTTTATCAATCTGCCTGTAATCTTCTTGTGTCAGATTAATGTTGCCAATCTGACCTTCAATTAACCCACAGTACGCGCTCACTATAGTGTTAAGTAGCTCCATGTGTTCCTTGGCTACTTCTACACTGACTTTTGAGAAGCTTGACGTGTCGAGTTGTACTGTACCTGGCTTTGATTGTTGACTAGCAGATGATGTTCCTCCATAACATGCACGTTGTTGTTGAGCAGGAGGCGGAGGAGGAGGTGGTTGGATTGGATTTCCAAATATGTCTGTGGTGGGAGGCGGCTTAACAGGAACTTGTATTGGATTGCCAAAACAATCTGTGCTTGTGACAAACGTCGTTTGAATTGGAGCATGTGAACCAGTTCTTGCAGACGAAGAGCTGGAAGTTCCATAATACATTTCTGGATTCTGTGGTAATGGAACTCTCTTCGCCTTCAATGTTTCCTCCTGATCCTTGTTTTCCAAAAGCTGCACGAAGTCGTTAAAACTTGTAGTTCTCAACGCTCCGTTATACTTAAGGATTTCCAAGAAACTACTCCATTGAGGAGGTAAGGCATCAGCAAACTTCTTTACCACCTCTGCTTGAGTTGTTGTAACTCCAAAATTGTTCAACTCAGTAAGCAGGTGATAGAAACGACTTGTCATGTCTCCCAGAGACTCCTTATCCATGCAAGCGAAGCTATCAAATTCTTTCTTGAGTAGATCATGACGCAGCTGACGTGTTGCTTCATTCCCTACTCCTCTTGTTTTCAACCCGTCCCACAACTTCTTAGTTGTCTTGAAGCTGACAAACTGGTGATAAATATCCTTGCTCAAAGCCTGGGTGAGAATGGCGTATGCTTTCTTTTCCAGATCATACGTTTTCTTTTTATCTTCGGGAAGATCAGCAAATGACGCAGTCTCTGAAGCAGCAACCTCTATGGCTTGATCGAAATCTGTGGTGAAATGTATCCACAGTTCCGTATTTTGACCAAGAACATATGTTTTAAACCTCTCAGCCCATCCTGGATATTCATTCAAACTCATCAGTTTTGGGGGTCGATTCAAACTTCCTGTTTCGCTTTCGCTTAATAAGATACTTTGTACACTCGGAGTTTGACCCGTTACTAATGCCCATTGATTTGATGGTAAAGCATTTGCTTGTGAAGATGTAGATACTGGAGATTCGGCCCATGATGGTGATAGACTTGTACACGTGTATTTTCCACTATCAGGAGCCGGTGTACCCCACCATGAAGGAGTAACTCCTGAACTTGTATATTTACCACTATCTGGAGCAGGATTCCACCAACTCGGATTCATGATTGATAAGCAAAATAAATGCTAAGTGAATAATCCGAGAGATCACAGCCGAAGGATCCTGGTCGAAGGATCTGAAATCACAGAAACTTGTTAACAACAAACTGACCACAATCGAAAGATTAACTATTGTTCGAAGGATCAACAGTACTCGAAAGATTACTGTTGAGTCTCGAACAATGATTTCGAAAGATTCAAGAGCTCGAAGGATTCTCCTTTGAAAGATCCTTATCTTTCGAGCTAAATCCTTATCTTTCGGACACTTGTCTTTCGATTAGATTCCTTTCTCGAAGGATATGATTCAGACTTCGAAGGATGGGTCGAAGGATAACAATCTTTCGAGCCTTCCTTGATCGACAGATGCCGAAGGATAGTCTTTCGATGTCGAAAGATATCTTTCGAGAGGTTCTGACACACACTGATCTGATGTGATAGGTTGGTGAAAAAGGTGATGGGTTGGTGAAGTACTTTCGGCAGAAAGGTATGTTCTGCACACGGATCTTCACCAACTTTTTGACTTTCAAAAACAATGCCCAAAAATGGCAAACCTTATCCACCAAGTCCGGTCACCGGAAACACACCGGAAATTGGCCGGAAAACACAAAGTTTCTTAAAAACCAATTTCCAAGTTACCCAACCCAACTTTAAACACTCCGGGTTAGTTTAGACACGTTTTTACTCAACGAATATGCAAGAAAACAAGTAAAAACAGGTGCAAAACCAAGTGTTTCAACACACCAAAACTTGTAAAAACCCGGTTTTAAACAAGGTAAAGAGCGAGGCTCTGATACCACTTGTAGGTCCCTTTTTCTCGGAGGATTACGAACCTAAACCTTGTTATACAAACCTACTAGCGAGTGCGGAATCCAAGCTAGCAAGCAAACCGAGTTAGTAGCAAGTAGAGAAACAAACACACAAGTTCACCGATTAACACAACTTGTATTAATGCAATGAGGGTTCGGTTACAAGCTCAATGTTTACAGAAATGTTCTATAAACTCTCTTAGTGTGTGTGTGTGAGTCCTGGACAGAATGCTCTCAAAGCTCTCTATCTCTCGGATGTGCAAATGGCAGAACTAACTCACACATACACTGCATGGGTATATATATACCCAGCCCATGATGCCAGATCGAAGGATCCGAAGGTTCCGATAGATGGTCCGAAGGATCATCTATCGATCACAAGTTGTTCGAATGATCAGCATTGACCTCGAAGGATCATCCTTTGAGGTCTAATCAGTCGAACCATATCTTTCGTGCACCTCGAAGGATCAACAGCATCCTTCGAGAAGCTATCCTTCGATCAGAACACCTTTCACTATTTTACCAACTGTTGTCCAAGTCAAACCGGAGGATGGTTGACTTGGTCAACTTACAACACTAAATAGAACATCGTACATACAGACCGAATACAGACAAAGTACAGACACAAGTGCACCAACAGAAGATTGAAACTAGACTACCAAGTATAACGCATTCTAGGAGGTTACACTCCAATCATGTTCACACTTAGTCACATTTCTTGTTGTTAAACTTCCTCTACCGATCGATCTAGCCATGAGCAGGTTGAAGAGAGCTCTAACAGGCCTTGGAGGACTGAACCCACGTATGTGGCAAAATACAGGGATGACTTGTGGCTAGGGGTGAAAGGCCAACCAAGATCGGATATAGCTGGTTTTCACCTAATCTAAGCATATGATGTCGATGGCCCGAGGTAGAGCACTCAATGGGCTAGGGTGGCCCCATTTTGCCTTACCAACCCCAAGGAAACTCCGAATACAGGCCTAGATCGTTTGTACAGACAGACTTTTTGGGTGCTAAGATCGAACCCTAACTAATATAAGTTTCCATTTACCTTGCATCCATACTTATACATTTATGATCCAAGTTGGGAAACAAATCCATAAAAATTAAAGATTAAAAATCAAATCTGTAATTTGCCCCAAACCACAAACCATCCGTGTAATTTACTCTAGAGTTGAATTCGGTTTTGCTCCCAGTGGTTTGGTCATTTTAATAGTTTTGCCCCAATCCTTTAAAAATAGCCATTTTATTCCCTGGTCAATTTAATGTATCTCTATTTCAGTTCTTGCCCTAAACGGCATCCATGTGCAACATTAAATAATTGTCATGTGCCCCTCACATGAGGGACAATTATGTCTTTTCTCATCATATCTTATTATTTAGTATTTGTTTATATATCAAAAAGAAAAACACAACTCACTTTCACATACTTATCTTTCTCGAACTTCTCAGACCGCCACCACCCACCACATCTGCCGCCATCACCATCACCACCCCACCCACTACACCTTCTCTCTCCAAGTCAACCACCTTTTCATAAGAATATTGCACCTTTCAAAACAAACACTAAAATAAAACCCTAACTTATATCATCAAATCCGCCAAATTTCAAACTCCCGTTTCTAAGTTCAGACAGTGACGGAATGAATGAGAGAGAAAACACCAACAAAATGAATATACAGAGAGAGAGGGGACCAATGAGAGAGAAATATGAGAGACAGAGAGAGGAACGCAGATCTAAGTTCAGACAGTGACGGCGCCTAGGTTTTCGAGCCAAGAACTCTAGCTCCGACGACTTTACAAACTCAAATGATGATGGTGACGATGGAGTTCGTTGAAATCTTATTTTAGATCTACTTTTAAAGGATTTTTGAGCAGTTAGGGAGGCCACTAAAGTGCGTGGGGTGGTGCAAGATGGTAGCGGTCAGGTGGAGGTGGTAGTGGTGGTCGGGTGGGGCTGTTGCAAGGTGGTTGTCGGGTGGGGCTGTTGCAAGGTGGTTGTCGGGTGGGGCTGGGGCAACGTGATGGTAGTGGTGGTCGGTGGAGGTGGTGCAAGGTGGTGGTAGTTGTCGGGTGGAGATGGTGAGAGGGGTGGTGGTTGTTCAGTGGGTTGGGGATGGTGTTTGATGGTGGGGTGTTGGTTGTTACAGTATAGAGAGAAAGATGCAGGGATGAAGCATGGAAGTGAATGTTTTTCTTTCGTTATACTTATGTAAATGTAAATATATACATATAATTAATAATAATAAGGGAGGATGAGGAAAGACTGAAATGCCCCTCATGTGAGGGGGCACATGACAATTATTTAACGTTGCAAATGGATGCCGTTTGGGGCATGAAGTGAAATAGAGATAAGTTAGATAGATCAGTGAGTAAAATGACTATTTTTAAAGGATTGGAGCAAAACCGTTAAAACTGTAGGTCCCTTTTCGCGGAGGATTACGAACCTAAACCTTGTTATACAAACCTACTAGCGAGTGCGGAATCCAAGCTAGCAAGCAAACCGAGTTAGTAGCAAGTAGAGAAACAAACACACAAAGATTCACCGATTAACACTAGTCGTATTAATGCAAATGAAGGTTCGGTTACAAGCTCAATGTTTACAGAAGTGTTCTATAAACTCTCTAAGTGTGTGTGTGAGTTCTGTGCAGAATGCTCTCTAAGCTTCTATCTCTCGGTGTGTAAAATGGCAGAACTCTTAGAACTCTCAACACATGCATGGGTATATATACCCAGCTCAGCAGGTCTGCTCGAAGGATTCGACAGATGGTCCGAAGGATCATCTGTCGACCACATGTTACACGAAAGATCAGCATGGACCTCGAAGGATCATCCTTCGAGGTCTAATGGTCGAACCATGGTCGAACCATATCTTTCGATCACCTCCAAGGATCAGGTGTATCCTTCGAGGCTATCCTTCGATCAGAACATCTTTCAACTGTTGTCCAAGTCAAACCGGAGGATGGTTGACTTGGTCAACTTACAACACAAATCAGGACATCGTTTATATCAGACCGAATACAGACAAAGTACAGACACAAGTGCACCAACAAACTCCCCCTTGGCTGTAGCTTTGTCTTTGATCTCTAAGCTTTGTCTTGTTCTTCTAAAAGTGTAGACTCGTCTGGAACTTCGACAGTCTTTGATCTTCAGGTCTTCAAGACTCTGATGTCCTATCATGTCTTCAATGTCGGAGGATCTTCAAAGTCTTCACGTCTTGAAAGTAGAAAGTGTATCAACAAACTACCCGTATCATGTAGGAAGTGTGTTGACAAACTCCCCCTTAACATAAGCTCCCCCTTGAGTTATGCTCGTGAAATACTTTAACTTTATGAAGTAAGATCCTTGTGGTGTTGATGATGGGCAGCGGCAACTCGATCATTTTCATCACTTGAGCGCCTTCTCGTCGTGTCTTCATTCCAAGTCTTGTCATCGACCATGTTCTCCTAGCCTTTAGAATCTGCACATGCAAGAAATCTAAACGCGTAATGAGAACAACTGCTTGGAATATAGTATAAACAAATGACACATGAATGACCATGTCATAATCAGACACCGTCCGACAGTTTGAAAGTTTAATAAATTTGTCAATTTAAGTTTTAACTTTCAAACATGCAAATTTTTGACCGTTTATGAAGATTTAGTCAGTTCGGTTTTCAGTCAGGTTTCAGGTAACGAAGACTTAAGCTCCAACATCGTACGATCGAAAATAAAATAGAAATAAAATCTTTTTGGCTTTTATAAAGTTTATATTAAAACAAACCTAAAATCTTTTTGGTATTTTTGAAATTAAAAGACAACAATTTAAAATCCTTTGAGTGTTATCAAACGACATCACCGCTAATGTCGTGCTGATATGCACCAAACGACGAAACTGTTTAAAAGAAAACAATAAAAATTAAGCAGTAAATAAATATATACAGACATTCTTTTTGCGAGTTTCGAGGGTAAGAGAATCATATCAGTGTATGGTCATGCCAAAACACTCTTGTTGTTCAGTTAGTTAACATTAAGATAAGCATCCTATAACAATTATCGGTATTGTTGTCCACTTAAGCTCAACTTATCAGATGTAATCATGTTTAGAGGATACGTTAATGTATGATTTATACTTACCGACCGGTGTTCATCCACATCACGACACATTCCCGTATCAAGGTATGCACGAGAGTTCATCTTACCGGTGAGTATACCGATTATCATCTGTTTGACCGTATAAATTGTGAGATACTCACTTATTTTGAATTGAGAACAAGCCCTATGAGATATAATCACTTATTGATGAGGAACTTGATTTTCGTATGCATGAGGGCACAGGTGCAAGTCCGTGAACAGGTCAGTACTTCCGTACAGCAGAGAGACGAACTTGACACCCGGAAAAATGTGATATTTTATCACTTATTTGATTTGGACATGTGATTGTTTATCACTTATTGAGGTCGAATGCAGTATGCAATATGTACACGTATGTATAGTATCATGGAAGATCTAGACTTGCGTCCCCGTTATTTTTCGGTAAAAGATACAACCATGATACCCAGATGATAAGCAGCATAAAGACCGAATATCTCAGAACCTCGGCAATCTATCAAACGAAATTTCGGTACTAAGACCATATGCCAATGAATGGTTCCCACCTGGTCTTCAGTCGATTAAGATTTATATCACCCTGCACACTTTAAAATGATTGTGAGCCTACCGATACATCTTATATAGAGCTGCTTATCGTTTTGCATTTAAGGTTTAAAGAGATTTGGATAGACCACTGATGTACTATCATTTTCTCTTTTGCTCGCCAGGAAACTCATTTTTGTTTTTCTATTGTTTTTGTGTTTTAGAAATTTTTCGATGTTTTTGTATTTTCCGATTTTTTTGGATTTACTCCCCCTAAAATCAACAAACTAAGATAAATTTAAAAACACACAAAGATATTTACAAAAATGATTTTCCGATGTTGGTTTACTCTTGTGCTTGACCTTAATGCCGTTTACCAAAATTAAGTTTTATCAGAAAAGATTTGACAAATTTTGGAAAAGTGAGTTGGCATGTCGGTAAGCGGTGCGGACCATGACCACATTGATGAGTTTCATATTGAAACAATCACGTGTGAGGTGATATCCGAGATCAACGTGTCAGGTCAAATAGTGCTGTTCGAGATAATAATAATTCACAAAGTAGCTTAAAAATCGACAAGTATGGGAGAGATTAAGGATTTAAAGGCGTCTCCTGCAACTGTTCCGTGCATTGCAAGGAATCTAAGCACTCCCCCAACTTAATATTCACTCGGTGTGAACTTCAAGGTCGAATGTGCAGCTACTGAAAAGTCTCTTGACAGCAATAAAATCATAAACCTCCGGGTCCGGCTGGTCTTCCACATTTCACCAGCGACGGTCTTTGACTTTCTCTTTCAGAAATAGTGTGCGGATGTTCAATCCATGCAGAGGCATCAGCACACATTTCACTTCATTCGTTCCTGTGGACCCGATCAAAAACCAGAATGACCAAATTTTGACACGTTCTTCATTTGGTCGAATTTTGCAACTTCATTCATCCAAATTTTCTTTTTCTTTCCTCTCTCTCCATCAAAGGCAACAATTTCTTCTGTCGCCTATCTTGTGCAAAGACATTCCACTATCAACAATCCTAAGACTATCAATAGTTCCTCCTGGAATTTCCTGCACACTCACTCAGAGATTAGTTGGAGAGTGGGACCCAAGCCTTCACAGACTTGGGTCGTCCGTCATCATCGAGAATTGTAACATCCATTTCCCGATGATTCAGAATTGATGCAGCTCCCCCTGAAACAGTTACCGGTTTTGGTATCCAAATCTCTTTCTGTTTTTCATGTTTAGCATTCGATTTAACAGATTTTGTTTGAATAATCTCCGGTATTAAAAGCTTTTCAACTTCTTTTCTTTGTTTCTTTTTCTGTTTCTTTGCTCGTTGTTTAACAAGACGAGGGTCCTGTTTTGGTGAAACAGATCTTTTATGGTAATTGTTACCATGGGGGGCATCAATTTTTGTCTTTCTTTTGGTGAGATATGGACAATTCTTAATGATGTGCCCATACTCACAGCATTCAAAGCATGATCTCCGCTCAACAAACCTCGGAGTATCATAACTGCAATAGCCGGATGATGAACGTCGTGATCTTGAGGTACTTGGTCCTACATCACAACCGTTTGTGTGTTGTGTATAGTTGTTTTGACTGTTTCTTTTCAAAATTTTACTTTGTTTAACAAAATCCTTATTGGATTTGTTTTTGGAAGTATCAATTTTATCAGTCCCTCTTGATTTCACGAGGTTTATCTTCCGAACCTTTTTCTTGTTTTCGCCCTGTTTGCCTTTTCTATTCTCTTGGGCGGCATGATTTTGTTCACGGGGATCATCAACCTTTGCTTTCAACTTATGAAGATATGGACAATTTCGAATGATATGTCCAATTGTTCCACACTCAAAACAATATCTTCGTTCAACAATCCCCGAAGCATCATGTGGTCGTCTTGCCGACGATGATGAACTTTGTGATCCCGAGGTACTAGGTTTTGAACAGTTTGGATCATTTCTTTTCAACACTGTTGCTTGTTTAACAAAATCTAAGTTAGATTTGTTCTCAAAAGTTTCGATTTTGTCCGTTCCCTTAGATTTCACAAAGTTCACATTCTTGTTTTTCTTTTGGGTCTGTTTCTTCTGACCCTGAGTCGGTACCTTTCCTTTAGGTTTGGTGTGATTTGGCTGCCTCTTTTCTGTTGGGAATTTTTGATTGCCATATTGTTTTCGAATTTCAGCCTTTGGAATAGGAGGGCACTGTGTAACTGTAACACGTGGTCCTGTCTTTCCCAAAAACCTACTAGTCGAATCTTCAAAGACTTTACTTATTAAAGATTGATTAACATTCTTAATAGGAAAATCTTTGTCAGAGTAGATTTTATCATCACCAACAAGAGTGTACAGCAAGTTCACACCCTCCGACTCTTTTGCAGACGAGGACTCGATTGCAACAGTCTTAGCAGGTTTTGCAGGAGGATCACATAGAATGTAATTCTCGAGAGGTATGTCCCCATCTTTGACTACCGCATCAGACTTTGCTGGAGCAGCATCATCAGATTCATCATCTGAAGAATCAGCATCCTCAACCTCAACTGGAGGATCCTGTTTCTGTTCAGCAGTTACAGATGTATCTGTTGACACATTTGAATCTGAGGATACTTCTTTCTGGTATCCGAGTCCTGCTGCAAACTCCTTCACATCAAGAGGAACAGATTGTTCGAAGAACACTCTATCCTCCTCGTCAGGCATCGCATCATAATTGTGTCTCACAGGTGGTGGACATTTCTTATATCCTATGCATGTGACATCCCGTTTTTCTTTCTGAACGTCAATGATGTGATCCAACACATAGCTAGAGCTCAAATAACTATCTAGCTTAAGTTGGATCGCATCACTTTCGGTTTTCACACAAGCCATTTCTTTTTGTATTGTCTCAAGACGTGAGATATACAAATTAATTTCCGTTTGTTTTCTGGAAACCATTTTAGTCAATTCAGTTTTATCTTTCTTTAACGTCTCAATCATTGACTTAAATTCTTTTTCATGGTTTTCATAAAACATATTGGCTTCTGTGCATTTTGAAAGATCCACGGTCAACTTCTGGTTGTGGATAAATGTCACATCATATTTCTCTTGCAAAGCTTCGTGTTTGCTTTGCAATTCACACCACTTGGCATTCAATGAAACATGTTTGTCTTGCAAGTCAAACAAACTAGCTTGTAAAGCATCATGTTTGCCTTGCAACTCAGACATGTTTGCCTTTAATCTAGCACAATTATCACAATCTACAGCAGTTGGTTCATCAACACATACCTGAATGGAATTACTCTCAGGTGTTGGCCTTTCTGCATCAGAATCAACAATCTCCCTTGATGATTCACATTCAGATCCATCCTCACTTGAACTTGAAGTTGTATCACCCTCCACTGAAGTTGAAACATCTTCACCTGAACTTCTAACATGTTCAGAACTGTCATCATTTCCCGAGGATCCACCATTGCTGACATCTTTGACAATTTCAGCGTACAACGCCGTTTTTGTCTGACTACTGTTCTTGGGATTAAGAAGTGACGATTCTACAGTAGAATAATGGTGTTGTACGGAAACTGGGGGTAATGGATTTCCAAAAATGTCTGTGGTGGGAGGCGGCTTTACAGGAACTTGTATTGGATTGCCAAAACAATCTGTTGTTGTTATTTTCGATTCACTTTGCCTTTGATTGATAACTGATGCCCACATTTCTGCAGTAATTCGAGGTGGTGTGACAGGTTCGGCCCATAATGGAGATGACCTTGTATTCGTGTATCTTCCATCGTCTGGAGCCGGTGTACCCCACCATGAGGGAGTGACACCTGAACTTGTATATTCACCATTATCTGGAGCAGGAGTTCCCCAGCTCGGATTCATGATTGATAAGCAAAATAAATGCTAAGTGAATAATCCGAGAGATCACACAGCCGAACGATCCTGTTCGAAAGATCTGAGATCACAGAAACTTGTTAACAATAAACTGACCACAATCGAAAGATCAACTATTGTTCGAAGGATCAACAGTTCTCGAAAGATTACTGTTGAATCTCGAACAATAATTTCGAAAGATTCAAGAACTCGAAGGATTCCCTTTTGAAAGATCCTTATCTTTCGAGTCAAATCCCTATCTTTCGGACAACAGATCTCGAAAGATTCACCAATACGAAGGATCCTAATCTTTCGGACACTAGTCTTTCGAAAAGATTCCTTTCTCGAAGGATATGGTTCAGACTTCGAAGGATGAGTCGAAAGATAGTAATCTTTCGAGCCTTCCTTGATCGACAGATATCGAAGGATGATCTTTCGATGTCGAAAGATATCTTTCGAGAGCTCTGACACAATCTGATCTGATGTGAAAGGTTGGTGAAAAGGTGACAGGGGTTGGTGAAGTTGCTTTCGGCAGAAAGGATGTTTCTGCACAACTTTCCACCAAACTTTTTGACTTTCAAAAATTATACCCAAAAAGGCAAAACCTTATCCTCAAGTTCAGTCACCGGAAACACACCGGAATACCACCGGAAAACACAAAGTTTTCTAAAAACCAATTTTATGTTACCCAAACCAAACTTGAACACTCCCGTTAAGTTTAGACACGTTTTTACTCAAAGAAAATGCAAGAAACTTAGTAAAAACAGGTGCAAAACCAAGTGTTTCAACACACCAAAACTTGTAAAAACCCGGTTTTAAACAAGGTAAAGAGCGAGGCTCTGATACCACTTGTAGGTCCCTTTTCGCGGAGGATTACGAACCTAAACCTTGTTATACAAACCTACTAGCGAGTGCGGAATCCAAGCTAGCAAGCAAACCGAGTTAGTAGCAAGTAGAGAAACAAACACACAAAGATTCACCGATTAACACTAGTCGTATTAATGCAAATGAAGGTTCGGTTACAAGCTCAATGTTTACAGAAGTGTTCTATAAACTCTCTAAGTGTGTGTGTGAGTTCTGTGCAGAATGCTCTCTAAGCTTCTATCTCTCGGTGTGTAAAATGGCAGAACTCTTAGAACTCTCAACACATGCATGGGTATATATACCCAGCTCAGCAGGTCTGCTCGAAGGATTCGACAGATGGTCCGAAGGATCATCTGTCGACCACATGTTACACGAAAGATCAGCATGGACCTCGAAGGATCATCCTTCGAGGTCTAATGGTCGAACCATGGTCGAACCATATCTTTCGATCACCTCCAAGGATCAGGTGTATCCTTCGAGGCTATCCTTCGATCAGAACATCTTTCAACTGTTGTCCAAGTCAAACCGGAGGATGGTTGACTTGGTCAACTTACAACACAAATCAGGACATCGTTTATATCAGACCGAATACAGACAAAGTACAGACACAAGTGCACCAACCTGTCGACCACATGTTACACGAAAGATCAGCATGGACCTCGAAGGATCATCCTTCGAGGTCTAATGGTCGAACCATGGTCGAACCATATCTTTCGATCACCTCCAAGGATCAGGTGTATCCTTCGAGGCTATCCTTCGATCAGAACATCTTTCAACTGTTGTCCAAGTCAAACCGGAGGATGGTTGACTTGGTCAACTTACAACACAAATCAGGACATCGTTTATATCAGACCGAATACAGACAAAGTACAGACACAAGTGCACCAACAAAAACGACCAAACCACATGGAGCAAAACAGAAGTTAACTCTTTACTCTATTTATGTACACTAGATTTAATTCAGCATTAAATTTTAAATTTACAGCTATAAATTATTCTTAAATCAAATTTAGTTTTTTTTTAAGTATTGAAACACATCTATTTTATTTCCAACCTAAACCACAAATTCAGTTTTAATATTGTTAATTGTTAATGCTAATCACTTCATTGTCATTAATCATTGATAATTGATAAATAATCTATAAATATAAGTTTAGTAAATCCTAAGCTATTGCTTTTATTATTATTATCCTAATTAATATATCAAATTAATATTCCGAAAGTTTCTCCGTGGAAGATGTAAAAAGCAGGAATTGGCCGGGGATATATTCACATGGAATCATCACTAAAACTTGAGTGACTTAACTTTATACAAATAAAACTAAAAGGTCTTAAAAACAACATTGATGAAAAACGTTACATTTTGACTCTTGACATGTGTCGTATCGAAATTCTATCTATAAAAGAACTGACAAGGGGACATTGGAAACCGATCCCCCTTTAATTCCTCCTCCGCGAATCACAATTCAGCAAGGTACAACGATTCTTTCTGCAATGTGATCGATCATCGATCATTATAGTAGTTTTTTGTTGTTTTAAAGAGTACATGTGATCTTATGTTCTGCTAATAATCTTAAATTAAAAAAATTAAACCCTAGTTTCATATTCTATGTTTTCGTTAATTCAGTTTTCTGCAAATTTCTATCAACTTTGTGTTAAGAATGTATAGTCATGTTCCTTATAATTTTCTGAGGTTTTATTGGATAATCCAGTGTATGGATCGATCTTAGTAGCATGCAACTTCGTAAAGTGGCGTTGGGATATCGATCCAGATAGCATGTAACCTCATAATCTTCTGATTGAATGCTAACAAATATTCAAAGAAGTTTACGAAAAGCACGCAATTACTCATTAGGGCTTAATTAAACTAATTGTTCAGTAAGGAGTTTCTAGCTTTTTAAAACCTTTCATGGGGATGTAAAAAGTTTATTTCATGGTTCATTTGCTCATGATATATAGATGGAGTGTTGTCTTGTTAATCAGTGTGGTTTTTAGATCCTTCCCTTTTCCTCAAAAGCATTTTAATCCTGCTACTTTATATAGAGTGACTTTACCACATAATCTCTCTTTACTGATTTCGATACTTGATTTAAGTGTTATTATTACATCAAATATTTTTTCTGATATACATTGAAACAATTCAGGTGACTGGAATGCCAAACCAGATTGAAAGCATGAATTTCTGACTCTAGCCGTTCATACGGTTGGGGATTATACACATCACATGAGCGATGGATTTGGCACGTGATGCAACAAGTATCAATGAAGAAGTAGAAGAAAAAGAAGATAGAATAAGCAATTTACCAGATGAACTTATTCGTCACATTATGTCTTTCCTTGATATGAAAAATGCTGTTCGGACCAGCGCACTGTCTCATAAATGGGAGCATATTTGGACCTCAACTCACAGTTTTAACCTTAATAGCTGTGAATTTCCTACAGTGCGTTTGTTTGCCGAATTTGTGAAGGGCGCGCTATCTCATCAAAAAATTCCTGTAGAAGTGTCTAAGGTTCAGCTCACAATCACAAGAGCAGCCAACCTCCCTGTTGTTAAACGCGTTGTAAACAATGTATATATGCATAATGTAAGGGAACTGAATATGACATGCCTTGCTAGGAAATTCTATCAGTTTCCAGAATGTCTTTTCAGTTCTGATACTCTCAAACATCTCACCCTTGCAACCGGTGACCAATCTTTCTATCTACACAAGGCCAGCTGCATACCAAGAGTTGCATGGAATTTTCCGGCTTTAGAAACTCTGTGTTTGAGGAGTATGCATTTAGGTGATCAAGGATATGAGAGCCTTGACCTTTTTTCCAAGTGTGTAAACCTAAGGGACCTCACTTTACATGAGTGTTGCATGTATGGCTTGAAGATTTTCAATATTTGTGCTCCAGAACTTTCTAATCTCACAATTAGGGGCACCGCATATCCAGATGTTGTCAATGTCGTCGCTCCTAAACTTGAGAATCTTACTGCATCTGTCAGGGGTACTGTTAATCAAGTTCCATACACATATGAATCTCTGCAGCTGTCCACGGAGGGTTTTGATTCTCTTGAGAAAGTGAACCTTTCCTTGTCAATGCCGCATTTGGATCAAGCCAGATTTTTTCCGCTGCTTCTTAATTTGTTTCACCAACTCCGCAGCACCAAATATTTGGTTATTAATTTGGATATCATTGAGGTATTTATCCTTACTCTTATTCTTTTATATGTTGATTAAAACTTGAACTAGTTTTATTGTGCTTGGGATGAAGAAAAAGTCCATAATTTAAACGTTAAACTGTTCGGACAAAGTAAGGAATACGATTTTCTTCTAGTCCATCCATCAAAGAGGGGCGAGGGTACTTTTGGCTTTGGGTAACTTGATTGCTCATTGAACTAAGTTTATCTATATAACTTGAGATATTTATTAGATATAAAGGTGACCATATAAAAAATGATTTTAATGTAAAAGAATGCAGTTTCTTTTTCAAACTGATGAACAAAAGTTTTCAGATTGATATCTCCCCAAATTAGATTGTGATAGTACAATATCTAATCATCACTTTTAAGGAATCATAATAGAGTTTTAAGATAAATATTGCTTGCTTATTCTAAGCTGTCTCATTTTTTTTTTGTTGCAGTAAACTAGTTTACAAAGATCATTTTTGTTAAATGACACTTGGCTAGCATGATTCGGTCATTGTTAGCTGTTGTGTTCTGCAGTATATTACTGTAGCATTTTTGCTCTTCTGAATTCCTATGAGCTACCAACCCATTAATTAGTCTAGAGATTTTGTTATGTACTTATTGCACTTATCCTTTATGTATGTCTAAGATAGTGCTGAAAGTTTCTATTTTCTAATTTATGTTTACTTGTTTGTATATAATGTACCAAGACCCTCTCATTATGCCTGGATCAACTATCACTTGAACCTTGCCCATTCGATAACTTGAAGTGTTTGGAGATAAGCATGGTGTCCCAGAAGCAAAATGACCATATACCTAGAGTACCCACTCAAGTCAGAAGCTACTTTCTTGAGAATTCTCCCAGTGCAACAGTAATCATGAATTTACCTCAGGTATTTACATGACCACATAATCCATGTATTTGTCACCGTATTTCTGTTAACATTCCTTTGTGACTATGTTTAATTAATTTAGGAGTGTTTTAATAAATAATGGTGTATCTCACTGCCTATTATATTACTAGTCAAAGGATTGCTTTATAATGGAAAGTTCAGTTTCTTGATTAGCTTACTAGCACATGGATACAATATATGATCTATCAGGTATTTTTTAAGGATACTTTTCTTGTATATTGTTGGTGCACTTGTGTCTGTACTTTGTCTGTATTGGGTCTGTATGTAAACGATGTCCTTAGTAGTCTGTAAGTTGACCAAGTCAACCATCCTCCGGTTTGACTTGGACAACATTTGAAAGATGTTCTGATCGAAGGATAGCCTCGAAGGATACACCTGATCCTTCGAGGTGATCGAAAGATATGGTTCGACCATGGTTCGACCATTAGACCTCGAAGGATGATCCTTCGAGGTCCACGCTGATCTTTCGTGTAACATGTGGTCGACAGATGATCCTTCGGACCATCTGTCGAATCCTTCGAGCAGACCTGCTGAGCTGGGTATATATACCCATGCATGTGTTGAGAGTTCTGAAGTTCTGCCATTTTGCACCGAGAGATAGAGAGTGTTGAGAGCATTCTGTCCAGAACTCACACACACACACACTTGAGAGTTTACATGTTAGATTTGTAAACATTGAGCTTGTAACCGAACCCTCATTGCATTAATACGACTAGTGTTAATCGGTGAATCTTTGTGTGTTTGTTTCTCTACTTGCTACTAACTCGGTTTGCTTGCTAGCTTGGATTCCGCACTCGCTAGTAGGTTTGTATAACAAGGTTTAGGTTCGTCATCCTCCGCGAAAAGGGACCTACAAGTGGTATCAGAGCCTCGCTCTTTACCTTGTTTAAAACCGGGTTTGTTCAAGTGTTTGGTGTGTTTGAACACTTGGTTTAGCACCCGTTTTTGGTGGTTTTTCTTGCTTGTTTAAACTGAAAAACGGTTTCTAAACCTTCGGGAGTGTTCAAGTTTGGGTTGGGTAACATAAAATTGGTTTTTAGAAAACTTTGTGTTTTCCGGTGGTATTCCGGTGTGTTTCCGGTGACTGGCTTAAGGATAAGGTTATCCTTTTTGGGCAATCTTTCAAAAGTTGGTGGGAAAGTTGATCTGACATCCCCTTTTGCCGAAAGTTTGACCTTACCAACCTGTCACCTTTTCACCAACCTTTCACATCAAAGTCAGTTGTGTCAGAGCCTCTCGAAAGATATCTTTCGACATCGAAAGATCATCCTTCGATATCTTTCGATCAAGGAGGGCTCGAAAGATTTATATCCTTCGACCCATCCTTCGAAGTCTGAAACATATCCTTCGACAGAGGAATCTTTTCGAAAGACTAGTGTCCGAAAGATTAGGATCCTTCGTATTGGTGAATCTTTCGAGATCTGTTGTTCGAAAGATAAGGATTTGGCTCGAAAGATAAGGATCTTTCAAAGGGAATCTTTCGAGTTCTTGAATCTTTCGAAATCATTGTTCGAGAGTCAACAGTAATCTTTCGAGTACTGTTGATCCTTCGAACAAGGTTATATCTTTCGATTGAGGTTTGTTTATTGTTAACAAGTTTCTGTGATTTCAGATCTTTCGACCAGAATCTTTCGGTTGTGTTATCTTTCGGATCTTTCTTACTTAGCATTTATTTTGCTTATCTATCATGAATCCGAGTTGGTGGGGAAGTCCGGCTCCAGACAGTGGAAAATACATGAATACTAGTCAATCTCCATCATGGGCCGAATCTCCGGTATCTACATCCTCACAAACAAATGCCACTCCAGCTGGTCAATGGGCGTTTGTTTCAAATCAAACTCCGAGTATTCAAAGTCTTCTTCTAAGCGAAAGTGAAACCGGAAGTTTGAACAGGCCTCCAAAGTTGATGCATCTTCATGAATATCCAGGATGGGTTGATCGTTTCCATACATACATTCTTGGTCAAAATACAGAGTTGTGGTTACGGTTCATTACGGAATTCGATCAAACTATCGAGGTTGCTGCTTCTTCGACAGCTACATTTGCCGATCTTCCTGATGATCAAAAGAAGACGTATGACTTAGAAAAGAAAGCATACGCTATTCTTACTCAAGCACTGAGCAAGGATATTTATCATCAGTTCGTCAGTTTCAAGACTACGAAGAAGCTGTGGGATGCCTTGAAGACAAGAGGAGTAGGTAATGAAGCCACACGTCAACTACGGCGAGATCTACTGAAGAAAGAATTTGATGGCTTCACATGTATGGATAAGGAGTCCTTAGGAGATATGACAAGCCGTTTCTATCACCTGCTTACTGAGCTGACAAACTTTGAAGTCACAACGACTCCAACAGAGGTGGTAAAGAAGTTTGCCGATGCATTGCCGCCTCAATGGAATAACTTCCTGGAAATCTTGAAGTACAACGGAACGTTGAGAACTACCAATATCAACGATTTCGTGCAGCTTCTGGAGAACAAGGATCAGGAAGAAACGTTGAAGGCAAAGAGAGTTGCAGTGCCACAGAATCCAGAGATGTATTATGGCACCTCCACTACTTCATCTGCAAAAGCCGGTTCACATGCTCCACTTCAAACGGCGTTTGTCACAAGCACGGATATGTACGGCAATCCAGTGCAAGTTCCTGTAAAGCCGCCTCCAACCACAGATTTGTATGGAAATCCAATACAACCACCTCCTCCTCCTCCTGTTCAACAACCACAATATGCCTGTTATGGAGGAACATCATCTGCTGCAGGTCAACAATCAAAGTCAAATCCAGTACAGCTTGACACTTCAAGTTTTTCTAAAATCAGTGTAGAAGTAGCTAAGGAACACATGGAGCTGCTTAACACTGTAGTGAGCGCGTACTGTGGGTTGATAGAAGGTCAGATTGGAAACATTAATCTGACACAAGAAGATTACAGGCAGATTGATAAGGAAGAGATGGACTTGATGGATATCAAGTGGGCCTTTGCGAGTGCTGTGAGAAGAGCAAAGGATTGGATGGAAAGTACTGGCAGAACCAGCTTGGAAAGTAAGCGAGACACCAAGTATGGGTTTGATAAGCAGGCTGTTAAATGCTTCAACTGTGGTGAACGGGGCCACTTCAAAAGGGAGTGCACAAAGCCAGCCCAGCACGGGAATCAAAACCCCTTCAGAAACCAAGGCAATCAGCAGAACAGAAACAATGATCGTACATTGGTGCCTGTCAACAACCAAACCAACCGAGCACTTGCAGTACAGGTGGATGAAGGTTGTGACTGGTCAATCCAGTTGGGTGGCGATGCTCCTGATGGAACAGCATGTTTTGCTCAGATTGTGAAGGAGCTAGTTCACACCAATGGTGGAGAATCTTCTGCCAGTGGTGATGAATTGTCTGAAGATGAAGACTCCTCTGGATACAGCAGGAGTGTTGATGAAGAATCATCCAACTCTGGTGATGATCATGTGGGTGAGACATCTAATGTTTCGGATGATATTGACATTGATGAACTCTTGGGGGAAGCTGTAGCAGAAACTCAAAGAAGATCTATTCTGGTGGATCAAGCTGCTTACTCTTCGTCTTCTCTCCATTCAGCCTTTATGGCTAATGTCGACGGTTCATCAAGTCAGGTATGTGTCGATGAACCCACTGCTGTTAATTGTGATGAATGTGCTAGGTTGCATGCTAGATGTGCTGATCTTGAGAAAAGTATGTCTGAGTTGCAAGGCAAACATGATGCTTTACAAGCTAGTTTGTTTGACTTGCAAGACAAACATACTACTGTGAATGAGAATTTGAGTGACTTGCAAAGTAAGCATGACGCTTTGCAAGAAAAATATGATGTGACCTTTCTCCACAATCAGAAGTTGACTGTGGATCTCTCTAAATGCACAGAAGCCAACATGTTTTATGAAAACCATGAAAAAGAATTTAAGTCAGTAATTGAAACATTAAAGAAGGATAAAACTGAACTGACTAAAATGGTTTCAAGAAAACAAACTGATATTAATTTGTATATATCTCGCCTTGAGAGTATGCAAAAAGAGATGGCTTGTGTGAAAACCGAAAGTGATGCGATCCAACTCAAGCTAGACAGTTATTTGAGTTCTAGCTATGTGTTAGATCACATCATTGACGTTCAGAAGGAAAAGAGAGATGTCACATGCATTGGCTACAAGAAGTGTCCACCACCAGTGAGACATAATTATGACGCCATGCCTGATGAAGAGGACAGAGTTTTCTTTGAACCTTCTGTGCCTCTAGATGTTAAGGAGTTTGCTGCAGGACTCGGATACCAAAAGGAAGTATCCTCAGATTCAGATGTGTCAGCAGATACATTTGTGAGTGCTGAACAGAATCAAGATCCTCCAGTTGTAATTGAGGATGCTGATTCGTCTGATGATGAATCTGATGATACTGTCCCAGCAAAGTCTGATGCGGTAGCCAAAAATGAGGACATACCTCTTGAGAATCACATTCTATGTGATCCCCCTGTTCAACCCGCTAAGACTGTTGCAACTGAGTCCTCATCTGCACAAGAGTTGGAGAGTGTGAATTTGCTGTACACTCTTGTTGGTGATGATAAAATTTACTCAGACAAAGATTTTCCCATTAAGAATGTTAATCAATCCTTAATCTGTAAAGTCTTTGAGAATTCGACGAGTAAGTTCTTGGGAAAGGCAGGACCTAAAGTTACAGTCACACAGTGTCCTCCAATCCCAAAGGCTGAAGTTCGAAAGCATTTTGGCAACAAGAAATTGCCGACAGTGCCAACACAGCAAAATCACACCAAACCCAAAGGTAAAGCTCCGGCTCCAGTGCAAAAGAAGCCGAATCAAAAGAAGAAGAAAACTGTTAACTTTGTGAAATCGACGGGAACAGACAAAATTGAAAAGTTTGAAAATCAATCTAACTTAGATTTTGTCAAGAAAGCTATTGTCGAGAAAAGAAATGAACCAAGCAGTTCAAAACCTAGTACCTCGGGTTCACAAAGTTCAACATCATCGGCTAGACGATCACATGATTCTTCGGGGTTTGTAGAACGAAGATCATGTTTTGAGTGTGGAACCATTGGGCACATTATTAGAAACTGCCCATATCTTCATAAGCAGAAAGGAAAGGTTGATGATCCCCGTGGCAAAACTGACCGTAAGCCAACTGTTTCCACAAAACAAGATCCCCGCCTTGTAAAAGAAAGGGAAAAGAAACAGAAACGCCAACAGGTCAAAAAGATTGAAAAAGCGATTAAAACCGATGTGGTTCAAAAACAATCTGTTGTCGTAAAACCAGAAAATTCTAAAACTTCAAATCATCAAGAAGTTAAAATTTTAAAGAAAAACACTGGTGAAACCAAACAGACTTGGAAACCAAAAACGGTTGTTGAATCAGGGGGACCATCACAATACACCAACCATCAAAGACAAGAAGTTATTGTCATTGATGAAAATGGAAGACCCAAGACCACAATGGCTTGGGTCCCCATCTCCAACTAATTCATTTGAGTTCATGTGCAGGGTGCTTCAGGAGGAACTATCAGTAGTCATTGGATTGTTGATAGTGGGGCATCCAGGCACATGACAGGCGACATGAAGCTTCTCTACGACGTTAAATCTATTAGAGGAGGTTATGTTGCTTTTGCTGGAGATAAAGGTGGATACATAACGGGAGAAGGAATGATATCTAACGGGATTGTCAGCTTTGACAAGATCAATTTTGTGCAACAACTTGATCACAATCTTCTCAGTGTTTCTCAAATTTGTGACAAGAAATTTTCAGTACACTTTGATGCTAATGGATGTTATGTGCTGAAACCCGGCTTCAAAATTCCAAAAGAATGGATTCTCTTGTCGGCTCCAAGGATAAATGATTTGTACGTCCTTGATATGAGCCAGGCTATTACTACGTCTGCACAAGCAACTTGTTTCGTTTCCAAAGCCACAGAAAAAGACACTATCTCTTGGCACAGACGAATGGGTCACATTCACTTACGCAAAATGAATCATTTGGTTTCAAATGAATTGGTGAATGGTGTTCCCCTCAAAAATTTCCATCTTCAAGACATCTGTGTTTCGTGCCAGAAAGGAAAGCAAACAAAGAAGAAGCACCCTACAAAGAAGATCAACACAGTGGCAGTTCCTCTTGAACGTTTGCACATGGATTTGTTCGGTCCTGTCAAGCACAAGAGTATTCGGGGTGATCAATACTGCCTCGTGGTTACTGATGATTATTCAAGATTTTCTTGGGTTGCGTTCATGGCACACAAGAGTGAAACCTTCGGCATTATCAAAAACTTGATCATTCAGATTGAGAATTTATATAAGTTGAAGGTTAGGCGGATACGTAGCGACAATGGTACTGAATTTAAAAATCATTCCATGACGGAGTTCTGCACTTCAAAAGGTATTCTTCATGAGTTTAGTGCAGCTTATACTCCTCAACAGAATGGTGTCGCTGAACGTAAGAACCGCACATTGATCGAGACTGCTAGGACAATGTTGGTAGAGTCACAGTTACCCATTCCATTCTGGACTGAAGCTGTGGCCTCTGCATGTTACACATTGAACAGAGTCCTTACAGTCAAAAGACACAACAAGACCTGCTTTGAGCTTCTTCAAAAACGGAAACCAGATTTGTCTTATCTAGAACCGTTTGGAGCTCCATGCACTATCATCGATCCTAATGGAAAGTTTGGGGCAAGAGCAATTGATGGATACTTTCTTGGGTATGCCACTCCCAACTTACGAGTCTGGAATCTAGAGACTAAAAGGGTCGAGGAATGGTCTGAGGTCAGAGTACAAAGGCACACTTTGCCAGTCAAAAATCCGGGTCAACCTTGGATGTTTGAGTACGATGACTTCTTCAATTCGATCAATGTTGAAGCCGTTGAAGAAAATGCTGCGGCTAGGATGTTTTTCGAGAGTGACAATGCAACAGATTCACCGGTGGTTCGTCCGATTCTTGTTAATCAAGAACCATCTTCTTCGGTGAACAACAATACTCTCAACAATGAGGATTTTCATGATGCAAACGAATTGAACGAATCTTCAGAGGATGATGAATTTCTAGATGCAGATCAAGAAGCTCCTACAACAGCAGTTCATGGTACTTCAGAGGGTACTCCTCCAGTAGATGCTCATAGAACAGCTGAGGCTACTGCATCATCCTCTTCGTCAATTCCGGGTCTTGAATTGGTTGTTGATCTTAATCTTAACAACCTGGGTATAAATGTTCCAGTTCCAGATAATCCAGAAACAAGGATTCATAATACCCATCCTCAACAAAACATCATTGGAAATGTGCAAAGTGGCGTACAAACAAGAAACATGTTGCGAAACAACAACAATGCAGGCTTGTATGCAGCCATTCGAGAATCCGGACAACAAAACGACTGGTCTTTCGCGTGTTATGTCTCACAGGAAGAACCAAGAACATGGAAAGAAGCCTTGAAAGATAATGCTTGGGTTGAAGCAATGCAGGAAGAACTGCAACAATTCCAGAAGCTGGGTGTCTGGAAACTAGTAGAGAAACCTGCTGGATACAAGAAGATTGGTACCCGTTGGGTTTTCAAATGCAAAAAGGATGACCGCGGAGTTGTTATCCGAAACAAAGCTCGTTTAGTCGTTCAAGGTTTTCGTCAGATTGAAGGGATCGACTACAACGAAGTCTATGCACCAGTGGCACGTCTCGAAGCAATTCGAATCTTTCTAGCCTATGCGTCCTTCAAAGGATTCAAGGTTTATCAGATGGACGTGAAAAGTGCATTTTTACATGGTGTGGTTGAAGAAGAGGTGTACGTCGAACAGCCTCCAGGTTTTGAAGATCCTATCCATCCCGATCGGGTTTGGTTGCTCAACAAAGCTCTTTATGGTCTTCATCAAGCACCACGAGCTTGGTATGCAACCTTATCTCACTATCTGCTGGAGAACGGTTTTCGTAGAGGTCTTATCGACTGTACTCTTTTCATCAAGGAACAAGATGGAGATCTTCTTCTGGTACAGGTATACGTTGATGACATTATTTTTGGTTCTACTAATGATGTCTTGTGTAGGGAATTCGAGCGCATTATGCAGGATAAATTCGAGATGAGTGCTATGGGGGAAATGACCTTCTTCTTGGGCCTACAAGTACAACAAACGGAGTCTGGGATATTCATCCATCAGACTAAATATGTTGGTGACATCTTGAGCCGGTTCCAGATGTCTGATGCAACGCCCATTGGTACCCCATTGCCAACTAATCACGGAATTACTCCAGACTTGAAGGGAGAAGCTGTTAGCCCTTCTATCTATCGTGCCATGATCGGATCTCTCATGTACCTCACAGCATCAAGGCCAGACATAATGTACCCGACGTGCCTGCTTGCCAGATATCAAGTTAACCCGAAGGCCTCACATCTTGCTGCTGTCAAAAGGATTTTTCGTTATTTGAAGACGTACCCCGACACTGGTCTGTGGTACCCTAGGGATAATAACTTTGAATTGGTAGCTTTCAGTGATTCTGATTTTGGCGGATGCAAAATCGACGGTAAATCCACAACGGCTGGATGTCAGTTTTTAGGAAATCGCCTAGTCACATGGCAGTGCAAGAAGCAGACGTGTGTAGCTACATCAACATGCGAAGCTGAATACATTGCTGCCTCAAGTTGTTGCTCCCAAGTTCTTTGGATCCAACAACAAATGCGGGACTACGGTTTTGAATTCCTAACTACTCCTATTTACGTTGATAATTCTGCTGCTTTAGATATCACTAGAAATCCTGTGCAGCATTCAAAGACCAAACACATCGAAATCAAATATCACTTCATACGTGATTGCTTTGAGAAAAGGCTAATCGATGTTGTTAAGGTCCACACCGATGACCAACGTGCCGACTTATTTACCAAAGCATTTGACAAATCAAGATTTGACTTTTTATTATTGGTAAACGGCATTAAGGTCAAGCAAGAGTAACCAACATCGGAAAATCATTTTTGTAAATATCTTTGTGTTTTAAATTTATCTTAGTTTATTGATTTTAGGGGGAGTAAATCCAAATATCTGAAAATCCAAAAACATCGAAAAATTTCAAAAACACAAAAACAATAGAAAATCAAAAATGAGTTTCCTGGCGAGCAAAAGAGAAAATGATAGTACATCAGTGGTCTATCCTAACCTCTTTAAACCTTAAATGAAAAACGATAAGCAGCTCTATATAAGATGTATCGGTAGGCTCACAATCATTTTAAAGTGTGCAGGGTGATATAAATCTTAATCGACTGAAGACCAGGTGGGAACCATTCATTGGCATATGGTCTTAGTACCGAAATTTCGTTTGATAGATTGCCGAGGTTCTGAGATATTCGGTCTTTATGCTGCTTATCATCTGGGTATCATGGTTGTATCTTTTACCGAAAAATAACGGGGACGCAAGTCTAGATCTTCCATGATACTATACATACGTGTACATATTACATACTGCATTCGACCTCAATAAGTGATAAACAATCACATGTCCATATCAAATAAGTGATAAAATATCACATTTTTCCGGGTGTCAAGTTCGTCTCTCTGCTGTACGGAAGTACTGACCTGTTCACGGACTTGCACCTGTGCCCTCATGCATACGAAAATCAAGTTCCTCATCAATAAGTGATTATATCACAAAGGACTTGTTTTCAATTCAAAATAAGTGAGTATCTCACAATTTATACGGTCAAACAGATGATAATCGGTATACTCACCGGTAAGATGAACTCTCGTGCATACCTTGATACGGGAATGTGTCGTGATGTGGATGAACACCGGTCGGTAAGTATAAATCATACGTTAACGTATCCTCTAAACATGATTACATCTGATAAGTTGAGCTTAAGTGGACAACAATACCGATAATTGTTATAGGATGCTTATCTTAATGTTAACTAACTGAACAACAAGAGTGTTTTGGCATGACCGTACACTGATATGATTCTCTTACCCTCGAAACTCGCAAAAAGAATGTTTGTATATATTTATTTATTTACTGCTTAACTTTTATTATTTCTTTTAAACAGTTTCGTCGTTTGGTGCATATCAGCACGACATTAGCGGTGATGTCGTTTGATAACACTCAAAGGATCTTAAATTGTTGTCTTTTAATTTCAAAATACCAAAAAGATTTTAGGCTTGTTTTAATATAAACTTTATAAAAGCCAAAAAGATTTTATTTCTGCTTTATTTTCGATCGTACGATGTTGGAGCTCAAGTCTTCGTTACCTGAAACCTGACTGAAAACCGAACTGACTAAATCTTCATAAACGGTCGAAATTTGCATGTTTTGAAAGTTAAAAACTAAAATTGACAAATTTTATTAAACTTTCAAACTGTCGGACGGTGTTTGATTATGACATGGTCATTCGTGTGTCATTTGTTTATACTATATTCCAAGCAATTGTTCTCATTACGCGTTTAGTTTTCTTGCATGTGCAGATTCTAAAGGCTAGGAGAACATGGTCGTTGACGAGCTTTGGAATGAAGACACGAAGGCACTCAATGAATGAAGATGATCGAGTTGCCGCTGGCCATCATCATCACCTCAAGGATCTTACTTCATAAAGTTAAAGTCTTTTCACGAGCATAACTCAAGGGGGAGCTTATGTTAAGGGGGAGTTTGTCAACACACTTCCTACATGATACGGGTAGTTTGTTGATACACTCTCTACTTTCAAGACGTGAAGACTTTGAAGATCCTCCGACATTGAAGACTTGAAAGGACATCAGAGTCTTGAAGACCTGAAGACCAAAGACCGTCGAAGTTCAAGACGAGTCTACACCTTTAGAAGAACAAGACAAAGCTTAAAGATCAAAGACAAAGCTACAGCCAAGGGGGAGTTTGTTGGTGCACTTGTGTCTGTACTTTGTCTGTATTGGGTCTGTATGTAAACGATGTCCTTAGTAGTCTGTAAGTTGACCAAGTCAACCATCCTCCGGTTTGACTTGGACAACATTTGAAAGATGTTCTGATCGAAGGATAGCCTCGAAGGATACACCTGATCCTTCGAGGTGATCGAAAGATATGGTTCGACCATGGTTCGACCATTAGACCTCGAAGGATGATCCTTCGAGGTCCACGCTGATCTTTCGTGTAACATGTGGTCGACAGATGATCCTTCGGACCATCTGTCGAATCCTTCGAGCAGACCTGCTGAGCTGGGTATATATACCCATGCATGTGTTGAGAGTTCTGAAGTTCTGCCATTTTGCACCGAGAGATAGAGAGTGTTGAGAGCATTCTGTCCAGAACTCACACACACACACACTTGAGAGTTTACATGTTAGATTTGTAAACATTGAGCTTGTAACCGAACCCTCATTGCATTAATACGACTAGTGTTAATCGGTGAATCTTTGTGTGTTTGTTTCTCTACTTGCTACTAACTCGGTTTGCTTGCTAGCTTGGATTCCGCACTCGCTAGTAGGTTTGTATAACAAGGTTTAGGTTCGTCATCCTCCGCGAAAAGGGACCTACATATATTGGTTCACTTGAGGGTGCATGTAAGACGTAGGAATCCATCTCACATGGCGAAATCATGATTTGGTACTCCCAGAGAAGGATTGATGCCACTGTCATAAAAATAATTTTTATGTGTTATAAAATTCCACACCCTAATTGAAGATGTAAACAACTTGTTTTTACTTGGGAGTTGGGACAATGGTAAACATGTAGACTCTTAGGTGCTGGTTGTTTTTCAGAGGTAAAACGTCTGTAGTCTGCGAACCTGCAGACATCTGTAGCTAGCTGAAAAGGTGGACCAAACATCTGCAATCTGCAAAAAGAAAACTGTTTGTTTTATAACTTCTGCAAGCTACTGAAATATAAATAAACTGATTTATTAAACTTAAAAGAGTTTTTAAATATTCAAATTTAAATAAATACAAACAGTCAATAATTAATCTAATCTAACCGTGTAAAAAACAAAAATAGTATACCATTAAGATAAGAAAAGAAATGAGTTTACCTCATCTTGAAAACTTGTATAGATTTGATGAGATGAATAGCTAAAATAGTATTAATAATAATTATTATACCAAAGTATGACCAACTAAAATAGTATTTTCTCAATTAAATAACACATATAACTTAATAACTATAACGTAATAATTAATCTAATTTAACGATGTAAAATCAAAGCATATCAATTCAAGATGAGGAGGAGGGAGGCGGCGGTGGCTGGGGTGAAGGAGAAGGAGGTGTGCTAGGGTTTGTGTGTTTTTGTGACATCATGCAAAAAAGAAAGACAAGGAGAGGTAAGAAGAGCCTATCTCACATCTGTACCAAAAAAAGGACGCGCAAAGGTTTTTTTAATAAAAGGTCTTCGAGAAAACAAACAGTCTTCAGACCCAAACGTCTGTGCGTGGTATGCGTGATACAGACATAAGAGGCCTCTGAAAAAACAAACAACACCTTAATGTTATAACAGATAAAGCATGAGAATCTTGATTAATATTAAATAAGGGTACATACTTTTAGAGCAGGAAAAAAATAAGGAGTTAAGAGATCATGTGGATATTAGATTGCATGCATATATTTTGAGATTGTATATGTTTAAGAAGGAACTTCAACCTTATATAACAGTGCTACTTTGCAAAAGAAGCACTATCCTCTTCCATTTATAGTCAGGGGCGGACCCACATTGGTGCCACCGGGGTCCCCGGACCCAATCTTTTTAAAAAAAAAAATAGTAGATTCGGTATATTAAATTGTATATGGACCCCATAAATACAATTAGGTGGACACCATAGAAATAAAAAGAAAGCTGGTGTAGTGGTAAATCTCCCTTTTTTCCACCAAGAGGTCATGGGTTCAATCCTTGATAAGCCCACTTTTCTTATTTTTTTTTAAATCTAGTTCAAACCTCACTTTAACTCGACCCGAACGAGGACCGACCCGAAAATGGACCCCATTGAAATAAAATTCTGGGTCCGCCACTGTTTATAGTGAAATCTTTGCTGATTTACATACCCTTACAAGTTGTCTTGAAGTATCTTGTTGGAGTGCTGTTATATGCCACATATGGAGTTGAGATAGGGACTCCAAGTATACCAAGGGACCTGTAAAAGGCACCCCAGGCAAATCTTGCATCATTAATGTCATGTCGATATACGTGCATCGAACTCCTGCAAGTGTAGTAAGTGCATGAATTCAGGGAGACAAAGCAGTTCACCTCTCAACAAAATTTGCACATTAAACTTATCTTCTACTCATGTGGCTTCTCATTCCATCTATGCTGATTATAAATCTACTCATTTATAAGCTAGGATAATTTATTCACTTATGAGTGAAATATCTATTAATTGTGGTGAACACAGCCAGATTTCAAGATTTAGAAAGAAAACTTTTTGTCAGACAAGACAACAAAACTGTTTTGATTAGTTACCTACTTTGATTGAATGCAAAGATTGGAGATTGTGGAAGTTTAAGAAAGAACTTCTTCCTTATGTATTTGATAACAGTGCTACTTTGGAAAAGAAGCACTTCTTTTCCATTTATAGTGAAATGTTATATCTGTAGTTGATTTACATACCTTTAAAAGCTGTCTTGAAGTATCTTGTTGGGGTGCTGTTATGTGCCACATATGGAGTTGAGATAGGGACTCCAAGTATAATGAGGGACCTTTAAAAGCCACCCGGGACGAATCTTGCATCATTAATGTCTTGTCGATAGACCTGCATTCGAACTCCTGCAAGCGTAGCAAGTGCATGAATTCAGGGCGACAAAGCACTTCACCTCTCAACAAAATCTCCACATTAAACTAATATTCCAATCATGTGGCTTCTTATTCCATCTATGCTGATTATAAATCTACTCATTTATAAGCTTATAATAGTTTATTCACTTATTATTGAAATTTTAATTAGCTGTGGTGAATACAGCCAGAGTTCTAGATTTAGAAAGAAAACTTTTCATCAGATAAGACAACAAAGCTGTTTTGATTTATTACTTGCATTGATTGAAGGTGCCACAGAAGAGATCAAGGCAGCAGGAAGATGATGAGACAATGGCTAAGAAGGTGGCCAAATTGAAGACAGAAAAGAAGCAACCAGAGACTGCGGCCCAAGGGAAGAGATTGTTGTAGGCAAAGACTGAACCTCCTTCTCCAAGACTGTCATCTATTGTAAGCTTTCCATTACCTTGAACTCATGACTATGAATCTGTGATTCAACTTTTACAATAGTCATATGAGCACAAATTATCTGCACAGCAAACATCCAATGTGCTTATTTATTGCAGAACTTAAATTTTCACTTGGCACTACTATTTAATGAAGGTTGAGTAGAGACCAGAACTTAAATTTATTGTTTAAAAGGTCAAATATAAGTAAAACTGAAAACCAAAGGGCTTTGGTCTTTGGCCTAGTAGTACCAAGGTGTTGAAAAAAGGTGTCACTCCCCAAGTGTCGAGTTTAAGTCCCGTGGTGGAAAGAAGGTGTAGATTAGAGTCCCCTGATGCATAATGAAAACTTACATACAAAGAAAACATCCTAAACAAGTCATACAATTTAAAGTCGCCCAATGCATAACCAAGTGTTTACAACCTTCTAAACTGTTTCGTTAAAAAAATCATCATTTTTAATTTAGTAAGGGTTTTGTTTCATTTTTAAAATCATCATTTTAAAAACAAGGGTTGTTAAGTAAAACCCAACATGTTGTGGTCCACCCTAACAATTTACCTGTTATACAATTGGTGTGCTTAAAAAATTTTACAACTGACCGGTTAGTTTGGGATTGAGTTTAGAAATGACTTATTGACTTGTTAACTTTTTGAAGAAGCCAATAAGTCATTTTCAAAAGCCCAGATTTGGGGCTTTTCCAAATGAGTTATTGATTTATTGGCTCCAATAAGTTAATAAGTTATTTCAAAACTCAATCCCAAACACCCTCTTAGTGACTTCTCTTTTCATTTTTAAGGTTTTGTTAGTATGATTACTGGAAAACCAACTGGGGTAGCCCAGTTGGCCACCGACACCCACCTCTTCCCAGAGGTACCGGGTTCGAGTCTTGGGAGTGACATATGTCGCCCAGGGTAAGAACTCGGCAAGGGGAATTCACCGCGGAGCTAGCTTGGTCGGGTAGCGGCTCCCGGAGTGGGATCACTCCGGCTGTTGGGAGGACCGTGCGCTATCCCCCAGTATGATTACTGGAAGCAGATTCATTACAACTGCAATAGAAATGAGTGAGGCAAAGAATTTACTTTCCAACTCTTATGTCAATGTATCCATTTTCTTTTTCAAAAGTTCTTTTTGTTTGGCAACTGATATCTAGCTTTCTAAATGTTCAGCATCAGATGCCCACATCCTCAAGTGTTGATGGGTCAGGAAGCAACATGGATATTCAGCGTTCAAACTAAGAGATATTTCAATGCTTTTCTTTAATGTGTGGGCTTGCTTTTGTTGTGTATTATATCTTGATGGCACAGTTTAACTATGGCAACTAACATCAAGTTATGGTAAATGTGTGATTAGCCTTTCATGGCTATAATGTTTAAATCTAGAGAGATTATGTGTGTTTTATACATTTAAAATTGTTTTTTTTTATTGTTGGGGTTGTCTGTTTTGGGCTATTCAACGAATTTTCAAATGGCCGTTCAAAGGTAGAGGGTTATGATGCAAGCCTTAACTTTCAAACGGCCATTCAACAAGTACTCAAACGGCTGAACTTTTAAAGGGGCAGGGGCCTAATGAGGTGAACCTTAAGTGTCACACAGCCTTTTGGTTCAACCTCATACAGTCGTTTGAAAACCGTATGGGATTAGAAAGCAAAGGGTGTGTAGCTTGCCCCTTCAAATATCAAATATTATGTTCACGGACACAGTTAAAAGAATTTTAAGTTTCCACATCTCAAATCAATGAGCATTGATACAATTGTCTATTAAAAAAATCATTTTTTGGAAAAATTGGATTTTAATAATCCCAACTATTCGTAGTTTGCCGACAACAATCCCAACTTCAAAAATACCACTAGCAGTCTCAAGTCTCAACTATTAACATGTTGGCCTCCAATGGACCCTGACTAACAGAACTCTAACGCCGTTAGTCTTTGGTCGCCGGAAAAACGTTTTTGGCTAGAAAACTCAACATTTTCGTCCCAAACCTCTTTGTAACCTTATTACGGACCTTTAGGAACATTTTTCTAGTAAAAGCCCCAATTATTGAAGTCGCCGGAAAACTCCTATTTTCGCTGGAAAACTTCTTTCTGGCCTGAAAACTCAACTTTTTAAACTCAACTTTTTGGCTGGAAAACTTAACATTTCGGTCTCAAACCTCTTTGTAACCGTAGATCAGATCTTTAGATACCTTTTTCTTGGCCAAAAAAAGTTTTCCGACGACCGAATACTAACGGTGTTAGGGTTTCGTTAGTCAGGGTCCATTGGTGGCCAATACGTTAATAGTTGGAACTGCGAATGGTTATTTTTGAAGTTGGGACTGTTGACTGCTGTTGGTGCACTTGTGTCTGTACTTTGTCTGTATTCGGTCTGATATAAACGATGTCCTGATTTGTATTGTAAGTTGACCAAGTCAACCATCCTCCGGTTTGACTTGGACAACAGTTGAAAGATGTTCTGATCGAAGGATAGCCTCGAAGGATACACCTGATCCTTCGAGGTGATCGAAAGATATGGTTCGACCATGGTTCGACCATTAGACCTCGAAGGATGATCCTTCGAGGTCCATGCTGATCTTTCGTGTAACATGTGGTCGACAGATGATCCTTCGGACCATCTGTCGAATCCTTCGAGCAGACCTGCTGAGCTGGGTATATATACCCATGCATGTGTTGAGTGTTAGGGAGTTCTGCCATTTTCACACACCCGAGAGATAGAAGCTTAGAGAGCATTCTGCCCAGAACTCACTCACACACTTAGAGAGTTTATAGAACACTTCTGTAAACATTGAGCTTGTAACCGAAACCCTCATTGCATTAATACGACTAGTGTTAATCGGTGAATCTTTGTGTGTTTGTTTCTCTACTTGCTACTAACTCGGTTTGCTTGCTAGCTTGGATTCCGCACTCGCTAGTAGGTTTGTATAACAAGGTTTAGGTTCGTAATCCTCCGCGAAACAGGGACCTACAAGTGGTATCAGAGCCTCGCTCTTTACCTTGTTTAAAACCGGGTTTTTACAAGTTGTGGTGTGTTGAAACACCTGGTTTTGCACCTGTTTTTACTAAGTTTCTTGCATTTTCTTTGAGTAAAAACGTGTCTGAACTAACCGGGAGTGTTCAAGTTTGGGTTGGGTAACATAAAATTGGTTTTTAGAAAACTTTGTGTTTTCCGGTGGTATTCCGGTGTGTTTCCGGTGACTGGCTTAAGGATAAGGTTATCCTTTTTGGGCAATCTTTCAAAAGTTGGTGGGAAAGTTGATCTGACATCCCCTTTTGCCGAAAGTTTGACCTTACCAACCTGTCACCTTTTCACCAACCTTTCACATCAAAGTCAGTTGTGTCAGAGCCTCTCGAAAGATATCTTTCGACATCGAAAGATCATCCTTCGATATCTTTCGATCAAGGAGGGCTCGAAAGATTTATATCCTTCGACCCATCCTTCGAAGTCTGAAACATATCCTTCGACAGAGGAATCTTTTCGAAAGACTAGTGTCCGAAAGATTAGGATCCTTCGTATTGGTGAATCTTTCGAGATCTGTTGTTCGAAAGATAAGGATTTGGCTCGAAAGATAAGGATCTTTCAAAGGGAATCTTTCGAGTTCTTGAATCTTTCGAAATCATTGTTCGAGAGTCAACAGTAATCTTTCGAGTACTGTTGATCCTTCGAACAAGGTTATATCTTTCGATTGAGGTTTGTTTATTGTTAACAAGTTTCTGTGATTTCAGATCTTTCGACCAGGATCTTTCGGTTGTGTTATCTTTCGGATCATTCTTACTTAGCATTTATTTTGCTTATCTATCATGAATCCGAGTTGGTGGGGAAGTCCGGCTCCAGACAGTGGAAAATACATGAATACTAGTCAATCTCCATCATGGGCCGAATCTCCGGTATCTACATCCTCACAAACAAATGCCACTCCAGCTGGTCAATGGGCGTTTGTTTCAAATCAAACTCCGAGTATTCAAAGTCTTCTTCTAAGCGAAAGTGAAACCGGAAGTTTGAACAGGCCTCCAAAGTTGATGCATCTTCATGAATATCCAGGATGGGTTGATCGTTTCCATACATACATTCTTGGTCAAAATACAGAGTTGTGGTTGCGGTTCACTACGGAATTCGATCAAACTATCGAGGTTGCTGCTTCTTCGACAGCTACATTTGCCGATCTTCCTGAGGATCAAAAGAAGACGTATGACTTAGAAAAGAAAGCATACGCTATTCTCACTCAAGCACTGAGCAAGGATATTTATCATCAGTTCGTCAGTTTCAAGACTACGAAGAAGCTGTGGGATGCATTGAAGACAAGAGGAGTAGGTAATGAAGCCACACGTCAACTACGACGAGATCTACTGAAGAAAGAATTCGATGGCTTCACATGTATGGATAAGGAGTCCTTGGGAGATATGACAAGCCGTTTCTATCACCTGCTTACTGAGCTGACAAACTTTGAAGTCACAACGACTCCAACAGAGGTGGTAAAGAAGTTTGCCGATGCATTGCCTCCTCAATGGAATAACTTCCTGGAAATCTTGAAGTACAACGGAACGTTGAGAACTACAAATATCAACGATTTCGTGCAGCTTCTGGAGAACAAGGATCAGGAAGAAACGTTAAAGGCAAAGAGAGTTGCAGTGCCACAGAATCCAGAGATGTATTATGGCACCTCCACTTCTTCATCTGCAAAAGCCGGTTCACATGCTCCACTTCAAACGGCGTTTGTCACAAGCACGGATATGTACGGCAATCCAGTGCAAGTTCCTGTAAAGCCGCCTCCAACCACAGATTTGTATGGAAATCCAATACAACCACCTCCTCCTCCTCCTGTTCAACAACCACAATATGCCTGTTATGGAGGAACATCATCTTCTGCAGGTCAACAATCAAAGCCAAATACAGTACAGCTTGACACTTCAAGTTTCTCTAAAATCAGTGTAGAAGTAGCTAAGGAACACATGGAGCTGCTTAACACTGTAGTGAGCGCGTACTGTGGGTTGATAGAAGGTCAGATTGGAAATATTAATCTGACACAAGAAGATTACAGGCAGATTGATAAGGAAGAGATGGACTTGATGGATATCAAGTGGGCCTTTGCGAGTGCTGTGAGAAGAGCAAAGGATTGGATGGAAAGTACTGGCAGAACCAGCTTGGAAAGTAAGCGAGACACCAAGTATGGGTTTGATAAGCAGGCTGTTAAATGCTTCAACTGTGGTGAACGGGGCCACTTCAAAAGGGAGTGCACAAAGCCAGCCCAGCACGGGAATCAAAACCCCTTCAGAAACCAAGGCAATCAGCAGAACAGAAACAATGATCGTACATTGGTGCCTGTCAACAACCAAACCAACCGAGCACTTGCAGTACAGGTGGATGAAGGTTGTGACTGGTCAATCCAGTTGGGTGGCGATGCTCCTGATGGAACAGCATGTTTTGCTCAGATTGTGAAGGAGCTAGTTCACACCAGTGGTAGAGAATCTTCTGCCAGTGGTGTTGAATCGTCTGAAGATGAAGACTCTTCTGGCTATAGCAGGAGTGCTGATGAAGAATCATCCAATTCTGGTGATGATTATATGGGTGAGACATCGAATGCAGCAATCGATGCAGATATTGATGAACTCTTGGAGGAAGCTGCAGCAAAAACCCAAAGAAGATCTATTTTGGTGGATCAAGCTGCTTATACTTCGTCTTCTCTCCATTCAGCCTTTATGGCTAATGTCGACGGTTCATCAAGTCAGGTATGTGTCGATGAACCCACTGCTGTTAATTGTGATGAATGTGCTAGGTTGCATGCTAGATGTGCTGAAATGGAGAAAGGTATGTCTGAGTTGCAAGGCAAACATGATGCTTTACAAGCTAGTTTGTTTGACTTGCAAGACAAACATACTACTGTGAATGAGAATTTGACTAACTTGCAAAGTAAGCATGACGCTTTGCAAGAGAAATATGATGTGACATACATCCACAATCAGAAATTGACTGTGGATCTCTCTAAATGCACAGAAGCCAACATGTTTTATGAAAACCATGAAAAAGAATTTAAGTCAGTAATTGAAACATTAAAGAAGGATAAAACTGAACTGACTAAAATGGTTTCAAGAAAACAAACTGATATCAATTTGTATATATCTCGCCTTGAGAGTATGCAAAAAGAGATGGCTTGTGTGAAAACCGAAAGTGATGCGATCCAACTCAAGCTAGACAGTTATTTGAGTTCTAGCTATGTGTTAGATCACATCATTGACGTTCAGAAGGAAAAGAGAGATGTCACATGCATTGGCTACAAGAAGTGTCCACCACCAGTGAGACATAATTATGATGCCATGCCTTATGAAGAGGACAGGGTTTTCTTTGAACCTTCTGTGCCTCTAGATGTTAAGGAGTTTGCTGCAGGACTCGGATACCAAAAGGAAGTATCCTCAGATTCAGATGTGTCAGCAGATACATTTGTGAGTGCTGAACAGAATCAAGATCCTCCAGTTGTGATTGAGGATGCTGATTCGTCTGATGATGAATCTGACGATACTGTCCCAGCAAAGTCTGATGCGGTAGTCAAAAATGAGGACATACCTCTTGAGAATCACATTCTATGTGATCCCCCTGTTCAACCCGCTAAGACTGTTGCAACTGAGTCCTCATCTGCAGGAGAGCCGGAGAGTGTGAATTTGCTGTACACTCTAGTTGGTGATGATAAAATTTACTCAGACAAAGATTTTCCCATTAAGAATGTTAATCAATCCTTAATCTGCAAAGTCTTTGAGAATTCGACGAGTAAGTTCTTGGGAAAGGCAGGACCTAAAGTTACAGTCACCCAGTGTCCTCCAATCCCAAAGGCTGAAGTTCGAAAGCAATTTGGCAACAAGAAATTGCCAACAGTGCCAACACAGCAAAATCACACCAAACCCAAAGGTAAAGCACCGGCTCCAGTGCAAAAGAAGCCGAACCAAAAGAAGAAGAAGAATGTTAACTTTGTGAAATCGACGGGAACAGACAAAATTGAGAAGTTTGAAAATCAATCTAACTTAGATTTTGTCAAGAAAGCTTTTGTCGAGAAAAGAAATGAACCAAGTAGTTCAAAACCTAGTACCTCGGGTTCACAAAGTTCAACATCATCGGCTAGACGATCACATGATTCTTCGGGGTTTGTAGAACGAAGATCATGTTTTGAGTGTGGAACCATTGGGCACATTATTAGAAACTGCCCATATCTTCATAAGCAGAAAGGAAAGGTTGATGATCCCCGTGGTAAGACTGACCGTAAGCCATCTGTTTCCACAAAACAAGATCCCCGACTTGTAAAAGAAAGGGAAAAGAAACAGAAACGGCAACAGGTCAAGAAAATTGAAAAAGCGATTAAAACCGATGTGGTTCATAAACAATCTGTTGTTGTAAAACCAGAAAATTCTAAAACTTCAAATCATCAAGAAGTTAAAATTTTAAAGAAAAACACTGGTGAAACCAAACAGACTTGGAAACCAAAAACGGTTGTTGAATCAGGGGGACCATCACAATTCACCAACCATCAAAGACAAGAAGTTATTGTCATTGATGAAAATGGAAGACCCAAGACCACAATGGCTTGGGTCCCCATCTCCAACTAATTCATTTGAGTTCATGTGCAGGGTGCTTCAGGAGGAACTATCAGTAGTCATTGGATTGTTGATAGTGGGGCATCCAGGCACATGACAGGCGACATGAAGCTTCTCTACGACGTTAAATCTATTAGAGGAGGTTATGTTGCTTTTGCTGGAGATAAAGGTGGATATATAACGGGTGAAGGAATGATATCTAACGGGATTGTCAGCTTTGACAAGATCAATTTTGTGCAACAACTTGATCACAATCTTCTTAGTGTTTCTCAAATTTGTGACAAGAAATTTTCAGTACACTTTGATGCTAATGGATGTTATGTGCTGAAACCCGGCTTCAAAATTCCAAAAGAATGGATTCTCTTGTCGGCTCCAAGGATAAATGATTTGTACGTCCTTGACATGAGCCAGGCTATTACTACGTCTGCACAAGCAACTTGTTTCGTTTCCAAAGCCACAGAAAAAGACACTATCTCTTGGCACAGACGAATGGGTCACATTCACTTACGCAAAATGAATCATTTGGTTTCAAATGAATTGGTGAATGGTGTTCCCCTCAAAAATTTCCATCTTCAAGACATCTGTGTTTCGTGCCAGAAAGGAAAGCAAACAAAGAAGAAGCACCCTACAAAGAAGATCAACACAGTGGCAGTTCCTCTTGAACGTTTGCACATGGATTTGTTCGGTCCTGTCAAGCACAAGAGTATTCGAGGTGATCAATACTGCCTCGTGGTTACTGATGATTATTCAAGATTTTCTTGGGTTGCGTTCATGGCACACAAGAGTGAAACCTTTGGTATTATCAAAAACTTAATCATTCAGATTGAGAATTTGTATAAGTTGAAGGTTAGGCGGATACGTAGCGACAATGGTACTGAATTTAAGAATCATTCCATGATGGAGTTCTGCACTTCAAAAGGTATTCTTCATGAGTTTAGTGCAGCTTATACTCCTCAACAGAATGGTGTCGCTGAACGTAAGAACCGCACATTGATCGAGACTGCTAGGACAATGTTGGTAGAGTCACAGTTGCCTATTCCATTCTGGACTGAAGCTGTGGCCTCTGCATGTTACACATTGAACAGAGTCCTTACAGTCAAAAGACACAACAAGACCTGCTTTGAGCTTCTTCAAAAACGGAAACCAGATTTGTCCTATCTCGAACCGTTTGGAGCTCCATGCACAATCATCGATCCTAATGGAAAGTTTGGGGCAAGAGCAATTGATGGATACTTTCTTGGGTATGCCACCCCTAACTTACGAGTCTGGAATCTAGAGACTAAAAGGGTCGAGGAATGGTCTGAGGTCAGAGTACAAAGGCACACCTTGCCAGTCAAAAATCCGGGTCAACCTTGGATGTTTGAGTACGATGACTTCTTCAATTCGATCAATGTTGAAGCCGTTGAAGAAAATGCTGCGGCTAGGATGTTTTTCGAGAGTGACAATGCAACAGTTTCACCGGTGGTTCGTCCAATTCTTGTGAATCAAGAACCATCCTCTTCGGTGAACAACAATACTCTCAACAATGAGGATTTTCATGATGCTAACGAATTGAACGAATCTTCAGAGGATGATGAATTTCTAGATGCAGATCAAGAAGCTCCTACAACAGCAGTTCATGGTACTTCAGAGGGTACTCCTCCAGTGGAAACACATAGAACAGCTGAGACTACTGCATCATCCTCTTCGTCAATTCCGGGTCTTGAATTGGTTGTTGATCTTAATCTTAACAACCTGGGTATAAATGTTCCAGTTCCAGACAATCCAGAAACAAGGATTCATAATACCCATCCTCAACAAAACATCATTGGAAATGTGCAAAGTGGCGTACAAACAAGAAACATGTTGCGAAACAACAACAATGCAGGCTTGTATGCAGCTATTCGAGAATCCGGGCAACAAAACGACTGGTCCTTCGCGTGTTATGTCTCACAAGAAGAACCAAGAACGTGGAAAGAAGCCTTGAAAGATAATGCTTGGGTTGAAGCAATGCAGGAAGAACTGCAACAATTCCAGAAGCTGGGTGTCTGGAAACTAGTAGAGAAACCTGCTGGATACAAGAAGATTGGTACCCGTTGGGTTTTCAAATGCAAAAAGGATGACCGCGGAGTTGTTATCCGAAACAAAGCTCGTTTAGTCGTTCAAGGTTTTCGTCAGATTGAAGGGATCGACTACAACGAAGTCTATGCACCAGTGGCACGTCTCGAAGCAATTCGAATCTTTCTAGCCTATGCGTCCTTCAAAGGATTCAAGGTTTATCAGATGGACGTGAAAAGTGCATTTTTACATGGTGTGGTTGAAGAAGAGGTGTACGTCGAACAGCCTCCAGGTTTTGAAGATCCTATCCATCCCGATCGGGTTTGGTTGCTCAACAAAGCTCTTTATGGTCTTCATCAAGCACCACGAGCTTGGTATGCAACCTTATCTCACTATCTGCTGGAGAACGGTTTTCGTAGAGGTCTTATCGACTGTACTCTCTTCATCAAAGAACAAGATGGAGATCTTCTTCTGGTACAGGTATACGTTGATGACATTATTTTTGGTTCTACTAATGATGTCTTGTGTAGGGAATTCGAGCGCATTATGCAGGATAAATTCGAGATGAGTGCTATGGGGGAAATGACCTTCTTCTTGGGCCTACAAGTACAACAAACGGAGTCTGGGATATTCATCCATCAGACTAAATATGTTGGTGACATCTTGAGCCGGTTCCAGATGTCTGATGCAACGCCCATTGGTACCCCATTGCCAACTAATCACGGAATTACTCCAGACTTGAAGGGAGAAGCTGTTAGCCCTTCTATCTATCGCGCCATGATCGGATCTCTCATGTACCTCACAGCATCAAGGCCAGACATAATGTACCCGACGTGCCTGCTTGCCAGATATCAAGTTAACCCGAAGGCCTCACATCTTGCTGCTGTCAAAAGGATTTTTCGTTATTTGAAGACGTACCCCGACACTGGTCTGTGGTACCCTAGGGATAATAACTTTGAATTGGTAGCTTTCAGTGATTCTGATTTTGGCGGATGCAAAATCGACGGTAAATCCACAACGGCTGGATGTCAGTTTTTAGGAAATCGCCTAGTCACATGGCAGTGCAAGAAGCAGACGTGTGTAGCTACATCAACATGCGAAGCTGAATACATTGCTGCCTCAAGTTGTTGCTCCCAAGTACTTTGGATTCAACAACAAATGCGGGACTACGGTTTTGAATTCCTAACTACTCCTATTTACGTTGATAATTCTGCTGCTTTAGATATCACTAGAAATCCTGTGCAGCATTCAAAGACCAAACACATCGAAATCAAATATCACTTCATACGTGATTGCTTTGAGAAAAGGCTAATCGATGTTGTTAAGGTCCACACCGATGACCAACGTGCCGACTTATTTACCAAAGCTTTTGACAAATCAAGATTTGACTTTTTATTATTGGTAAACGGCATTAAGGTCAAGCAAGAGTAAAACCAACATCGGAAAATCATTTTTGTAAATACCTTTGTGTTTTTAAATTTATCTTAGTTTGTTGATTTTAGGGGGAGTAAATCCAAAAATCGGAAAATCCAAAAACATCGAAAAATTCAAAAACACAAAAACAATAGAAAAACAAAAATGAGTTTCCTGGCGAGCAAAAGAGAAAATGATAGTACATCAGTGGTCTATCCAAACCTCTTTAAACCTTAAATGCAAAACGATAAGCAGCTCTATATAAGATGTATCGGTAGGCTCACAATCATTTTAAAGTGTGCAGGGTGATATAAATCTTAATCGACTGAAGATCAGGTGGGAACCATTCATTGGCATATGGTCTTAGTACCGAAATTTCGTTTGATAGATTGCCGAGGTTCTGAGATATTCGGTCTTTATGCTGCTTATCATCTGGGTATCATGGTTGTATCTTTTACCGAAAAATAACGGGGACGCAAGTCTAGATCTTCCATGATACTATACATACGTGTACATATTGCATACTGCATTCGACCTCAATAAGTGATAAACAATCACATGTCCAAATCAAATAAGTGATAAAATATCACATTTTTCCGGGTGTCAAGTTCGTCTCTCTGCTGTACGGAAGTACTGACCTGTTCACGGACTTGCACCTGTGCCCTCATGCATACGAAAATCAAGTTCCTCATCAATAAGTGATTATATCACATAGGACTTGTTTTCAAATCAAAATAAGTGAGTATCTCACAATTTATACGGTCAAACAGATGATAATCGGTATACTCACTGGTAAGATGAACTCTCGTGCATACCTTGATACGGGAATGTGTCGTGATGTGGATGAACACCGGTCGGTAAGTATAAATCATACATTAACGTATCCTCTAAACATGATTACATCTGATAAGTTGAGCTTAAGTGGACAACAATACCGATAATTGTTATAGGATGCTTATCTTAATGTTAACTAACTGAACAACAAGAGTGTTTTGGCATGACCGTACACTGATATGATTCTCTTACCCTCGAAACTCGCAAAAAGAATGTTTGTATATATTTATTTACTGCTTAACCTTTATTAGTTCTTTTAAACAGTTTCATCGTTTGGTGCATATCAGCACGACATTAGCGGTGATGTCGTTTGATAACACTCAAAGGATTTTAAATTGTTGTCTTTTAATTTCAAAAATACCAAAAAGATTTTAGGCTTGTTTTAATATAAACTTTATAAAAGCCAAAAAGATTTTATTTCTGCTTTATTTTCGATCGTACGATGTTGGAGCTCAAGTCTTCGTTACCTGAAACCTGACTGAAAACCGAACTGACTAAATCTTCATAAACGGTCGAAATTTGCATGTTTTGAAAGTTAAAAACTAAAATTGACAAATTTTATTAAACTTTCAAACTGTCGGACGGTGTTTGATTATGACATGGTCATTCGTGTGTCATTTGTTTATACTATATTCCAAGCAATTGTTCTCATTACGCGTTTAGATTTCTTGCATGTGCAGATTCTAAAGGCTAGGAGAACATGGTCGTTGACGAGCTTTGGAATGAAGACACGAAGGCACTCAATGAATGAAGATGATCGAGTTGCCGCTGGCCATCATCAACACCACAAGGATCTCACTTCATAAAGATAAAGTCTTTTCACGAGCATAACTCAAGGGGGAGCTTATGTTAAGGGGGAGTTTGTCAACACACTTCCTACATGATACGGGTAGTTTGTTGATACACTTTCTACTTTCAAGACGTGAAGACTTTGAAGACCCTCCGACATTGAAGACATGATAGGACATCAGAGTCTTGAAGACTTGAAGACCAAAGACCGTCGAAGTTCAAGACGAGTCTACACTTTTAGAAGAACAAGACAAAGATTAGAGATCAAAGACAAAGCTACAGCCAAGGGGGAGTTTGTTGGTGCACTTGTGTCTGTACTTTGTCTGTATTCGGTCTGATATAAACGATGTCCTGATTTGTATTGTAAGTTGACCAAGTCAACCATCCTCCGGTTTGACTTGGACAACAGTTGAAAGATGTTCTGATCGAAGGATAGCCTCGAAGGATACACCTGATCCTTCGAGGTGATCGAAAGATATGGTTCGACCATGGTTCGACCATTAGACCTCGAAGGATGATCCTTCGAGGTCCATGCTGATCTTTCGTGTAACATGTGGTCGACAGATGATCCTTCGGACCATCTGTCGAATCCTTCGAGCAGACCTGCTGAGCTGGGTATATATACCCATGCATGTGTTGAGTGTTAGGGAGTTCTGCCATTTTCACACACCCGAGAGATAGAAGCTTAGAGAGCATTCTGCCCAGAACTCACTCACACACTTAGAGAGTTTATAGAACACTTCTGTAAACATTGAGCTTGTAACCGAAACCCTCATTGCATTAATACGACTAGTGTTAATCGGTGAATCTTTGTGTGTTTGTTTCTCTACTTGCTACTAACTCGGTTTGCTTGCTAGCTTGGATTCCGCACTCGCTAGTAGGTTTGTATAACAAGGTTTAGGTTCGTAATCCTCCGCGAAACAGGGACCTACAACTGCCGACAGTGAATAGTTGAAATTATTAAAATCCAATATTCCTTTTTTTTGGACGGCAAAAGATAATATATTCTTCAACCCCCAAAAAAAAATACAGTATTAGATTGAAGTTCTAATCCCTCACATCCTAAAGTACGGGTTGTTTAGTAATTAGTTAATAGTTAGTTTATATTAGAATTAGATTATCTTTGGAAGTACAAGTGCCAGATGCGACAAAATAGAAGTTTGAAACCTACAAACTAGAGGGATCGACGTCTCCTGGGGACGCGCCCCTTCAGATTGGCGGCAACATCACATGGACTTCAACAAGACGCGACGATTGATCAAGAGACACACTTCTTCATCTTTCAATCTCATCCACAAGTTCAAGAATAACAACCGTTCATGAAGAGACACGTCTCTACAATTGCACTTGTTCGTTTAGTATATATAGGGTTTGTATGTTTCAATTGTAGTTATCAGAATCTCTTGTATTATTACAATCACATTCTATATTAATCATTCTTTCAGAATTCTATTGTTCTATGTAGGTCCACTAGGAGGATCTAGAACACCTTCTCCTTGTTACCGAACACACTCGCAAGTGCGGAATCCAAGCGGGTATGCAACCAAGCCAAAGAACACACAAATACACAAAAGATTTCAAAGTTAAAAGCTCATGTATTAACTTTCAGTAGAGTTTAGTTACAAAGGTTATACAAGAAAATGCTCTCTCAAACTCAGTGGTGTGCTCTGTCTGTTCTGTGTGTTTGTGTCTGTATATATATCGGCCCCAATACCCAGTACCACTAAGAAGAGTGATACTGGGCCACGAACAATGTGCAAACCCACGAAGACTAGCAGTCTTCGTGGATATAACTGACGAACCCTTACACACATTGACGAACTCTCAAGTCTTTGTCACCTTGAGTCTTCGCAACAAGAAGTCTTCGTGGAAGGATGTATACGGACGAACACTTAAGTCTTCGTCCACAGAGACTTCGTCCAAGGCATGTAGTGTTCATCCATTGAGGGTTCGTCCATGGAGTCTTCGTAGACTTCATGCAATTCTTGAAGCTCATTTCATATGCACACTATATAAAAGATGACATCATCATGACATCATGGTGATGTCAACTCGTGGCTCTTCGTGCTTTGCATGTCGAACTTTGGGGCGCACGACTAGGGAATGTCGTGACGTCGGGCTTGAGCTGAACCTAACTGAGTCGAACCGAACCGAGTCGCGTCCACATAAAATGCATCAACATTCTATCATTGTGTTTATCATTGTTCATCAAGGGTTCTGACCAACAGGGGTATCAGAGTGCATGTTTCAAGTCTAGGAAGAAGAAGAAGAAGAAACCGATTGGAACATCATAACCAGATTCTCTCGAATTTATTTTTTAGGTCTTGTATTCGTTTCAATTGAATTGCAGTTTGATTAATTGATTGATTTCAATAAAATTTCGTTCGTTTGAATCCGGTTTTTTGAAATTCAATCTCGGATCAAATCTGTTTTTCAAAAAGAACATAAAGTATGGTTTAGAAAGGAACGGAATTCAAAACCAATAGCAAGTTAGAAATTCGAGAAAATCATGTCTGGTACAAAATCCTGTATGGTACAAAATCCTTCGTGGTACAAGACATTCGTAGTGGAAAATCCTTCGTGATGCAAGAACCTTCGTGGTGACAAGACCTGTGTGGCAAAGCAAGAAAAGAAAGACATGTTTGGCAAAGAAGACCAGTATGGCAAAGAAGACCAGTGTGGCAATCAAAAAACTGTGTGGTACGAACAAGTTAAAACCTGTGTGGTGCAAGCAAGAAGAAAGATTGAAGTAAAGCAAGGAAGATAAGAAATTGAAAGTCTAAGAAAGCAAATCAGAAAGGAAGTATGTCAGGAAGAGATGGAAATGATCTTAAAGGCATATAGTCTTTGGGATACGGTTGATTCAAAGGAAAGGGGTAGATGAGAAAAAGGCGCATACAACGAAAGCAATGATCTTCCAAACGTTACCAGGAGATATTCTAATGCAAGTTGCGCAATACCAAACTGCAAAGGAAGTTTGGGATGCAATCAAAGTTCGATATCTTGGAGCCGATATGGTTCAGAAAGCGCGTCTGCAAACTTGAGAAATGAATTAGAAGCCTTAAAGATGGGAGAAAATGAAACAATAAGTAGTTTCGCAAGCAAGTTGGGTGGTATAAAATCTAAGTTTAAAAGCCTCGGTACCACCATTAAAGATAAGAAGATTGTAAGGAAATTACTTATCTCAGTTCCGAAGAAGTTTCTGGCGATTGTGGCATCCATTCAGCAGTATTCAGAAATAGATAAAATGACGTTTGAAGAAGCAGTGGCAGGATTACAGCATTTGAAGAACGCCTCAAGAGTCAAAACGAACCGTAGAACAATAATCTCTTAATGGCAAGTTCCATTCCGGAAATTGGCATCGTGATAGAGGATGTGGAGGAAGGTCGTCAAGAGAAGGAAGAGGACGTGGACGAAATATAGATCGAGGAAATAAAGACAAGAGCGAGTTAAAGTGTTACAAATGTGGTAAATTCGGTCACTTCGCATACGAGTGTAGCAAGCGAAAAGATGAAGAAAAGGAGAAGGACGTAGTGGCACATCTTACTTTGGAAGAAGAACCAATGCTGCTGCAAGTCAAGCAAGTTCATGACCTACAACAACTCAAGGATGTCCGTGATTAGGGGTGAATAAATTTCTAATCCCTCACATCCTAAAGTACGACGGTTGTTTAGTAATTAGTTAATAGTTAGTTTATATTAGAACTAGATTAGTTATGGAAGTACAAGGGTCAGATGCAACAAAGTAGAAGTTTGAAACCTACAAACTAGAGGGATCGACATCTCCTGGGGACGCGCCCCTTCATATTGGTGGCAACATCACAGGGACTTCAACAAGACGCGAGGTTTGATCAAGAGACACACCTCTTCATCTTTCAATCTCATCCACAAGTTCAAGAGTCGCAACCGTTCGTGAAGAGACACTGTTGATGCAGATTTTGTGTCCGATGCTTGTCGAATAGATTAGTTTTATTTTACGCTGAATTTGTAATAGTTAGTGAAACGGTCTATCGAACGTGTATAGACCCGCTCGTTTGAAGTGGTCAAATGAGAGGGTTATTCGGTTGACCGTGTGGGTTTTGCTAGACAAACAGTTAGATTATGGTTGTATAATGTTTTGTGTCGAAGGATAAGGCATCGAAGGATTGTGTATATCCTTCGATGAGCTCGAAAGATATCATTCGATGGATACAGATGGACTTCGAAGGATATGCCATCCTTCGAAGTATATGTGGATCCTTCGATGGCTTTGTGATCGACAGATGATCTATCGATCGGTCTGTTAGATCCTTCGATACAACCTGTGTTGGGTATAAATACTAACACTTTGTCATTTGCAAAACCAAGAGAGTTAGAGGAGGTTTGAGACCTCACCGGGAGAGATCACCACTTGGTCTCTCCCCGGATGTATACTCCTTTGGTATTAGTTCGGTTGTCATGTAATCGGGCCGATTTGTAATGTTTTACTACCGGATTAATACAAAGTTGTTTGTTTATCATCTCTAATCTCTCCCGTCTTGAACATAATCATGATAATCACGGTTTCGGTCCTGAAACACGGTCCTACAAGTGGTATCAGAGCCGTGGCTCTTTACCTTGTTAGAAAACCGGGTTTGTTCAAGTTCTTGGTGTGTTTGGTCACTTGGTTTAGTACCCGTTTTTGGTGGTTTTCTTACTTTTTTTAAACATAAAAACGTGTTCTAAACTAACCGGGTGTGTCCAAGAGCGGGTTGGGTAACTTAAAACTTGTTTTTAAGAAATCTAGTGATTTCCGGCCAAATTCCGGTGTGTTCCGGTGACCGGACTTTCTGGATAAGATTTGCCATTTTGGGCATATTTTATTTGAAAATCTGAGTTGGTAGAGAAAGTACAGTCTGATCATACTCTTTTGCCGAAAGTTGACTCTACCAACCCATCACCTTTTCACCAACCTGTCAGTTGTGTCAGTCGTGTTCGAAGGATATCCTTCGACATCGAAAGATCATCTTTCGATCAAAGACAGTTCGATAGATAAGCATCTTTCGAACAGTCGTTCGAAGTCTGAGATATATCTTTCGATCCAGGGAATCTATTCGAAGGATAGTTATTCGAAAGATAAGGATATATATTCGAAAGATAAGGATCTTTCAAATTGTGAATCTTTCGAATTTGTGAATCTTTCGAAATCATTGTTCGAGATTCAACAGTGATCTTTCGAACACTGTTGATCCTTCGAACAAGTGTTGATCCTTCGATTGTGGTCTGTTTAGTTTAACAAGTTTCTGTTTTTCAGATCTTTCGAGCTTGGATCTTTTGGCTGTTTTGTCATCTTTCGAAATATTGATATAGAATTTATTTTTCTGATCAATCATGAATCCGAGTTGGTGGGGAAATCCGGCTCCAGACAGTGGAAAATATACAAGTACAGGTTCCACTCCCTCATGGTGGGGTACACCGGCTCCCGATAGTGGAAAGTACACAAGTACAAGTCTATCACCTTCATGGGCTGAGTCTCCGGTATCAACATCTTCACAAGCAAATGCCATATCATCAAGTCAATGGGCATTAGTATCGAATCAAACTCCGAGCATTCAAAGTATCTTATTGAGCGAAAGCGAAACCGGAAGTTTGAATCGACCTCCGAAGTTGATGCACTTAAACGAATATCCGGGCTGGGTTGATAGATTCCGTACATACGTTCTTGGTCAAAACACCGAACCGTGGATACGTTTCACCACAGATTTCGATCAAGCTATAGAAGTTGCTGCTTCAGATACTGCTACGTTTGCCGATCTTCCTGAAGATCAAAAGAAAACGTATGATCTGGAAAAGAAAGCATACGCCATTCTCACTCAGGCGTTGAGCAAGGATATTTACCACCAGTTTGTCAGTTTCAAGACAACTAAGAAGCTGTGGGACGGGTTGAAAACCAGAGGAGTAGGGAATGAAGCAACACGTCAACTGCGTCATGATCTGCTCAAGAAAGAATTTGACTGTTTCACGTGCATGGATAAGGAGTCTTTGGGAGACATGACAAGCCGGTTTTATCATTTGCTTACTGAGTTGAATAATTTTGGTGTAGCGACAACTCAAGCAGAAGTGGTGAAGAAGTTTGCTAATGGTTTGCCTCCCCAATGGAGCAGTTTCTTGGAAATCCTAAAGTATAACGGAGTGTTGAGAACTACAAATATCAACGACTTCGTGCAACTTTTGGAAAACAAGGATCAGGAGGAAACATTAAAGGCGAAGAGAGTTCCATTACCACAAAATCCAGAAATGTATTATGGAACTTCCAGTACTTCATCTGCAAGAACCGGTCCACATGCTCCTCTACAAACGGCGTTTGTCACAAGCACGGATATGTATGGCAATCCAGTGCAAGTTCCTGTTAAGCCACCTCCCACCACAGACATGTATGGAAATCCAATACAACCACCTCCTCCTCCTGCTGCTCAACAACACGCATGTTATGGAGGAACATCATCTGCTGGTCAGCAATCAAAACCAAATACAGTGCAGCTCGACACTTCAAGCTTCTCAAAGGTCAGTGTAGAAGTAGCAAAGGAACACATGGAGCTGCTTAACACTGTAGTGAGCGCGTACTGTGGGTTAATAGAAGGTCAGATTGGCAACATTAATCTGACACAAGAAGACTATCGGCAGATTGATAAAGAAGAGATGGACTTGATGGATATCAAGTGGGCCTTTGCTAGTGCTGTGAGAAGGGCAAAGGATTGGATGGAAAGTACTGGCAGAACCAGCTTGGAAAGCAAGAAAGACACCAAGTATGGGTTCGATAAACAGGCAGTAAAATGCTTCAACTGTGGTGAACGGGGTCACTTTAAAAGGGAATGTACAAAGCCAGCACAGCACGGGAACCAGAACCCCTTCAGAAACCAAGGCAACCAGCAGAACCAGAACAGAAACAATGAGCGTACATTAGTGCCTGTCAACAACCAAGCCAACCGGGCACTTGTGGTTCAAGTGGATGAAGGTTGTGACTGGTCAATCCAGTTGAGTGGTGATGCTCCAGATGGAACAGCATGTTTTGCTCAAGTTGTGAAGGAGTTAGTTCACACCAGTGGTGGAGAATCTTCCGCCAATGGTGGTGAATCTTCTGAAGATGAAGACTCTTCTGGGTACAGCAGGAGTGTTGATGAAGAATCATCCAGTTCAGGCGATGATCATGTGGGTGAGACATCTAGTGCTTCGGTTGATGCAGATATTGATGAACTTTTGGAGGAAGCTGCAGCAGAAACTCAAAGAAGATCTATTCTGGTGGATCAAGCTGCTTATTCTTCGTCTTCTCTCCATTCAGCCTTTATGGCTAATGTCGACGGTTCATCAAGTCAGGTATGTGTCGATGAACCCACTGTTGTAAATTGTGATGAATGTGATAGGTTGCGTGCTAGATGTGCTGATGTAGAGAAAAGTATGTCTGAGTTGCAAGGCAAACATGATGCTTTACAAGCTAGTTTGTTTGACTTGCAAGACAAACATACTACAGTGAATGAGAATTTGTGTGACTTGCAAAGTAAGCATGAAGCTTTGCAAGAAAAGTATGATGTGACTTTTATCCACAATCAGAAATTGACTGTGGACCTTTCCAAATGCACTGAAGCCAACATGTTTTACGAAAACCATGAAAAGGAATTTAAGTCGGTAATCGAAAAATTAAAGAAAGATAAAACCGAACTAACTAAAATGGTTTCCAGAAAACAAACTGACATTAATTTGTATATATCTCATCTTGAGACAATGCAAAAAGAAATGGCTTGTGTAAAAACGGAAAGTGATGCAATCCAACTCAAGTTAGATAGTTATTTGAGTTCTAGCTATGTGTTGGATCACATCATTGATGTCCAAAAGGAGAAAAGGGACGTCACATGCATAGGCTATAAGAATTGTCCACCACCAGTGAGACATAATTATGATGCCATGCCAGATGAGGAGGACAGAGTGTTCTTTGAACCATCTGTGCCTCTAGATGTGAAAGAGTTTGCAGCAGGACTCGGATACCAGAAAGAAGTATCCTCAGATTCAGATGTGTCAGCAGATACTGGTGTGTCCTCTGCTGAACTGAATCAGGATCCTCCAGTTGTCATTGAGGATGCTGATTCTTCTGATGATGAATCTGATGATGCTGTCCCAGCAAAGTCAAAGTCTGATGCGGTAGTCAAAAATGAGGACATACCTTTCGAGAGCTCTAACAGGCCTTAGAGGACTGAACCCACGTATGTGGCAAAATACAGGGATGACTTGTGGCTAGGGGTGAAAGGCCAACCAAGATCGGATATAGCTGGTTTTCCACGTAATCTAAGCGTATGATGTCGATGGCCCAAGGTAGAGCACTCAATGGGCTAGGGTGGCCCCATTTCGCCTTACCAACCCCAAGGAAACTCCGAATACAGGCCTAGATCGTTTGTACAGACAGACTTTTTGGGTGCTAAGATCGAACCCTAACTAATATAACTTTCCATTTACCTTGCATCCATACTTATACTTTTATGATCCAAGTTGGGAAACAAATCCATAAAAATTAAAGATTAAATATCAAATCTGTAATTTGCCCCAAACCACAAACCATCCGTGTAATTTACTCTAGAGTTGAATTCGGTTTTGCTCCCTGTGGTTTGGTCGTTTTAATAGTTTTGCCCCAATTCTTTAAAAATAGCCATTTTATTCCCTGGTCAATTTAACGTATCTCTATTTCAGTTCTTGCCCCAAACAGCATCCATGTGCAACATTAAATAATTGTCATGTGCCCCTCACATGAGGGACAATTATGTCTTTTCTCATCATATCTTATTATTTAGTATTTATTTATATATCAAAAGGAAAAACACAACTCACTTTCACATACTTATCTTTCTCTACCTTCTCAGACCGCCACCACCCACCACATCTGCCGCCATCACCATCACCACCCCACCCACTACACCTTCTCTCTTCAAATCAACCACCTTTTCATAAGAATATTGCACCTTTCAAAACAAACACTAAAATAAAACCCTAACTTATATCATCCAATCCGCCAAATTTCAAACTCCCGTTTCTAAGTTCAGACAGTGACGGAATGAATGAGAGAGAAAACACCAACAAAATGAATATACACAGAGAGAGAGGACCGAATGAGAGAAATATGAGAGACGGAGAGAGGAACACAGATCTAAGTTCAGACAGTGACGACGCCTAGGTTTTCGAGCCAAGAACTCTAGCTCCGACGACTTTACGAACTCAAATGATGATGGTGACGATGGAGTTCGTTGAAATCTTATTTTAGATATGCTTTTAAAGGATTTTCGGGCAGTTAGGGAGGTCACTAAAGTGCGTGGGGTGGTGCAAGATGGTAGCGGTCAGGTGGAGGTGGTAGTGGTGGTCGGGTGGGGCAGTTGCAAGGTGGTTGTCGGGTGGGGCTATTGCAAGGTGGTTGTCGGGTGGGGCTGGGGCAACATGATGGTAGTGGTGGTCGGTGGAGGTGGTGCAAGGTGGTGGTAGTTGTCGGGTGGAGATGGTGGGAGGGGTGGTGGTTGTTCAGTGAGTTGGGGATGGTGTTTGATGGTGGGGTGTTGGTTGTTACAGTATAGAGAGAAAGATGCAGGGATGAAGCATGGAAGTGAATGTTTTTCTTTCGTTATACTTATGTAAATGTAAATATATACATGTAATTAATAATAATAAGGGAGGATGAGGAAAGACTGAAATGCCCCTCATGTGAGGGGGCACATGACAATTATTTAACGTTGCAAATGGATGTCGTTTGGGGCATGAAGTGAAATAGAGATAAGTTAGATAGATTAGTGAGTAAAATGACTATTTATTGGAGCAAAACCGTTAAAACGACCAAACCACATGGAAAACCACATGGAGTAAAACAGAAGTTAACTCTTTACTCTATTTATGTACACTAGATTTAATTCAGCATTAAATTTTAAATGTACAGCTATAAATTATTCTTAAATCACATTTAGTTTTTTTTTTCAAGTATTGAAAGACATCTATTTTATTTCCAACCTAAACCACAAATTCAGTTTTTATATTGTTAATTGTTAATGCTAATAACTTCATTGTCATTAATCATTGATCATTGATAATTGATAAATAATCTATAAATATAAGTTTAGTAAATCCTAAGCTATTGCTTTTATTATTATTATCCTAATTAATATATCAAATTAATATTCCGAAAGTTTCTCCGTGGAAGATGTAAAAAACAGGAATTGGCCGGGGATATATTCACATGGAATCATCACTAAAACTTGAGTGACTTAACTTATACAAATAAAACTAAAAGGACTTAAAAACAACATTGATGAAAAACGTTACATTTTGACTCTTGACATGTGTCATATCGAAATTCTATGTATAAAAGAACTGACAAGGGGACATTGGAAACCGATCCCCCTTATTATTCCTCCTCCGCGAATCACGATTCAGCAAGCAAGGTACAACGATTCTTTCTGCAATGTGATCGATCATCGATCATTATAGTAGTTTTTTGTTGTTTTAAAGAGTACATGTGATCTTATGTTCTGCTCATAATCTTAAATTAAAAAAATTAAACCCTAGTTTCATATTCTATGTTTTCGTTAATTCAGTTTTCTGCAAATTTCTATCAACTTTGTGTTAAGAATGTATAGTCATGTTCCTTATAATTTTCTGAGGTTTTATTTGATAATCCAGTGTATGGATCGATCTTAGTAGCATAAAGTGGCGTTGGGATGGATCGATCCAGATAGCATGTAACCTCATAATCTTCTGTTTGAATGTTTTTCAAATATTCAAAGAAGTTTACGAAAAATACCCAATCACTCATTAGGGCTTAATTAAACGTAATTGTTCGGTAAGGAGTTTCTAGATTTTTAAAACCTTTCATGGGGATGTAAAAAGTTTATTTCATGGTTCATTTGCTCATGATATATAGATGGAGTGTTGTCTTGTTAATCAGTGTGGTTCTTAGATCCTTCCCTTTTCCTCAAAAGCATTTTAATCCTGCTACTTTATATAGAGTGACTTTACCACATAATCTCTCTTTACGGATTTCGATACTTGATTTAAGTTTTATTATTACATCAAATATTTTTTTCTGATATACATTGAAACAATTCAGGTGACTGGAATGCAAAACCAGATTGAAAGCTTGAATTTCTGACTCTAGCCGTTCATACGGTTGCGGATTATGCACATCACATGAGCGATGGATTTGGCACGTGATGCAACAAGTATCAATGAAGAAGTAGAAGAAAAAGAAGATAGAATAAGCAATTTACCAGATGAACTTATTCGTCACATTATGTCTTTCCTTGATATGAAAAATGCTGTTCGGACCAGCGCACTGTCTCATAAATGGGAGCATATTTGGACCTCAACTCACAGTTTTAACCTTAATAGCTGTGAATTTGCTACAGTGCGTTTGTTTGCCGAATTTGTGAAGGGCGCGCTATCTCATCAAAAAATTCCTGTAGAAGTATCTAAGGTTCAGCTCACAATCACAAGAGCAGCCAACCTCCCTGTTGTTAAACGCGTTGTAAACAATGTATATATGCATAATGTAAGGGAACTGAATATGACATGCCTTGCTAGGAAATTCTATCAGTTTCCAGAATGTCTTTTCAGTTCTGATACTCTCAAACATCTCACCCTTGCAACCGGTGACCAATCTTTCTATCTACACAAGGCCAGCTGCATACCAAGAGTTGCATGGAATTTTCCGGCTTTAGAAACTCTATGTTTGAGGAGTATGCATTTAGGTGATCAAGGATATGAGAGCCTTGACCTTTTTTCCAAGTGTGTAAACCTAAGGGACCTCACTTTACATGAGTGTTGCATGTATGGCTTGAAGATTTTCAATATTTGTGCTCCAGAACTTTCTAATCTCACAATTAGGGGCACCTCATATCCAGATGTTGTCAATGTCGTCGCTCCTAAACTTGAGAATCTTACTGCATCTGTCAGGGGTACTGTTAATCAAGTTCCATACACATATGAATCTCTGCAGCTGTCCACGGAGGGTTTTGATTCTCTTGAGAAAGTGAATCTTTCCTTGACAATGCCGCATTTGGAACAAACGAGATTTTTTCCGCTGCTTCTCAATTTGTTTCACCAACTCCGCAGCACCAAATATTTGGTTATTAATTTGGATATCATTGAGGTATTTATCCTTACTCTTATTCTTTTATATGTTGATTAAAACTTGAACTAGTTTTATTGTGCTTGGGATGAAGAAAAAGTCCATAATTTAAACGTTAAACTGCTCGGACAAAGTAAGGAATACGATTTTCTTCTAGTCCATCCCTCAAAGAGGGGCGATTTTGGCTTTGGGTAACTTGATTGCTCATTGAACTAAGTTTATCTATATAACTTGAGATATTTATTAGATATAAAGGTGACCATATAAAAAATGATTTTAATGTAAAAGAATGCAGTTTCTTTTTCAAACTGATGAACAAAAGTTTTCAGATTGATATCTCCCCAAATTAGATTGTGATAGTACAATATCTAATCATCACTTTTAAGGAATCATAATAGAGTTTTAAGATAAATATTGCTTGCTTATTCTAAGCTGTCTCATTTTTTTTTTTTTTTTTGTTGCAGTAAACTAGTTTACAAAGATCATTTTTGTTAAATGACACTTGGCTAGCATGATTCGGTCATTGTTAGCTGTTGTGTTCTGCAGTATATTACTGTAGCATTTTTGCTCTTCTGAATTCCTATGAGCTACCAACCCATTAATTAGTCTAGAGATTTTGTTATGTACTTATTGCACTTATCCTTTATGTATGTCTAAGATAGTGCTGAAAGTTTCTATTTTCTAATTTATGTTTACTTGTTTGTATATAATGTACCAAGACCCTCTCATTATGCCTGGATCAACTATCACTTGAACCTTGCCCATTCGATAACTTGAAGTGTTTGGAGATAAGCATGGTGTCCCAGAAGCAAAATGACCATATACCTAGAGTACCCACTCAAGTCAGAAGCTACTTTCTTGAGAATTCTCCCAGTGCAACAGTAATCATGAATTTACCTCAGGTATTTACATGACCACATAATCCATGTATTTGTCACCGTATTTCTGTTAACATTCCTTTGTGACTATGTTTAATTAATTTAGGAGTGTTTTAATAAATAATGGTGTATCTCACTGCCTATTATATTACTAGTCAAAGGATTGCTTTATAATGGAAAGTTCAGTTTCTTGATTAGCTTACTAGCACATGGATACAATATATGATCTATCAGGTATTTTTTAAGGATACTTTTCTTGTATATTGGTTCACTTGAGGGTGCATGTAAGACGTAGGAATCCATCTCACATGGCGAAATCATGATTTGGTACTCCCAGAGAAGGATTGATGCCACTGTCATAAAAATAATTTTTATGTGTTATAAAATTCCACACCCTAATAGAAGATGTAAACAACTTGTTTTTACTTGGGAGTTGGGACAATGGTAAACATGTAGACTCTTAGGTGCTGGTTGTTTTTCAGAGGTAAAACGTCTGTAGTCTGCGAACCTGCAGACATCTGTAGCTAGCTGAAAAGGTGGACCAAACATCTGCAATCTGCAAAAAGAAAACTGTTTGTTTTATAACTTCTGCAAGCTACTGAAATATAAATAAACTGATTTATTAAACTTAAAAGAGTTTTTAAATATTCAAATTTAAATAAATACAAACAGTCAATAATTAATCTAATCTAACCGTGTAAAAAACAAAAATAGTATACCATTAAGATAAGAAAAGAAATGAGTTTACCTCATCTTGAAAACTTGTATAGATTTGATGAGATGAATAGCTAAAATAGTATTAATAATAATTATTATACCAAAGTATGACCAACTAAAATAGTATTTTCTCAATTAAATAACACATATAACTTAATAACTATAACGTAATAATTAATCTAATTTAACGATGTAAAATCAAAGCATATCAATTCAAGATGAGGAGGAGGGAGGCGGCGGTGGCTGGGGTGAAGGAGAAGGAGGTGTGCTAGGGTTTGTGTGTTTTTGTGACATCATGCAAAAAAGAAAGACAAGGAGAGGTAAGAAGAGCCTATCTCACATCTGTACCAAAAAAAGGACGCGCAAAGGTTTTTTTAATAAAAGGTCTTCGAGAAAACAAACAGTCTTCAGACCCAAACGTCTGTGCGTGGTATGCGTGATACAGACATAAGAGGCCTCTGAAAAAACAAACAACACCTTAATGTTATAACAGATAAAGCATGAGAATCTTGATTAATATTAAATAAGGGTACATACTTTTAGAGCAGGAAAAAAATAAGGAGTTAAGAGATCATGTGGATATTAGATTGCATGCATATATTTTGAGATTGTATATGTTTAAGAAGGAACTTCAACCTTATATAACAGTGCTACTTTGCAAAAGAAGCACTATCCTCTTCCATTTATAGTCAGGGGCGGACCCACATTGGTGCCACCGGGGTCCCCGGACCCAATCTTTTTAAAAAAAAATAGTAGATTCGGTATATTAAATTGTATATGGACCCCATAAATACAATTAGGTGGACACCATAGAAATAAAAAGAAAGCTGGTGTAGTGGTAAATCTCCCTTTTTTCCACCAAGAGGTCATGGGTTCAATCCTTGATAAGCCCACTTTTCTTATTTTTTTTTTAAATCTAGTTCAAACCTCACTTTAACTCGACCCGAACGAGGACCGACCCGAAAATGGACCCCATTGAAATAAAATTTTGGGTCCGCCAATGTTTATAGTGAAATCTTTGCTGATTTACATACCCTTACAAGTTGTCTTGAAGTATCTTGTTGGAGTGCTGTTATATGCCACATATGGAGTTGAGATAGGGACTCCAAGTATACCAAGGGACCTGTAAAAGGCACCCCAGACAAATCTTGCATCATTAATGTCATGTCGATATACGTGCATCATCGAACTCCTGCAAGTGTAGTAAGTGCATGAATTCAGGGAGACAAAGCAGTTCACCTCTCAACAAAATTTGCACATTAAACTTATCTTCTACTCATGTGGCTTCTCATTCCATCTATGCTGATTATAAATCTACCCATTTATAAGCTAGGATAATTTATTCACTTATGAGTGAAATATCTATTAATTGTGGTGAACACAGCCAGATTTCTAGATTTAGAAAGAAAACTTTTTGTCAGACAAGACAACAAAACTGTTTTGATTAGTTACCTACTTTGATTGAATGCAAAGATTGGAGATTGTGGAAGTTTAAGAAAGAACTTCTTCCTTATGTATTTGATAACAGTGCTACTTTGGAAAAGAAGCACTTCTTTTCCATTTATAGTGAAATGTTATATCTGTAGTTGATTTACATACCTTTAAAAGTTGTCTTGAAGTATCTTGTTGGGGTGCTGTTATGTGCCACATATGGAGTTGAGATAGGGACTCCAAGTATAATGAGGGACCTTTAAGAGCCACCCGGGACGAATCTTGCATCATTAATGTCTTGTCGATAGACCTGCATTCGAACTCCTGAAAGCGTAGCAAGTGCATGAATTCAGGGCGACAAAGCACTTCACCTCTCAACAAAATCTCCACATTAAACTAATTTTCCAATCATGTGGCTTCTTATTCCATCTTTGCTGATTATAAATCTACTCATTTATAAGCTTATAATAGTTTATTCGCTTATTATTGAAATTTTAATTAGCCGTGGTGAATACAGCCAGAGTTCTAGATTTAGAAAGAAAACTTTTCATCAGATAAGACAACAAAGCTGTTTTGACTTATTACATGCTTTGATTGAAGGTGCCAGAGAAGAGATCAAGGCAGCAGGAAGATGATGAGACAATGGCTAAGAAGGTGGCCAAATTGAAGACAGAAACGAAGCAACCAGAGACTGCGGCCCAAGGGAAGAGATTGTTGTAGGCAAAGACTGAACCTCCTTCTCCAAGACTGTCATCTATTGTAAGCTTTCAATTACCTTGAACTCATGACTATGAATCTTTGATTCAACTTTTACAATAGTCATATGAGCACAAATTATCTGCACAACAAACATCCAATGTGCTTATTTATTGCAGAACTTAAATTTTCACTTGGCACTACTATTTAATGAAGGTTGAGTAGAGACCAGAACTTAAATTTATTTGCTTAAAAGGTCAAATTAAGTAAAACTGAAAACCAAAGGGCTTTGGTCTTTGGCCTAGTAGTACCAAGTTGTTGAAAAAAGGTGTCACTCCCCAAGTGTCGAGGTTTAAGTCCCGTGGTGGAAAGAAGGTGTAGATTAGAGTCCCCTGATGCATAATGAAAACTTACATACAAAGAAAACATGCTAAACAAGTCATACAATTTAAAGTCGCCCAATGCATAACCAAGTGTTTACAACCTTCTAAACTGTTTCATTAAAAAAAATCATCATTTTTAATTTAGTAAGGGTTTTGTTTCATTTTGAATGTCTAAATTCCTTATGAATTGAAAAATTTTAAAAACAAGGGTTGTTAAGTAAAACCCAACATGTTGTGGTCCACCCTAAAAATTTACCTGGTATACAATTGGTGTGCTTAAAAAATTGTACAGCTGACCAGTTAGTTTGGGATTGAGTTTAGAAATGACTTATTGACTTGTTAACTTTTTGAAGAAGCCAATAAGTCATTTTCAAAAGCCCGGATTTGGGGCTTTTCCAAATGAGTTATTGATTTATTGGCTCCAATAAGTTAATAAGTTATTTCAAAACTCAATCCCAAACACCCTCTTAGTGACTTCTCTTTTCATTTTTAAGGTTTTGTTAGTATGATTACTGGAAGCAAATTCGTTACAACTGCAATAGAAATGAGTGATGCAAAGAATTTACTTTCCACCTCTTATGTCAATGTATCCATTTTTTTTTCAAAAGTTCTTTTTGTTTGGCAACTGATATCTAGCTTTCTAAATGTTCAGCATCAGATGCCCACATTCTCAAGTGTTGATGGGTCAGGAAGCAACATGGATGTTCAGCGTTCAAACTAAGAGATATTTCAATGCTTTTCTTTAATGTGTGGGCTTGCTTTTGTTGTGTATTATATCTTGATGGCACAGTTTAACTATGGCAACTAACATCAAGTTATGGTAAATGTGTGATTAGCCTTTCATGGCTATAATGTTTAAATCTAGAGAGATTATGTGTGTTTTATACATTTAAAATTGTTTTTTTTTATTGTTGGGGTTGTCTGTTTTGGGCTATTCAACGAATTTTCAAATGGCCGTTTAAAGGTAGAGGGTTATGATGCAAGCCTTAACTTTCAAACGGCCATTCAACAAGTAGTCAAATGGCTAAACTTTTAAAGGGGTAGGGGCCTAATGACGTGAGCCTTAACTGTCACAGAGCCTTTTGGTTCAACATCAAACAGTCGTTTGAAAACCGTATGGGACTAGAAAGCAAAGGGTGTGGGTATAGCTTGCCCCTTCAAAAATCAAATATTATGTTCACGGACACAGTTAAAAGAATTTTAAGTTTCCACGTCTCAAATCAAGGAGCATTGATACAATTGTCTATTAAAAAAATCATTTTTTGGGAAAACTGGATTTTAATAATCCTGTTTTAAACAACTAGCCTATTAGAGATGAGAAAGAGAGATTGGGGAGATAAATGTATATCATTGATATGAAAATGGATTACACATGCCTCTATTTATAGGCTTACAAGAATAGGGGGTTAAGTATATGGAGAGTCATAAGTAAAGTGGATAGTCATACAATTAATACATAATAATTCATAACACTCCCCCTTGACTATCCACGTGACAAAATAATACATTATTCTAATAATACGCTTGGTGATGCTGCCTCATTAAAAACCTTGCCAGGAAAACCCAGTGGGATAAAACCATAGCTAAGGGAAAAAGAGTGCAGCGCGTATTATTCTCCCCCTGATGATTTAAGCTCTTTGAGTTGACGCATCCTGATGCCATGAACCAGTTTCTTGAATGTAGAGGTCGGAAGTGATTTAGTAAACAAGTCTGCCAAATTATCGCTAGAACGAACTTGTTGGACAGTAATATCTCCATTCTTTTGCAAATCATGTGTGAAAAAGAACTTTGGTAAAATGTGCTTCGTTCTGTCACCTTTGATATATCCCTCCTTAAGTTGAGCAATACATGCTGCGTTGTCTTCATGCAAAATTGTCGGTCCCTCATCTCTCATAGAAATACCACAAGACCCACGAATGTGTTGTATTACACTTCTTAACCAAACACATTCTCGACTAGCTTCATGAATCGCCAATATTTCTGCATGATTAGATGATGTGGCTGTGATGGTTTGCTTTACAGAACGCCATGAGATAGCAGTGCCTCCACTTGTGAATAAATATCCAGTTTGAGATCGTCCAGTGTGAGGATCAGACAAATACCCTGCATCTGCAAAACCAACCAAACTTGTTGTTGATTGGTTAGTAAAATACAACCCCATATCTTTTGTACCTTGAAGGTATCGAAATATTTGTTTTACCCCATTCCAATGCCTCTTCGTAGGGCATGAACTATATCTTGCCAATAAATTTACAGAAAATGATATATCTGGTCGTGTATGACTAGCAAGAAACATTAGTGCACCAATTGCACTTAAATATGGTACTTCTGGACCAAGAATTTCCTTTCCATCATTCGGAGGTCGGAATGGGTCTTTCTCGACATCAAGAGATCTTACAACCATTGGGGTACTCAATTGATGTGATTTTTCCATATAAAACCTTCTAAGTAACTTTTCTATGTAGTTTTGTTGATGTACAAGAATTCCACCCTTAAGGTGTTCGATTTGTAACCTGAGACAAAATTTTGTCTTTCCAAGGTCTTTCATTTCAAATTCGCTTTTCAAGCATTCAACCGCCTTTTGGAGCCCCCTTGGAGTTCCAATTATATTCAAGTCGTCAACGTATACAGCAATTATAACATATTCAGATTCTGACCTTTTTATGAAGATACACGGGCATATTGAATTATTTTTGTAACCTTCTTTCAACAAATACTCACTAAGGCGATTATACCACATACGCCCAGATTGTTTTAGCCCATATAATGATTTGTTTAATTTAATTGAAAGATATTCTCGAGAACTAGATGTACATGAGTTTGGTAATTTGAATCCTTCAGGGAGTTTCATGTAAATATCAGTATCAAGTGAGCCATAAAGGTAGGCTGTCACAACATCCATTAGGCGCAGATCAATCCCTTCTTGTATTACCAGACTAACAAGATAACGAAAAGTTGTCGCATCCATTACCGGAGAATATGTCTCCTCATAATCAATCCCAGGTCTTTGCGAAAAAACTTGTGCTACTAATCGTGCCTTGTATCGTACGATTTCATTTTTCTCATTGCGTTTTCGCACAAAGACCCACTTATATCCGACATGCTTTACACCTTTAAGTATAGGGACTACTTGTCCAAAAACTTCTCGTTTATTGAGGGAATCTAATTCTGCCTTAATTGCGTCTTTCCAATTTGGCAAATCATTTCTTTGTTTACATTCCTCAACAGATTTTGGTTCTTGATCCTCATTATTTTCCATTACTTCTAGCGCTATGTTATATGAAAAACTGTCATCGACGTCGATTTCATTTCGGTTCAATACCTTTCTAGACATGATATAATTTATTGAGATCTCTTCGTTTTCAGGTACCTGAGGTTCTTCTGGAACCATCATGTCTAGTGTCTCTTCAGGATACTCTTTTCTTGGCATTATCATTACCTCGATTGGGCCATCATTATTTGCTCCTTTTTTCTTTCGAGGATTTTTATCTTTAGAACCGATTGGTCTACCACGTTTAAGACGTGCATTAGACTCATTTCCAACATGTGGTTGTCCTTCTGGGACACTTATTTGGTATGTGTGACTTAGTTACTCTTTTTGGGTCAGTAAATGCGTCTGCGTCTGGTACTTGATTTGCTAATGTTTGTAAATGAATTATTCTTTGAACTTCTTGTTCACACTCTTTAGTTCGAGGATCAAGATGAGATAGTGATAATTCATTCCAAATTATATTATTATTTTTCAGCTGCTTTTCGTCTCCCCCTAATGTTGGGAATGTTGTTTCAACAAAATGACAATCACTAAATCGAGCTGTAAATAAATCACCTGTTGATGGCTCTAAATACTTAATGATCGATGGTGATTCATAGCCAACATATATTCCTAACCTCCTTTGAGGTCCCATCTTTGTTCGTTGTGGTGGAGCGACGGGAACATATACGGCACAACCAAAAATCCTTAGATGGGAAATATCTGGTTCCTGACCAAAAACCAACTTTAATGGGGAGGAAGTGTGATAACTCGTTGGCCTGATGCGAATTAGTGTTGCTGCATGTAAAATTGCATGCCCCCAAGCAGATGTTGGTAGTTTTGATTTCATAATCATTGGTCTTGCAACCATTTGAAGTCGCTTGATAAGCGATTCAGCAAGTCCATTTTGCGTATGTACATGAGGTACCGGATGCTCTACACTTATGCCAATAGACATGCAGTAATCATTGAAGGTTTGGGATGTAAATTCCCCAGCATTATCCAACCGAATTTTCTTTATGGGATAATCTGGGAAATGTGCTCTTAACCTTATTAATTGAGCAAGTAGTCGTGCAAATGCCATATTACGACTTGATAGTAAACTCACATGTGACCATCTAGTTGATGCATCAATTAACACCATAAAGTATCTAAATGGTCCACTGGGAGGGTGTATAGGTCCACATATATCCCCATGTATTCTTTCTAAAAAACTCAAGGATTCTGTCCCTACCTTAACTGGTGATGGGCGAGTGATTAACTTCCCTTGTGAGCATGCAACACATGTAATATCCTTAGATTGAAGAATCTTCTGGTTCTTCAAATAATGACCACATGAATTTTCTATAATTTTTCACATCATTATTGATCCGGGATGGCCTAACCGGTCATGCCAAATGATAAAATTTTCTCGATCCATAAACTTTTGGTTTATGATTGCATTTGATTCAACTGCACCAATTTTGGTACAATACAAACCAGAGGCAAATGCGTGTAACTTCTCTAATATGTGTTTTTTTCCCGAAATAATATTTTTGATTTGAAGGTACTCGTCATGTCCTTCACATGTAGTCTCAAGATGATATCCATTTAGACGAATATCTTTAAAGCTTATCAGATTTCTTTGAGATAGTGGGGAAAATAAGGCATTGTTAATTTTGAGCAAAGTTCCACTTTGTAGAACTACATATGCTTCTCCAAAGCCTTCAATTAACTTTGTTTTACCAGATATAGTACCAACGCTTGCTTCTTTCATTGTTAAACTAGAGAAATAATCCCTTTTCTTTAGGATTGTATGTGTAGTAGCACTGTCTATTAGACATACATCTTCACCATTAATATGAAGTTTAGTAGAATACTCCATATGCTTCAAAACAAAATAAAGCTTCATAAATAAAAATATAATATGGTTCAAACATAACAATTTCATAAAGTGCCCCAAAAACAAAACTTAACAAAATCCCAAACAAAATGTCTTAATAAAACATCAAGGAAATAGCATAATTTTAAATATAATCATTCATGCATAGGGAAAATTGCAAGCATCCAACTGGTTTGTATCAGCCATGATATCACCAGAATCTAAATTAGCTTGCTCGATAAGGAAATCATCATAATCCAGATTAGTTGCATTAGTATGGTCCTTTTCACCACTTGGGACATCAACATTTCCATCTTTATATGTGAAATTTGTCTCTATTCCTTTTTGTTTGTCTTTTATAGATTGTTGGTAAAGCTCTACTAAGTGTCTGGCTGTACGACATGTACCAGCCCAGTGGTTGTTACCACCACATCGATAGCATGCATTAGATGATGTTCCACTTTTCTTTTTACCTCTTTCATCATTGGATTTCTTTTCATTATCATACAACTTCTGGTGGGTTCTTCTATTTTTGAATTGAACACCATGATAATTCCCCCGACCATATGCACGTCCACGACCACGTCCATGGCCACGACCATGACTACGACCATGACCACGCCCACGTTGATAGCCACGACCACGTACGTGACTTCCACTTTGGTCATTATATGTTGCCACATTCACTTCTGAGAATGGGGTTGTACCAACCGGACGAGTTTCATGGTTTTTCATTAGTAGCTCATTATTTTGCTCAGCCACAAGCAAACATGATATTAAGTCACTGTATTTGGTGAAGCCCCTTTCACGATATTGTTGTTGCAAGACAATGTTTGAGGCGTGAAAGGTGGAGAATGTTTTTTCCAACATCTCCTTATCTGTAATATTTTCACCACATAGAATCAATTGTGACGTGATTCTAAACATTGCTGAGTTATACTCACTTATAGACTTAAAGTCTTGCAACCTTAAATTAATCCATTCATAACGAGCTCTTGGTAATATTACTGTTTTCTGATGGTCATACCTTTCTTTTAAATTGGTCCATAGAACGAGTGGATCTTTGATAGTAAGATATTCATTTTTCAATGACTCATGAATATGGTGGCGTAAGAAAATCATTGCCTTTGCTTTTTCTTGGGTACTTGTTTTATTTCCTTCTTTAATTGTATCCCCAAGGTTATTGGCATTTAGATGGATTTCAGCATCCAAAGCCCATGATAAATAATTTTTTCCAGTGATGTCTAAAGCCATAAACTCAAGCTTTGCAAGATTCGACATGATTAACTATATTAAAGAAATACACATGGATTAATGCATGTTATTCAAATTATTATCAAATAAGATTTAGTGACCATTATAGAGTATAAAATAAAACAGGACTAACAAAATAATAATGTATTTAGTCATTATCAATTAAAGTTTATTTACATATATCCATGCATATATGCAAACATATATAATTTATATTAACCTATTACGATATAATTAATCAAAATTACAAATTATATGTACCATAGTTCTATAAGCATGATTTCTGTGTAAAAAAAAAACAGAATACAAAAGTTCTCGTGTTGTGTTAATACTGTAACCGTGCAATGAGTGTACAACATAGATATACACAATTGACTATAATATCAACTGTTTTATGTATATGAAGATACAATTACATGTGTAAAACAAAGGTGTGTAAAATGTATTTGCCAGCTGTCAATATATCTAGTCCATATACTTAATATATGATAGGATCATGGAGTATATTGAAAATAGATTAATTACGACTTATAGTATATGTATTACATAATGTGGATACCATTACTGATATACAAAGTATTAATTATATGATTAAGGTTTTTCATTAACACTCTATTTTATTGGTTTGTGTTTTCTGTTGGAAACTACTGTCAATATCACAACAGTTATAATTAGCGTATATCAAGTAAATGAAACAACCTAATTAAATTAAGATAATTTTGATGTAAGTATAAATAAATTAAAACAAGAGATATAGATTACTAGATCTTAAATAATATAAAATAAATATGGGTTTTGAAACTATGTGCAATTAAATAAAGCAAATAATACAAAAAAAATATGGTTTCACAAAGGACGTTTTGTTTTGCTTGTTTGAGATTAATCATTTTAAGATGGATCAATAAAATACAAGCTTATCCCTACTAAACTTTTGAGAGCATTTTATGATTCTAGAAATGAAAAAAATAAAATAAAACATTTTTTTTTGTAGACCTTACGATGAGTAGTATGAACAAGTCTCTAACACAACCCAAAATAGTATGAATTACAATATGGATCATGTATGAGAAAATAATCAATAATGATAAAATGGTTAGAAAATATATTATACCTTACGATGGTGTGATCCAAAGCAATGGCGCTTGTGATAATACGATCGAACTCTAAAAACAAATCGTGCTGATAACGTGTTTTAAACAACTAGCCTATTAGAGATGAGAAAGAGAGATTGGGGAGATAAATGTATATCATTGATATGAAAATGGATTACACATGCCTCTATTTATAGGCTTACAAGAATAGGGGGTTAAGTATATGGAGAGTGATAAGTAAAGTGGATAGTCATACAATTAATACATAATAATTCATAACAAATCCCAACTATTCGCCGTTTGCCGCCAACAATCCCAACTTCAAAAATACCACTAGCAGTCTCAACTATTAATATGTTGCCTCCAATGGACCCTGACTAACATAACTCTAACGTCGTTAGTCTATGGTCGCCGGAAAAACGTTTTTGGCTTGAAAACTCATTTTTGGCCGGAAAACTCAACATTTTCGTCCCAAACCTCTTTGTAACCTTATTACGGACCTTCAGGAACATTTTTTTTAGTAAAAGCCCCAATTATTGAAGTCGCAGGAAAACTCCTATTTTCGCCGGAAAACTTCTTTCTGGCCTGAAAACTCAACTTTTTGGCTTGAAAACTTAACATTTCCGTCTCAAACCTCTTTGTAACCGTAGATCAGACCTTTAGATACCTTTTTCTTGGCAAAAACCAGTTTTCCGGCGACCGAATACTAACGGTGTTAGAGTTTCGTTAGTCAGGGTCCATTGGTGGCCAATATGTTAATAGTTGGAACTGCGAATGGTTATTTTTGAAGTTGGGACTGTTGACGGCCGACGGTGAATAGTTGAAATTATTAAAATCCAATATTTCTTTTTTTTTGTACGGCAAAAGATAATATATTCTTCAACACCAAAAAAAATACAGTACTAGATTGAAGTTCTAATCCCTCACATCCTAAAGTACGAGGGTTGTTTAATAATTAGTTAATAGTTAGTTTATATTAGATTTAGATTAGTTATGGAAGTACAAGTGCCAGATGCGACAAAATAGAAGTTTGAAACCTACAAACTAGAGGGATCGATATATCCTGGGGACGCGCCCCTTCAGATTGGCGGCGGCAACATCACAGGGACTTCAACAAGACGCGACGTTTGATCAAGAGACACACTTCTTCATCTTTCAATCTCATCCACAAGTTCAAGGATAACAACCGTTCGTGAAGAGACACGTCTCTACAATCGCACTTGATTGTTTAGTATATATAGGGTTTGTATGTTTCAATTGTAGTTATCAGAATCTCTTGTATTATTACAATCACATTCTATCTTAATCATTCTTTCAGAATTCTATTGTTCTATGTAGGTCCACTAGCGGAGAATCTAGAACACCTTCTCCTTGTTACCGAACACACCCGCAAGTGCGGAATCCAAGCGGGTATGCAACCAAGCCAAAGAACACACAAATACACAAAAGATTTCAAAGTTAAAAGCTCATGTACTAACTTTCAGTAGAGTTTGGTTACAAAAGTTATACAAGAACATGCTCTCTCAAACTCACGGGTGTGCTCTGTCTGTTCTGTGTGTTTGTGTCTATATATATATAGGCCCCAATACCCAGTACCACTAAGAAGAATGATACTGGGCCACGAACAGCGTGCAAACCCACGAAGACTAGTAGTCTTCGTGGATATAACTAACGAACCCTTACACACATTGACGAACTCTCAAGTCTTCGTCACCTTGAGTCTTCGCAACAAGAAGTCTTCGTGGAAGGATGTATATGGACGAACTGTCACACCCCGACCACGAAAAACAACAAATCGTGGCGGAAACGTCGGGGAGTGTTGTAACAGAATTCCCTAATCTCATGACAAGGACAGAATTCCCTCATCATTAGAGCTCGAAGCTCTTCCCATGTTTGAGCCAGTGCTTCTTCGGCACCCCTATCCCTCATCACACCATTCCACCATGTCAAAGCTCGTTTCTCAAAGACGCTAGATGCGAACTCTACCTTTCACTAGTTCGGACACTGAACATGTCTGAAGGTGCTCTCTAGACTCTCGAACCATTGCAGAAGTGCAGTCGCTCCTTGAGACCCTGAAAACTTTGATGGCTTGGCAGAGTTGAATGTCTTGAAGTTGCATGGGGCATTATTGTTGTTGAGGGCTTGGTTACATTGAACAATGATGTTTGGGATTGCAGCAGCCATTTGCTGCGTAATGATAGCTGCCAGTTCTTCATTAGGTACCTGATTGTCGCGTCGTGGAGGCATTCTAAAAGGGGAAACAAGAGAGAACAAGTGAAATGGCATTGGGTAAGGATGTTACAATTTTCGACCAAAAGGCATGGGTGATGGTCATTTGTTCGAACCACGAAGCAAACAAACGACACACAAAAGCTGAATCAAAGTAAATAGGTCTTCATAATGTATCGCGAAGACATGTTCGCCTATAAGTGGACACTCACCCCAAGAGTTCCCAGGTAAGAGTGACTGGTCTGATACTGTGGATTTGTACGAACACTCTAGCCTTAGACAGAAGACTCAGGGTATAGGCACCCACCTTTCCAGTTTGCACGTGTTCACATTATTTAGACCCAAACTTTGACGAGATTTTGAAAACTTCGATGGTTCAAAACCTTATAATAAATCATCCTAGAACAGATGACTTGTTTTCAAAGCGGATTCGAAATTTATGTTCTTATTGTGGTTGTCACCTAAAGATAGGTGACGGTATTGTTTTATGACTAAATGCAAGTAAACTCGCGTTAGGGTCCTAGGAAGGTTATAGACTAGGTCAAAGCATTACTAATAACCTAATTCCCTATAACCATGAGCTCTGATACCAACTTTTCTGTCACACCCCGACCACGAAAAACAACAAATCGTGGCGGAAATGTCGGGGAGTGTTGTAACAGAAGCATTGTTTCATAACACATGGATTGAAGTTCTGTTTTATTAAATTAAATGTATTACATTACATTGAAATTAGAAACAAAACATGAACAAATAGACTTTCATTGTTATTAAGTCACTAAGGCCTCGTCCGTTCCTATGTGAGCATGCATTAATATCATCATCAAATATCTCCAACTATGGTACCTGAAACACATGTGAAAATACGTCAGCATAAAAATGCCGATGAGTACATAGGAATTTATGAGAGTGTCAGATTCATGGCTCGTTTATGTTTTGAAATATAACTTAAACACCTTTGTGAATTGATAATTAGAAAACCAAGTTTTGTAAAATGTTTGTAATGTAAATTGAAATAACTAATTCAAAACAGATTTATTTTATAAAACCTCGATACCATGAATCTTAACTCCAAAACATTTGTTTATATAAACCCAAATTGTAAATTGTTTTTGAAATAAAACTCGAATGTTATATATTGTTAGAAAAACCTTGTAATATAACTTTTGTTTTGATAACCTTGCCCAAGTGATCTAGATAACACAACGATATATCTTCCTATACTAATAAACAAAAATCTTTTTGTACACGTGTCACTCTCTGGTGCCTCCTCCCTTTTAATAATAGTATTACATATTAATTTTATACACAAAATATAATATAATGTTAATTAAATAGTTAGAGATAAACGTCTAAATTCAAATTTAAATAATAATTATCTATAACAAATATAAATGTATCAAATAATATATTAAGTATAATATTATTTAATATAATTAGAGATCAAACATATAATTTCAAATTTAATTAATAGTAAATTACTTTTTGAGTCCCTATGTTTTAGTGGTTTTAACCACTTGAATCCAAAATAAAAAAGTTTTAACTCTTTGAGTCTTTAACCGCTTATTCACACCCTCTATAAAAAAAATCAAAAAAAACCTTTTGTAAGGTTGAGTTATCTAAGTTCTCACAACTTGTAGAAGTTTTCATTTTACCCTAACCATATATATTTGTTAAGATAAAATATATTATTTGGATATAAATTATAATCTAATCTAACTTATAATAAAAGAATCCAAATAATGCCACATGTCATTCTCTTTTTCAACCTCATAAAATTTTTGTTTAATATATAATATATAAATTTCTTTTAATATTAATATTAATTAATAACCAAGATATAGATATAACTTATTTTTATCCTTATCTTTATCTAAAATTAATAAATAACTTCAATTTTACAATTTAGACCCTTTGTTTTTTTACTTTTAACCCAAATTCTTTCATCTTTTGCAATTTAATAGCAACTTTTTTTTATTTTCAATTTGGTTCACCATACTTTTCATCTTTGCCAAGTTTTTTCATTTCATTCCAAATTTTGTGAGTTAACACATCGCAACGTGCATATGGGGTTCACCATTTTTCGCATATTTTTTCCTGTTTGACTGATCCGTCGCGTCACATCTATTTTTATGCGTTTGACAAGTTCATCCAACACGCGGGTCCTGGATGGACTTAGTTATGTTTTTCTATGTTTTACGTTTCGGTTTAATTTTTCAGCAACGAGCGTGCGTGATTCAAAGATTTTACGTCTACTTTTCTCTCGGCGTTATTTTTTTCCCGTTTTTATTTATTTTGCTTTTACGAGCTTTTTTGGTGTTGGTGATCGCTGGCAATGATATATTTTACGACAACCGCTGTCAAATCACATGTACAAGTAACGAAAATATAATTGTTCTTTATTTTTACTAATTTATCTAAATAAGTCATTTCATTAATAAGGATTATATACAAGTTTATAATTTACATTTTTCGTTACTCAACCCGTGTAATACACGGGGTTGTAAGCTAGTAATGTATTAAAAGCACATATATATAGGAAGTACCAGCGGCGTATCCACCATGCTTTTAACACATTACACCCGCCCCGTTACCTAATCACTTCCCTAACCCAACGGTTCAAACAATACCAAACGGTTCACATAATCAAACAGTTACAAACGGTTCACACAAATCAAACAGTTACAAACGGTTCACACAAATCAAACAGTTACAAACGGTTCACACAAATCAAACGGTTACAAACGGTTCACACAAATCAAACGGTTACAAACGGTTCACACAAATCAAACGGTTCACAATGTAAAACAATGTGCTAACATGTTAAGTGAACATACATAGCAAAACATAATAAAATCATGTACTATATACGTACTAATGAACATAACAAGCATATGATATAAAATCATAAAAAGCACGAAAGTAACAAGTAGGCACATGTGTTTCACCCCAAAACAATTTGAAAACAGTAAAATAGGGGACTATGTACTCACTTGAGGATGCTTAGAAGTCTTGACTAACAACCAAGCAAAGTTAGAGGGATCACGGAAATCAAACGACACCTAATATAGGTAACTATGTTAATAAACGGACCTAAATCGGAGGATCGGATAAAATGAGGTTTCGTAAACCAAATGAGTGTAGGAACTCATGTAATATGGTTAAACAAAGCCTACATTCTAAAACGAAACCTAACCTAAGTGCTTACGACCCATTACGACTCGTTAAGGTAGCTTACGCCACTTTAACGCGTCGTTCGCGTAAAACGCGTTCGGACCGCCTAACTAGTCCTATGGCAAGTATTATATGCCTTAACATGTCTAATAATGTTACCTAATCAGTTTAGATATAAAAATTTAGGTTACATATGCTTAAAATGAATTTATGCGTAAAAAGGGCATTTTGGTCATTTTCCTAAGGCATATAAACTACATATCATACAACTACTTAAACGAAGTGGCCATAAGGTATAACCTTGGAAGGTTATTCCCTATACAATTATGGTCACTAAACATGCTTGGTCAGATCCTAAAGATCGACCAAACGGGTCGGGTTCAAAAGTCTAAGCGGTTGTTTAGACCGCTTATCTTACGACCCTACATAAGCATTAAACCTAAAGTGATGAGTTAAACATGTTGAAACATGTTTAACGAAGTTTGAAAACAAGTTTGATATCAAGACAAAGGGTCTTGATACCCAAGAATAGTTTGGTTGCAAAATACGCATAAACGCGCATTTTGACCGAAACTATAACTCGTCACTACGCCTAAATAACGTGGTAATCAGTAGGTATAGTCACAAGAGACTATAACCATCATGATTACGCTCACGTTATGAAGTTCAAACGAACTTCGTGTTGACCATTGACTGGTTAAAGCAGAAAGTCAAACACTGTTTGACTTTTACGCTTAAAAACGCATAAAAGAACGAAAGAAGCTTACAAAAGGTCCAAGCAAAGGAGATTTGATCCAAGATTTCTCAGGTATGAAGGTTCTTAGGCTCCAACTTAGAGAAATCAGATCAAATGGGTGAGGAGCAAATGAAATATTGGTGGGTATTTATAGATTTCGGTCCACCATTAAGATCGTTCCTCGATTCCCGAGCTTTAATCTCAACCTTACACTTGCACCCACTGATTTAGAATACCTTGGGCACATAAAACAAGCACATTGGATGAAGAAACCATGGGAAAAATGCCTGAAAACAGCTGCAAAACCAGAAAACTGGTTTCTGATCTGGCAAGACTTCGCGGCCCGCGTAAGCAGGCTTACTGGGCTACGCGGCCCGCCTGGGCCAACTTTCCTGAAATGACAGAAATGGTCCCTGCACTTGTTAAACTCAGTTTTTGGCACTTTTAAGCCCCGTTAACCCCATTTCAAGGCTCTAAAATGAAGTTAATGTATAGGGAACTTGAAATGTGCTCAAAAATATCTCGGATGTCGGTTTGTTTGGTCCGTACAGTTGCGTTGTTCGGTTAATTACGACGAAACACGAACGGACGCGAAAAACGATCCAAATTACGCGACGAATGGAATTTTATCATGCCAATCATTAAAATAAAATATTTAAATGATTGCATAAACTTTTAGATGTCCGGATATATTCAGAACGTAAGATGTGCGCGAAAATGCAAACTTATGCACTTTTTGACGCTTTTAGTCCCTATTGATCAAGAAAGTTTATTTTTGCGCACCAAACACCTCAAAGCCTATTTCTATGCTATGTAAAGGATATTTAGGGCATATTTAACTTATGATCAAGTTCCGGAATGTTCGTTACAGTACGAATCGGCATACTTTCGCAGTTTGTCGAAATTAGTCCCTGTAAGCGAATAAACTTTATTTCGCCACACCAAACCCTCCAAAACTTATTTCTAAGTTATGTAAAGGTTATTTAAGGTATGTTAAGCCTATGTCACTATTCCGGAGTGTTTATTGCATTAAACTGATTATATTTACGCATCAGTTCGCGCATAACCTTCTAGAAAGCGATTTAAAGCTCGAAATCGAACATGAATTGATATGTGCACATGATACACATATTTATACAAACCCCAAGTATGAAACACAATATTTCATTGATTTGGTATTTTTTTTGATGGTCGCAGAGACACAGGTGTCACACGAACAATTAAGTCTTCGTCCACTAAGACTTCGTCCAAGGCATGTAGTGTTCATCCATTGAGGGTTCGTCCATGGAGTCTTCGTAGACTTCATGCAATTCTTGAAGCTCATTTCATATGAACACTATATAAAAGATGACATCATAATGACATCATGGTGATGTCAACTCGTGGCTCTTCGTGCTTCGCGTGTCGAACTCTGGGGCGTACGACAGGGGAATGTCGTGACGTCGGGCTTGAGCTGAACCTAACTGAGTCGAACCGAACTGAGTCGCGTCCACATAAAATGCATCAACATTCTATCATTGTGTTTATCATTGTTCATCAAGGGGTTCTGACCAATAGGGGTATCAGAGTGCATGTTTCAAGTCTGGGAAGAAGAAGAAGAAACCGATTGGAACATCATAACCAGATTCTCTCGAATTTATTTTTTAGGTCTTGTATTCGTTTCAATTGAATTGCAGTTTGATTAATTGATTGATTTCAATAAAATTTCGTTCGTTCGAATCCGGTTTTTTGAAATTCAATCTCGGATCAAATCTGTTTTTAAAAAAGAACATAAAGTATTGTTTAGAAAGGAATGGAATTCAAAACCAATAGCAAGTTAGAAATTCGAGAAAATCATGTGTGGTACGAAAATCTTGTGTGGTACAAAATCCTGTATGGTACAAAATCCTTCGTGGTACAAGACCTTCGTAGTGGAAAATCCTTCATGGTGCAAGAACCTTAGTGGTGACAAGACCTGTGTGGCAAAGCAAGAAAAGAAAGACATGTTTGGCAAAGAAGACCTGTATGGCAAAGAAGACCTGTGTGGCAATCAAAAAACTGTGCGGTACGAACAAGTTAAAACCTGTGTGGTGCAAGCAAGAAGAAAGATTGAAGTAAAGCAAGGAAGATAAGAAAGAGAAAGTCTAAGAAAGCAAATCAGAAAGGAAGTATGTCAGGTTGAGACGACAAAAAAAGCACGTCAACGTCAATTCGCGAGCAAGGAAATATATCCCTTCAATGCCCAAAGTTGACTGAATCGAATTACACAGTGGGCAATCCTGATGGGAATGATCTTAAAGACATATAGTCTTTGGGATACGGTTGATTCAAAAGAAGGGGTAGACGAGAAAAAGGCGCATACAACGAAAGCAATGATCTTCCAAACATTACCGAGAGATATTCTAATGCAAGTTGCGCAATACGAAACTGCAAAGGAAGTTTGGGATGCAATCAAAGTTCGATATCTTGGAGCCGATATGGTTCAGAAAGCGCGTCTGCAAACTTGAGAAACGAATTAGAAGCCTTAAAGATGGGAGAAAATGAAACAATAAGTAGTTTCGCAAGCAAGTTGGGTGGTATAAAATCCAAGTTTAAAAGCCTCGGTACCACCATTAAAGATAAGAAGATTGTAAGGAAATTACTTATCTCAGTTCCGAAGAAGTTTCTGCCGATTGTGGCATCCATTGAGCAGTACTCAGAAATAGGTAAAATGACGTTTGAAGAAGCAGTGGGCAGGATTACAGCAGTTGAAGAACGCCTCAAGAGTCAAAATGAACCAGAGAACAATAATCTCTTAATGGCAAGTTCAGACAATCATTCAGAAATTGGCATCGTGATAGAGGACGTGGAGGAAGTTCATCAAGAGGAGGAAGAGGACGTGGACGAAATATAGATCGAGGAAATAAAGACAAGAGCGAGTTAAAGTGTTACAAATGTGGTAAATTCGGTCACTTCGCATACGAGTGTAGCAAGCGAAAAGATGAAGAAAAGGAGAAGGACGTAGAGGCACATCTTACTTTGGAAGAAGAACCAATGCTGCTGCAAGTCAAGCAAGTTCGTGACCTACAACAACTCAAGGATGTCCGTGATTAGGGGGTGAATAAAGTTCTAATCCCTCACAGTAATTAGTTAATAGTTAGTTTATATTAGAATTAGATTAGTTATGGAAGTACAAGTGTCAGATGCAACAAAGTAGAAGTTTGAAACCTACAAACTAGAGGGATCGACATCTCCTGGGGACGCACCCCTTCATATTGGCGGCAACATCATAGGAACTTCAACAAGACGCGACGTTTGATCAAGAGACACACCTCTTCATCTTTCAATCTCATCCACAAGTTCAAGAGTCACAACCGTTCGTGACGAGACACGTCTCTACAATCGCACCTGTTCGTTTAGTATATATAGGATTTGTATGTTTCAATTGTAGTTATCAGAATCTCTTGTATCATTACAATCACATTCAATATTAATCATTCTTTCAGAATTCTATTGTTCTATTATTGTGTTTATCATTGTTCATCAAGGGGGTTCTGACCAACATAGATATCTATTTATAAGGATAGTTCTACATACTTCAGGTCTCCAATCTTCACGATTTTTTTCTCCTTGATGGGACTTAATTTTTTTGAATATTCTTGGCTTTTGTAGAATTTTCGGATTCCCAACATAACATTTTGAATTATGTCATTTACTTGGCGGGTTTTAATAGTAAGCTTCTTATCAATGTTTTTTATATTTAAACCATATTTTGTTAGTTTTGATTTCAACTTTATACACTACGGGGGGAACATGCATTTAAGCTCATACTATCATCTTTGGGTACCCGGTCAGATTTAAATCTGTAATTTATAATCCTTCCTTTTACATGTAAACCACCCGACTAAATATCATGTATCACAAGCCATTGGAACAGAATGAGGGTACTGGAGGTATGATTTCCATACATAATAACTGATGTTTGCTAAAAGTGGTCTAATGAAACTAACTAATTTTAACCCTAAACTAGACATTCTAAGTTTTAAATTTATAACCAAGACTCTCTAAACCTAGACCACACAACCGGCAAGTGTACCGGTCAATGTAGTATAGCCTAAGTAAGTCCGAGTGTCAAACTCACGAGACTCTACTGACTACGTTTACTAGACTCTGACTAGACTGACTCTAACCTAACTGTACTTAACTGTTTTGTTGTTGGGGGGGGGGGTTACTGAAAATTCAAGGAAATCTAATAAACTAATTATTAAACTAGAACTATGCTAATACGAACTAATGTGAAGACTGTTCTTATATGATGAAGAAGACCACCTAGACTAGAGTCCTAGATTGATTTTAAGAATTTACCAATTAAGTTAATCGCATGTTTTATGGAACCGGGATCTTATGATACTAAACCTAGTAAGACACCAACTAAGCCCATCAACCCTTCTCGAGGTGAAACTTATGGCACTACCTAGGCCGTTAATCCTACCGGTTATTAGACTTCCTTCCGGTTATCTAATTACTATGTAAATACCCTAATATTGACCTACTCTTTTCCAATTATAGATCTAGGGTAGTTTGGGTTTCTCAATTTGACTTGATAGACTAATAAACCGACGGGGCAACTAAGGCTCGACTTTTTTCAAAGACTGTCTAAAGCAATTCGTCGGGTAAGACCCACCAATAGCCCTGCACCTTCCAACTATTAGGACTAGTAGAATACTAAAATCTAACAAATTATTAACTATCACTTCTAAGGTTTATTGGCCAATTCACCCTAAAGGTCAAAGACACGAGGTCAAAGATCTAGCATGAACCTATTCCGTAGCAGACAACCACCTAGATTCACACGAAGCAATTGATAATAATCAACCAAATTAAAGTAAGCATACACACCAAACCAAACTTCTTACAAAACACAATTAATCCCTAAACACATATAATTAACTAAAAAGGTTCAAACTTTATTCAAATCCATTCATCTTAGTCTAGGCGGTTCAAACGTTTAGCCAAGCATCATAATCTTAAAAATAAATAAACAAAGTTTCAAACAAGAATTCATCGATACTAAACAAGAAAAAATAAAGAACTAAAGAAATCGAGTAACAAAACCCGGTAATCCCTTGCTCTCAAAGCTTCCCGCTTGATCCCGGCGATTCCCGCAAAACCGGCTTTTTCTTTCGTCCCCCACTGCCTTCTCGTGCATCCCCAGGAATATTTGCCGTCTGATATTGTATATCTTTTGTGCGTCCACCTCCACAACAGAATTATGATTTATCTGGTGTCTCTCCCTTCACTATTCACGGCCACCCCTGGTTTGATTATATTCGAATAGGGTACCTTTGACTACAAGTTATTATCTTACTAAATCATACCCTATTCAAAGGCCCATTATCATTCACTATTCACGGCCACCCTGGTTTGATTATATTCGAATCGAATAGGGAATCTTTGACTACAAGTTATTATCTTACTAAATCATACCCTATTCAAAGGCCCATTATCATAACTTTAAAAGAAATTCGATGGGCTTGCACACACGCTCTATGATTCCCTCCAAACTCCAAAGTGAATATAATAGTCTGACGTGGTTTGAAGTACTTGGCGGCCCACTTCTTTTCTATTGTGTCCACATATGATGTCCCCATATTATAGCAACAGCCCTCTAATAATTATAATATATGTCTTGGCAGCAGCTCTTGTCTGATGGGTATCTTAGAAGCCTAAACTTCGCGCGGCCCAACACCAATAAATTAGATGAACTCAAATTATAAAGCCATACATTGATGTTGGCCTATCCCTTTCTTTCGATCCGAATATATATATTTTGTGGGAGCTCTCTAACTTATAAAATAGAGATAGCGGCCCTGGCCCACTCACTGAAAATAGTTGCAATTTTTATTCGGTCTCTGGCACTCCACTCTGCCCAACTGGCTGGTTGTTTTCATATTACTCTTTTTCACTCCATTTGCACCAGAACATGCCAAAACACACTATAATATAATATAATACTACAACTAAAATAAAACAAATAAAAACTTATACAAAAATTATACAATTTACATGGGACAAATATGTGTAATACCCCACACCAATAACCAAAATTAAATATATCTTTATTTCAGTTTGAAAGAAAGATGACAGAATGGTCTCAGATGATAAATTGTACAATACTGTGATTAATTAGCTTAATATCATGTAATCAACATGTATATTGTTGACCTTAGGGAACCTGATTAACTAAAAAGATGTAAATCAGAAGTACATGTAAGGTGAAAAATAGAGTATGTTGAATATTTTGTTTTGTTTTGTTTTTTTTTTTTTTTGAAAGATAAATTTTATTAAAAACAGCCACAGACCGGCCACAAAAAAAACAGCCAAGCCTGACCCCTACAACATATACAAGGGATACTTACACCATTCGCTCCAAACTAAATTACAAAACTTAGAACGATTTTTCATCCAAAAAAAGCCGAGGGACTTCACCTCCATGAAGATATCTTCACTACTATCGGACCCATCTGCGAAAATTCTGTCGTTCCTAGCTTTCCAAATACACCAACAAACCACACTGACCAACCCTCGGATCACGACATTAGCCTTCTTACCCTCAACCATACCTGACTGCAACCCCAAAATATCACCGAATGAGAACGCATAAAAGGGAGGGAGTTTGGCCCAAAGACACAGCCGATTCCAAACCTCCATAGCCACCTCACACCCTGTAAAAATATGATCTACCGTCTCCTTGGAACTACCGCAAAGAGCACATTCCCTAGTCTCCAGAAAAATGTTTCTCCTGTACAAAGCTTGCCTTGTAGGGATCCGGTCTAAAGAGGCCCGCCACATGAAGATATCACACTTCAAAGGAACCCAAGCACATCTCCTGAAGTGGCCCGAAGCCACCGGGATCGGAGCCCCCTCACCAAAACCTTATACGCTGCTGTGGAGAAATCCCCTGAGTCCACGGGACTCCATTTCCATTTATCCTTGACCGAAGATAGACTAACATTATGTAACTCACCTTCACACTCCGAAAGCTCAGCCAATTCATCCGACGAGGAAGGATGAGACGACCAATTCCAAAGCCGAATCAAAGGGTCCCCAACTCGCGAGACACGGTCAGCGATCAAGCAATCTTTAACCCTCTCCAAAGCGAAAAGGCAAGGCCATCTAACCATGAGCGGTACATCACCTAACCAAACATCAATCCAGAAACGAATACTGGATCCATTACCTACCACACCTTTAATGACGTTGTGAATCCTTTTTCCATTCACCAAAACCTTCTTTTCCAACCTCGTAATCTTCTTCCATATACCCGAAAGAGACGATTTAGATGGAAACACCGACCAAGATCTTCTATTTTTATGACATGCCGAAACCACTTTTCTCCATAGATGGTTTTCTTCCGTTTTGAAGCGCCAAAGCCATTTTGTAAGTAAAGCTTCATTCACCAATTTAAGATCACTAATTCCTAAACCGCCAGACTTTTTAGGCATAGTGACAACTTCCCAAGCCACCCAATGGATTTTTCTCACCTCTTCCGAACCCCCCCCCCCCCACAAAAAACTCCTCATGAGGGACTCCAACTTGTCTATAATCTTAGCCGGAACTTTAAACAACGAAAAATAGTAGATAGGTAGGCTCTCTAAAACCGATTTAATAAGGATCAATCTACCCCCAATCGACAGAGAATGTGCTTTCCAGGCTGCTAGACGGCTTTTGAAGATCTTCAATATCGGTTCCCAGTTGTTGACTTTATTCATATTAGCACCGAGGGGGATACCCAAGTAATTGAACGGAGCTTCCCCTTTAAGACACCCAATATTCGTAGCCATAAAATCAATAGCCGCCTCGTCGATACCCACCCCAAAAATATGAGACTTGTGGAAATTAATCTTTAGACCCGAGCACGCATGGAAGACCCGCAGAATTCTACTCACCACTCTAATGTTTTCTTCGACCATTCTCCCACAATTAAGGCATCATCGGCATAAAGGAGGTGAGAAACCAGAGGGCCATCATTAGGAAGTTTAATACCTTTCAATCTCCCCGCACTGTACGCTTTAGAAATAATGAGAGAAAAAGCCTCCATGACGACAAGAAATAGAAAAGGCGAAAGCGGGTCACCTTGTCGAAGGCCTTTCTGGCATTGAAATTCAAAGGTCGGAGAGCCGTTGACCAGGACCGAAGATCTAGCTGAAACCAAAACCCCTTTCACCCACTTGCACCAAAGCGGAGGAAAACCCATTTGAGCCAAAATGTCTAAAAGAAACTCCCAATTGTCATTATCGTAAGCCTTCTCGAAGTCAATTTTAAAAATTAACGCTTTTCTCTTATTTTTCTTCAACCACGACCAAATCTCACTAAGGATCAAAGGGCTGTCCAGAATGAATCTATCTTTGAGGAAAGCAGACTGGGAATCCGACACGACTTTACCAACAACATTCTTCATCCTATTAGCCAGGATCTTCGATATGACCTTACTAATCATCCCTATAAGGTTAATGGGCATGTAATCCTTCATACTAATCAGATCCACAACCTTAGGGACAAGAGTTATGAAAGACGTACTACTCATCCTGTCAATCACCCCAGATCCATGGAAATCATTCAAATATCTCTAAAATCAGCTTCAAAATACCTCCAAAAATGCTTTATAAACTTGAAGTTAAAACCATCCGGGCCCGGAGCCTTATCAGAGCCGCACTCAAAAACCGCATCCTTGATTTCTTTATCCGAAAAAGGGCATGTCAAGACAATCCCATCTGCCGATTCTAACTTACCAATACCCGAACATTCCAAGCTGGGACGATGCCTAACCTTTTCCGAGAAATGATCACGGAAAAAACCAAGGATATCTTTCTTAATTTTTTTGAGATTATAGGTCCAATGACCTCCCACATTAAGCCCCGGAATACCGTTCTTCTTCCTTCTATTGTTAATCAGCCTATGGAAAAAGGAAGTGTTTTCGTCACCCTTAACAGCCAGTCGACAACGAGATTTTTGCTTTAAATCCAAAGCAACAAGATACTCACGAACCCTAATGTTATTTAAACATTCCTCCTTTATCCAAACTTCCTCCTCCTCGAGGTCCCTATTCTCCGCGATCTGATCCAATTTTTCTAGCTCCTCCTTGTCTCTCTCGAAATCTTCCTTTTCTTTACTAACCAGATTGCTTCTCCACAATTTAATGCAGTTTCTAAGGTGTTTAAATTTATTGGTCAAAACCACATCCGGATTCGCCCCCTCCTTGACATAAGAGGCAACCGCGTTATCCACCATTTCAGCGAAACCTTCCTTTTCAAGCCAGGAATTGAAAAATTTGAAAGGTTTAGGACCAGAATTTCTATTAACCGTCTCGAGGAGTAAAGGGCAGTGATCAGACAACAATCTAGGCAGCGCTCTCAAACATGCATCAGGCCATACATCAAAAAAGTTTCTACAAACCAGCACCCTACCAATCTTGCTCAGTTTATTAGAGTTCAGGGCTAAGAAAGTGTATTTACGACCTCTCATATTGTACTCCACCAAATCGGCAGAATCAATAAACTTATTAAAATCGTGCGCGCACACCCTGTTAAAACCAATGTTCCTTCCGTCATCCAGCCCTCTAACCGCATTGAAATCTTCCGATAAAACCCACTGACCAGACCCTGCATCTATGATCTCCCGAATATTGTTCCATAACACTTTTTTCTCCGAATTGCTATGAGGAGTATATACATTAATAACGTTTAAAGTTTTTTATTACCTTTCAAAACCCCATGAATCAAAAGAAAATGACGGTGTTTAGAAACTCCCTGCATCCGAAACGACTGAGGATCCCATATGCATAACTGCCCCCTGATCTCCCTGTAGCCCCCACTGACTCCCATATGTTGAATATTTTGTGATAGGGGATTGTATATGCTTATGTGAGCTACTGAGGCAGAAAACCAAACATGTTATGTAATTTGTGTTTTAACTTCTAGACCTAGAAGGAAGTATATTCTATCATTATTGCTGATATACAAAGCTGATCACTATTAATCCAATAATTGGTGGAGCAATAAGAAAGAGTCGGGTCAACTAATTAACCCCATTTTGTGTTTCATGTAGAACGTCGTATAACACCACGAGAATTTTGAATCACCCAAGCCTTTTTTTTCAATTGACCTCATTGCTTTTATGAAAAATATTTTGACCCTATTGCTAATTCGTTTTATGAAAAGTGATATATAGTTTCTATATTAAATATAAAAATATGTAAAACTTTAACTAAATAATGAAATCCAATCTTCTAAGACCAAACGTAATGGCCTCGTATGCGTGACGGCTTCCGAATGACGCGAGTGGTCACTGGCGGGTGCATGGTCTCGCGTCGGAACTAGACTTGACGTCTTGTGGCTCGAAGACACATGTCTAAGGATAGCCTTGGCGTAGATTCACCTGAGCGTGCAGACGACTAGGCAAACTAGTTAATGACAGCTTTATTGACCACTTAAGTCCATTTAATTAGAGATTAAAACTATTTAACTATCTTGTTTATTACAAGAATAATGTTTTGGTTATGATAAGATTAATGTCTTGTTTATTACTAGTTTTAGTGAAATTAAAACTATGTGTGTCTGTTGATACACTTTGTGTGGACGCGACTCGGCTCGGTTCGACTTGGCTCGGTTTGACTTGATTTCGACACGGTTAGGTCCAGCTCAAGCCCGACGTCACGACATTCCTCCGTCGTGCGCCCCAGAGTTCGACACGCGAAGCACGACGCGCCGCGGCCTTTCCCGAAACACATCACCATGACATCACCTTAATGATGTCATGATGATGTCATAAATGCTATTATTGCAAAATCTCAATGTTGAACAAAGTCCTGACGAAACAAAAATGTATTTGGGCCGAATATTGGGCCTGTCCACTTATACGACAAAACACAATGTGTTTCGTCGAATATGTAGTGGGCCTCCCCTGTTTCGTCACTTGATGGGTTTGGCCGAAGTCCTTTTCTGTTTCGTCAAGGTCTGTGTCTGTTTTGTATAAATACCCCTCTCAGTTTCTGTGTGAAATAGATGAGAGACCTGTGAGACTTAGTGAAACTCTGTAAACATTGTTTGTATATGTTTCGGGTTGTACTCATCCCTAATCAATAGATATTGAATCTTTTGGTTACGCGTGTTCTTGTTTTACACTTTGTTTGGTTGGCACCGTCACGGGGATTCCGCACCCGTTACCGTGTTCGTGATAAACAAGGATAAGGTTTTCGTTATCGATCCACCGGAAAAACGGGACCTATAATTGGTATCAGAGCATTGGCTCTAATCCTTGTTTAAAACCAAACATTGTTGTGTTTTATCAAGTGGTTTTTAGTGTTTTTCCAGATTTTTGTTCTTGAAAAGTTTAAATATTTTCTGGAAAGAGGTTCAAAAATCAGCTTGAAACTTGCTTGTTTGCCAAAGTTTTGGTAAAAACCTTTGTTATATTCTCGTTCACAAGATAAAAATCGGGTTTTTAGTAAAAGTTTTAAGCAAATTCTTGTTCTGAAAATTTGTTCGGTGAAAAATCTGGCCACTGTTTTTCAGTTCTTCATAGTGTTCTTGGCTGTCTTTAATTGTTCTTGATAATATCTGTATGTTTGATCTGAATCTTTGATGATATTGTTCTTAAAGTGTTATTGATTAAAATACTGATTGTTTGAAATTTGTGTCACATGCATGATGGTTAGTTGGTAAAAATCTGATAAAGTAAGATGATGGTTTGACTATAGAGGGTTTGTGTCAGAAGATAAGATTTGTGAAATATTTTTTCCTTGCTTTTCATTTTATCTTCTGACACTTTGTTTGCTTTTCATTTTACTAGTCAACGAAACTCAACAAAACCCATTATTTAAAAAAAAATATTTATAAAGGAAAATCCTTGTGTTTCGTCGATTGGCCCCCCTTTTTAAAAGTAATCTGTTTCGCCAACTTCCTCTTTGGGCTCTATTGTGAATCTTGGGCCAAAGATTCATTTCGTCAACTAGAAAGCCCACAAGACCTTTTCTTTCGTCAACTACAAAGCCCAAAAACAATATTTTGTTTCACCAAGAAGCCCAAGTCAAACACGTGTTATGTCAACCAGATTTAATTTTTCTTGTTTCGTCGAGTAGTGTTGGAATTATTTGGGCCTAAAAATAATTTGGGTCTCTAAATAATTCTCTGTTTCGTAAAGCCCAAAGATTAAAAAAAAAAAACTAGTATTTTGTCTTGTACTGTATCACTAAAACCTCATCCCACGAAAGATTGTGAACCATTATTGACTGTTATATTTTTAGTTGACTTTTATTTAAAAAAAAATCGTCCATTTGTTTTTAGGTTCTTCATCCATTTTAGTTTCATAGGCCCAACAACCATTTCTTTGGGTTAGCTGTTTTGTTCATTATTAGTGGACCAAGGCTCTTTGTATAAAAGTCAGTAAAAATTAATAGTTAGTGGGTTTATAATTTGAAAGTTATTCGTGGACTGGGCTAGTGAATCATTCAACGGAACATCGTTCTGTTTTTCGTGGTCTTGTATTTTTCATGGAAGGTGGTTTGGGCCTTGTCGTTCATTTGGGTTTCGCATTTGGTGTTTCAAGTAATTACTCACAAATAACAATCCAATGCCGAGCTTCTTTCCGTTTCCACATTCAGCTCCTACACCGGTTTTTGATCCGAGGGCTTATATTCCTATTCCAACACCCCAACCTCCACCTCAAGTTAGTACTACTCAACCTCAGTTCGATCCGAGGGCTTATATTCCTGTTCCATCACAACCACAAGTCGAACCACAAACATTTGGAAGACCTTTTGATCCAAATGCCTATATTCCAAAACCATCTCAAGCTCAACCTCAAAAGGGCAACCAGAATCCTTTCAGAAATCAAACAGTTACATCCACGTCCAACTCAAATCAAACTGATGAAAGGTGTGACTGGTCTGTACAATGTGGAGGTGGAGATCAAGGAGGAACTGTGTTTTATGCTAAAATCATCAAGAATGTCAACGATGGTGAATCTTCGGGAAATGATGACGGTTCAGGATATAGTGGCAGTACTGATAAAGATGGCTCAGGTGTGAGTGATTACAGTTCAGAATCGGACATCAAGGAGGGAATGGATTCTGAAACTGATAGTTTGTCGGATGATGCCAAGGAGACAAAAAGTCAAAAATCTGACTTGATCAAGAAAGCTGATGCTACATCGAAAGAAATGGAGAAGATTCTCACTGAAGATGGATCTTTCTCTTCTCAGATTGCCTTTATGGCTAATGTCACAGCTTCTACAAGTCAGGTAAAATCTGAAACTCCTAGCATCTGTAGTGATTGTGCTGATATGAAACTTAAATGTGCTGATTTGAAACGTGAATCGGAAACGGTTCATAGTCATAATCAAAGTTTGGTTATTGAGTTGTCTAAGTGCAAAGAGGCAAATATGGCTTTAATTCGGAACGAAAAGGAATTTAAATCTGTAATCGAAACATTAAAGAAAAGCGTGTCCGAAGTTAACAAAGTGGTTTATCATAAACAAGTGAGCATAAATGAGTACATAAATATTGTTGAGGAAACCAAAAAGCAACTAGCCATTGCCAAATACGAGCATGATGCTATCAAGCAAAAATTGGAGAGTTATTCAAACTCCCGATTTGTGCTCGATCACATCATAGACGTTCAAAAACTGAAAGGTAATGTGAAAGGCGTAGGGTATAAGGCGTGTCCACCCCCTTTGAGACACAACTAAACCAGTGTGCCTCTTGATTATGAGGAAGTTACTATTGGCCTAGGGTTCAAACTGGACAATTCATCGGAGGGCTCATCTGATAACAAAGAAAAGTCATCATGTGCTTCAAATCAAAGTCCTCCAACCATTGAGGACTATGATTCTTCAGATGATGAATCAGATGTGAATAACCAGGATGAATCACTTGATGAGACGAAAGGAATAGAAATTCCAATTGAGAATCATATTCTTTGTGATCCTCCTACTCCTGCCATGCAACCTGTTGCCAAGCAAGTGATAGATCCTGTCAAGGATGTCAAAGATGACAAGGAATGTGTGTCTGCTGTTAAGAGCAATAACTTGTTGTATACTTTAGTCGGTGATAGTAAAATTTATTCAGACAAAGATTTTCCAATCAAAAACGTCAATCAATCTTTGATTGACTAAGTGTTTGAAGATACTACAAACCAGTTTTTGGGAAAGACAATTCGAGGAGTCATTGTAACTCAATGTGACCCAATTCCAAAAGCTAAAATCAGAAAACAATTTGGAAAACAGAAGTCACCGACAAAGCAACAACCAATTGCTGTTAAGGGTAAACAACCACAACGAGCTCCAAAGCCAAAGGGTAAGGTTGATTCAAAAGGAGCTCGTTACAAGAAGAAAGCAAAAGACGTTAAGTTTGTGGCCTCCAAAGATACTGATAAAGTGGAGACTTTTGAAAATAAATCAAATATCGATTTTGAACAAAAAGTCAAGATTTTGAAACGTAATAGCGATAACAATTCACTACTACAGAAATAGGCATTTGTTACGGCCAAATCCGTAGCAAATCCGTATCAAACACCCTTTTTGCTACGAATTTGCTACGGATTTGGTTCGTAGCTACAAGTCCCGTCGCGAATTTATTTGCTACGAACTTTAGCTACGAAAATTATGTTTGCGACGAATTTAGCTACAAAAAATGTCGTCGGTATTTTGGCCACGAATTTGCCATGAAGAAGGTTGCTACGAAATTTCGCTATGGTTTTTTAGCTACGGATGTTTTTAGCTACGAAAACTTTTAGCTGCGGTTGTTTTTAGCTATGGATACTTGTAGCTACGGAACATTTTAGACACGAATACTTTTAGCTATGGTTATTTTTAGCTACGGAGTAGCTTTACTACGAATGGGTTGGCTATGATACTTTGCAATGTTTTTGCTACAAAATTTAACTACCAACTTGCTATCATTTAGCTACGAGAATTTTCTACCTTTTACATTATTTTTGCTACGAAACTTGCTACGTTTTTTGCTATTGGGTTTGCTACATACTTTAGCTACAAATTCACTATGATTTGGCTACAAAAAATTGAAGTCTTTTGCTGCAATTCTGCAACGGAATTTAGTTACGAATTTCGCTTGTCTTTGCTACGGATATAGCTATTAATTTTGGAAAGTCTTTGCAACAAATTTAGCTACGCTATTTGCTTGGAATTTTTTTATATTGTTTATATTTTTCCTTTATAAATATTATATTCAAATTTCATAAATATAAAAAATTGAAACTAAAAATAAATACACAAACCATATAACATAATAATTCAAACATAACAATAAATATTAAAAAGTCATACTAAAGATCCAAATCATCCAAACATAACCGAATGCAACACGATAAAAATCCAACTAATTCAAACATAACCAAACCTAACACGATAGAAATCCAAATTATCTAAAAGCAATATAATAAAATTCAACGCATTTTAAGTTGGTGGCGAGTTTTGTGGCGGGTTTTGCGACAACATTTGAATTTTCTCATTCATTTCGGCATACGACCTCGAACCTTCTTCAATTTTCTCCATCATAGCATGTTTCTCTATCTTATCTTGTTCCAACTTCGCTATTTTTTCCTTCAACCGTTCCACCTATAACATCAAAAGCAAAAAAAAAACCCATTAATATCCATTGTGATACCTAATAAGTTATGACACATTATAACATATTATAACCAAATATAACCTAATAAAAGCTATTACACCCATAGTTATAGAGTGGAGGGTTCAAATGAGAAGAAAACATAGCTTAAAAATCCAAAATTACACCAATAAATCCAAAATTACACTCTTGTCCAGATCCGCAGTTTTTATTTCGTGTTATTGGACTCCGGTTGTTATATATATATGATATGTGTGATTTAAGAGAAACCCTATCGAGATATTCTGCCCTCCTCTATCTGCTTACAATATTAATAGCAACGAAAGCAACATCTTCTAAGCATTGTCGATGTACTGAAACACGCCATAGCTATAACGGGGACACGCTTCACAACAAATGGTAATGAAAAACATATGTGTTATTGTCTTAATGTAATTTCAAAACCTAGTAACCTAAATCATATGATGAAATAAATGGTAATGAAAAACGCAGAGCATAAAAATTCAGGAACATAAAAATTTCATTGCACAACATAATACATACATTAGTCAAATATATAGAATTAATGATACAAAAAAAATACCTCTTCACCATATTCACGATGCATTTGTGATTTGTACAGACCAAAAAATAAAAAAAACAATTAATCAATGATTTCAACACTAGTGTCTTTCTCCTTAAACAAACAAAAAACAAAAATATTAATGTCCAACACAATTAATCAATCATAATAATGAATTGAAAGTACCTTCGGATCAACACTGGTAGTAGGTAGACTATGTTTACCCTTAAATTCGCAGAAAAAGAATTAAAACATGTGTGCACTTATAGATATGAAGGTAAAACAGATTTAAAACATCAAAACTAATAGATCGCAAAACTATTGGTAAGGAGAAATACCTTTGTATCTTGAACTTTTGGTTCCGACAATGTAATCAAGTAATCAACAATCACAACTTTAATTATCAGCACAAAAATGTTTCGGGTTGGCTTCCTTTATATTATATAACACTCATGAGAAACTCCCATTTCTCAAGTAAGACAACTACCCCACTACTTTAAATAACTGCTTATGCTTACAGTTTATGAATATTTACTATTTATCCAGTTTAAATATTACTCTTTTGTGTGATAATTTTCGAAACTGAAACTGCCAACATTGTTTTATTTATTAAATTTCTTTAAACAAGCGATAACATTATAGATGAAAAAAAAAGTCCAAAGTCATATATTGATAAAATAGGGTAAAAGAAAAGAATAAGTAGATATGTGATAACATTTATCTTAATTTTTATAACTATTTGTTTAATATAGAACATGCTTTACTAATGTGATAACATATATTTGAAATGTTGACATTCTTTTTTATTTAATATATTATTAATAATGTTTTAATTTTAATGGCTGCTACATATCATATTATATAATTTATTACTGTAGACTTGTAAATATTGTATAGATGGTTTGTTCTTTTTAGTTTCAAATTTGAATTGAATTAAAAGTTGGCTTCATCTGCGTCTCCACGAATCCAAGAGAAAAATCAAGAAAGCTAAATTTGAATTCTAAAGAATAACCTGCCCATTTTTTAGCAAATTAAAACTGAAGCAAATGTTCACATATTTTTCGCCAACTGCATCGTGAGATGAGAGAGAGTGCTTAACCTCTCTCAACCTCCCCTTCTAGAAGGTTTTTAGTATTTTGAATGGTCAGAATCTGAAGTTGAAGACTTTAAAGGGCCGAGATCATCCCAAAAAGAGTGTAACTTTTGGATTTATTGGTGTAATCTACGGCGGCATCCAGATAAATGGCGAATACGGGTGACGCCGGTTCGTCTTGGATGTTTTACTGATTATTCCACTATCGTGACTTCGGATAGGTGGAGGTCGGGTTTTCGCGCATCTGGGAGAGCCAAGGGGCTGGCGGCGGTCAAGTAGTCGACCTTGGCCACAGCGCCCGGTGCCAAGGTGGTTGGCACGTCATTCCTTGCCGTTAAAAAAACATAAATAAGTATTCGAGGTTTATTCTGAACTTACTAAAAAACATATATTACTAATAGTAAATAAAATGTTTTACGTTGTATAAGTTTGCATTTGTCTATATTAGTGTTGAATGTAACGTGGCGGTATAAATTCGTGTTTTTCTTTTACGATTTTCCAGGTTTTGGTCGTTGTTTGCTTGCTACTTATCATGGTATTACGACCCACGCCCCGCAACGCGGGGTTAACACTAGTTAAATATGTAAATGAACTAGTTTTATGCCCTGCCCGTATTGCGGGCCGCTAGACCGAATATTTCTCTACCAATTAAAACAAAACACTATCATAGCTTTGATAGATAAAAAAAACTAAAACAATGGCAAGGCTAGAATTTTTAGCTGGGGCAAAACTGAAATTTGTCAAAACAATGAGCGAGTGCAAGGGAGTTGCCAGACACGAATATAAAGTATATCGAGTCAACCAATTAAAATAAAACAAAACCATAGTTTTGCTAAAAAACTAAAACGATGGGAAGGCCGTAATTTCGAACCGGATGCAAAATCATAATTTTTAACTGGGGTAAAATCGTAATTTGTCAAAAGCTAAAACAATGGCAAGAATGTAAATTAGAATTAGGGGCAAAATCTTAATTTTAAATTGTGGGTAAAATCGTAACTTGTCTGGGCCAATGTGGGAGTGACGGGTAGCTCCTTGGCACTGTTCCCTTCATGGTCTACGTAGTACTAGTTTATGCCCCGCCAACGTTGCGGGGCGCTCGACCAAATATTTCTCTACCAATTAAAAAAAACACTATCAAAGTTTTGCAAATAATATGAAAACATTATAGAAATCGTTATAGAAATAAAATGAGTGCAAATAATATGAAAACGTTATAGAAACCAATTACTAAATGATCTAATAGATTTAACTAGAGATGAGTTCGGTGTCAACTGGTACTGAAAATCCCAAGAATGGGCACCGGTACCGAAAATACCTCGTATCGTACCGGTATTTGAGTGGTAAAACCGATAAACACCGGTACCGTACTGATGAAACATTGGTTAACCAAGAGAGGTTAATTCACTGGTCTCGTCAAGTAAGGTTAATCCCTTCTTTCCGAGGATCGGTGGCTAAACCGTCAGCTCGGTTGTCTCCTGCACAAGGAAAACACACCGTGACTCGTAACAAGGAGAAAGGGGTGGGGGATTGTCACACCCCCAAAATCCACAAGCGGAGTATCACCGCAGGAGGCGTGACTGACCAGGATCAAGCCACCAATCATATTGAACAATATAAGTAAGTAAATAAAAATCCAACCCAAGCAATATAATTTGTGTTCAAAACAAGTTAATCAAATTCAAGTTATCAGCGGAAGCATAAAGTTTAAAACCAAAAGCCAAAGGCATGTAACAACGTGTCAACAACAAAGTTGAGCGAGTTCACAGTTGGTTGTCCATTTTATAGTTGTTCCAAAAACCACGAGTTATTTCAAAACCACAAGTTATCCAGTTCATTGTTTCCCAAACCATAGCCAGTAGGGGGGGGGCTACCCCATGTTAACCACTAGACCGTTACCATATCGACAACTGGCTGAGAAAGTTGTGCCCTACGTCAATGTCTATCATCATTGACAAAGTGCCCAGATCCATTAGTCCACTCCCGTCCTCTGCGGCACGGTGTGAGGCTTGTCAAACCTAATAGCGCTATTTAACTAATTCCCTGCTCGACATTGGTCTGGCGATTAAGTCGATATAAAAATGAGGGACTTAATGAAAGAGTTTTGTCTAGTAAGTTTTATGTTGTCGTCCTTCCAACTGAGGACGGAGGTACGTAATCTACCCAAGGAGAATACGCAGGTTTAATGTTGTCATCCTTCTCAACGAGGATGGAGGTACACATTCTACCCAAGAAGAATATGCAGGTTCCGTTTTAGTTTCTTAACCCATTCAGTCAAAGCCTATAGTATTCATACATACATAATCAGTTTACATTAACAGGGTTCACGTATAATATAAAACCACAGTGTGCATTCAGACATCTTAATAGTTTTTCAGGTTCATACGATTCCACTATTCTCGAGCATGTTCCACAACAGAATTCAGTAGTTAAGTGTGCTATTTAAATCAACTCAGGTTTCCACAGTCATAACTAATAGACAGTAACAATCAGTAACAGAATCATACATCACCATGCATATTCTAGACTACAGTCTGTTACTGGGTGACATTCAGGACGGCGAAACCTCAAGCGACGTAACACCAGATGTTTCGTCGGCATCGTGAATGACGAAACCCCTCCTGTTTCGTCGGTACTAGAGTGACGAAACTCCTCAAGTTTCGTTGGCATGCAAGATGACGAAACCCCCACATGTTTCGTCGCATAACAGTTAAACACACACATCGAAACCCTAATTACCACCTAACAGTTGATCATCAACATCAAACCTAGCCACGAATCATACGTTACTAGATCATGGACATGTACATAACTGTAACACATAATCATGTAACATTTATAAACAACGATAACATGCTATACAAACATCAAACAGAGCGTCAACCCTAATTATTATCCAATTCATCATTTGAACATCATTTACAAGTATAATCCTAATCAAACGATTAAATCTCGACGTACATAACCAGCATAACAATCTATCCATTTACCCTAATCGTGCCACTAAAGGTCATAGTCAATCAGATCGCATCCTTGCCAATTCATTTGTTTCACAAGCATTCGCTTTACAGTTGTCATGTCATGCATACATAAGTTTCCCCATGGATCCTATTACAATACCGTTAATACACTAATCATTATCGCATAACCCAATCATGAATACCGTTGCCTCACTAATCTTTAACATATAACACACACAACCACGTACAACAAGTAGATCAACAGAATATTAGGGAAACATATGCTAACCTTAATCCAGATAAGATAGAAGAATGGCTTGAGTCTAAAAAGGTTCGCCGTCGGTAGCAGGGAGGAGATAAGGAATGCTCTAGGGTTTATGTATTTTACGTAACTGATGAATGAGAAGTTTTAATATAATGAGGAGTTGGGCCAATACCTCCCTGGGTCGGGCCTGTTAAGGCGAAACTCCTTCCGACGAAACTTCAATGTTTCTTCGCGTAGGGGTGACGAAACCCCAGTTTCGTCGGGCAACCATGTTTCGTCGAGTATACATTTTCATCTAAATCGGGTAAGGATAATAAAGAACATGCAATAGAAAAAAATAAGTTCTTATATCAACCGCACATAACACTATCTAACTCAATCATCTACGTATTATAGCACCAACAGATAACACCACAAATTATAAAAACAGAATTTTAACAAGTAACGTATCGAGGAAAGACCTTGAAAACTCGAGTTGTCACATCATCCCCAACTTGAAATAAATTTCATCCCGAAATTTAGCACGTGGTTACTATGGAAGCTAGTAAGGTTGCGTGGTTTCCTGGTTTTCCTGGGGTATCACAGGGGTGCTTCTTGTTACCACTCTCCGGCGTGAGAATCAGTAATTTGCTTGTGAAGCAAAGTGTGTGATAGTAGTAGTAGTAGTGAGAGAGTTGAGAAGCGATACCTCAAACCTGGTTTGGGATGGGTATTTATAGCCGAGGAGTGAAGGAGGGTAGTTGAGTGGTCAGACTGACGATGCGCCGCCCTTATGCAGATGTGTCAGGCTTGTCGGTTGTGGAGGTGAAGCCACGTCCTACTGCGGTGTTAGTCTGTTGCTTACGTATGAGCTGACAGGCGACTGTCATTGGTAGCACTTGCACTGTGGTGTCAGTCCCACTTGCCTCGTGGGTAGGATGCGGTGTCGCGCCGCATCGCTGCCTACGGTAACTGTTGTTGTTTCCGCGTTCTCATTCTGGCGAAGACTGCGGGATGCGGTCCCAGGCCGCATCGCCACTTGTGGTGACTGTTGCTGTTGCCCAGATCCCTTGTAGTGACGAAAATGTTCATAGGATGCGGTGCTAGGCCGCATCGCTATGTGTACACCCATTTTCATACACAAGGTAAGTCTTCTCATCACTTGACCGATTGGATTCGACCGCTGTGTTCGCGCGTGCCCGCACGGACACATATAAGTTCTTGCCGGTGGGGTTTTTTTTATAAGGGTAATGGTCATTCGCGGCCATTCTGGCGCGAGATCTGGCACCATACCCCTTCACGTACCAAACCGGTACCAAAAATGTCAAAAGCCGGTACCAAATATATTCGGTTCCGGTACCCAACACCATTTGCTCATCCCTATGCTTAATTTGGTACGTATTATTTGTATGAGATAGCTATATTAAATGTATTTATGTTTACATCAGTCCGTGTAAAATTAACCTTTTTTAACTATTTTTAAGTAATTAATATTTTTGCCTTTGATTTTTCTATAGTATATGTTATTAATTATTTTTAATATTTCTTTTGTCCATTTTTTCTTATGGATTTTCTTACGCATCTTTTTTATTGTTTTTTGAATATTTATTTTGTTAGTTTGCTATGGATTTTGCTACCACTATTATTAATTAATTTTAGTTTTTTTTTTTTTTTGCAACGTATTTTTCTATGGATGTTGCAATGGATATTAGTATATTATTTTTGGAATACTTTCTTTTTCTTATTTTGGAATGAATTTTTCTATGGATTTGCTACCGATTTTGCTACTTAGTTTTTAAGAATTTTTCTAGATTTTGCTACCAATTTCTCTGCGAACTCTATTTACTTACCGATTTTGCTACCATTCTTATTAAACCTCAGTTAGTTAGTTTTTAAATATTTATTTTTATGATTTAGCTATGAACTTTGCTACCAATTTTACTAAGTTTTTTTTATTAAATTTATTTTCACAATTTTGCTATCGATTTTGCTACAAATTTTATTTTACTTTTTTTAGTTTATTTGTTAATACTTATTTTCATGGTTTTGCTACAGATTTTGCTACCGGTTTTGCTACGTTATACGATTTATATTAATTTCATTAATTTTGCTATGGATTTGCTATGAGTTTTGCTACGAAATTCATTTGCGACGGAAGTTCATAGCTAATTCATAGCTAATTCGTAGCAAAATATGCTCGTAGCTAATCCGTAGCAAACTCGTAGCAAAATTTGCCACCATTTTTTTCGTAGCAAAATTTCATAGCAAATGCCTCTTTTTGTAGTAGTGATTACACCCAACACACAAACGGGTGTGATGAAAGAGCAAGTACCTCAGGTTCTACAGGTTCGACATCTGCCAGTCGATCAAATTCTCCTAAGTTTGTTGAAAGGAGAACGTGTTTCAAATGTGGGAAGTTTGGGCACATCATTAAAGACTGCACAAACTCGCCCAAACCAAATTTTGTTGAAAGAGCACCACCTGAAAAGGTTCACCCACAACGTCGCCCCGTTTCACCAAAACATGATAAAAGAACTGTTAAGGAACAAGAAACGAAACAACGACGTCAAAACATCAAAGCTGTTGAAAAGGCTTTAAAATCTGAAGTCAAAACGGTCAAAAGGGAACCAAGTTCTTCACAACCATTAAAACCAGAAGTTTCAAAATATGTTTACAAAACTCAATCTGGTAAACAAAAACAAACTTGGAAACCTAAAACGGGTGAAAGTTCAGGGGGAGGTGCTGTGTTTGAAAATCATCAGGAAATTGAAATTACATTTCTTGATTCTCAGGGGCAACCCAAGTCTATGAAGGCTTGGGTCCCCCTCTCCAACTAATCTCTGAGTGAGTGTGCAGGAAGTTCCAGGAGGAACTATCGATAGTCATTAGATTATTGATAGTGGAATGTCCTTGCACAAGATAGGCGACAGAAGAAAGTGTTGCCTTTGATGGAGAGAAAAAGAAAAGAAGACAGAATTGTCTGTCGAAAGAAATTGAAAGCTTCGACAAAATGAAAATCATCTCAAAGTTTGATTGTTCAAGGCTTAATCGGGTTCCCAGGATAGATTCAATCAAAATGTACGCACCTGCAGCACGTCTGAAGTTCAAAAAAATCAACAAAATGAACGTGCAGTGTACATTTCTTCGCGGTGTGATTGAAGAAAATGTGTTTGTTGAACAAACCAACCGGGTGTGCGGATGCCTTGGCATGGATTGAACAACCGCACACTACTTCTCATAGAGAAAGACAAAGACCTTCGCTGGTGCAATGTGGAAGACCAGCCGGACCCGGAGGTTTATGATCTTGTTGCTGTCAAGAGATTTCTCAGTAGCTACAAAATCGACTTTGAAATCCACACCGGGTGGATATCCAGTTTGGGAGAGCACTCAGATTCCTGGCAATGCACGAAGCAGTTGCAGATTACGGTTTTAAATTTCTAATCTCTCCTATACTTGTCGATGTTTAAGCTGCTTTGTGAATTATTATCATCTCGTACAGCACTCTTTGGCCTGACACGTTGAACTCAAATATCGCCTCACACGTGATTGTTTCACTATGAAACTCGTCAATGTTGTCATGGTCCACACCGATTACCGACATGCCAACTGATTTTTCCAAAATTCGATTAAATCATTTCTGATTAAAATTAATTTTGGTAAACGGCATTGAGGTAAAACATGAGTTAACCGACATCGGAAAATCGTTTTTGTAAATATCTTTGTGTCTTTTAAATTTTATCTTAGTTTGTTAATTTTAGGGGGAGTAACTCCAAAATTTGAAAATCCAAAAACATCGAAAAATCTAAAAACTAAAAAACAATAGAAAAACAAAAATGAGTTTCCTGGCGAGAAAAAGAGAAAATGATAGTACATCAGTGGTCTGTCCAAACCTCTTTGAACTGAACCTTAAATGAAAAACGATAAGCAGCTCTATATAAGATGTATCGGTAGGCTCACAATCATTTTAAAGTGTGCAGGGTGATATAAACCTTAAATCGACTGAAGACCAGGTGGGAACCATTCATTGGCATACGGTCTTAGTACCGAAATTTCGTTTGAGAGATTGCCGAGGTTCTGAGATATTCGGTCTTTATGCTGCTTATCATCTAGGTATCATGGTTGTTTCTTTTACCGAAAAATAACGGGGACGCAAGTCTAGATCTTCCATGATACTATACATACGTGTACATATTGCATTCGACCTCAATAAGTGATCAACAATCACATGTCCCTCAAATAAGTGATAAAATATCACATTTATCCGGGAGTCAAGTTCGTCTCTCTGCTGTACGAAAGTACTGACCTGTTCACGGACTTGCTCCTGTGCCCTCATGCATCGAAAATCAAGTTCCTCATCAATAAGTGATTCTATCACATAGGGCTTGTTTTCAAACAAAATAAGTGAGAATCTCACATCTTATACGGTCAAACAGATGATAATCGGTATACTCATTGGTAAGATGAACTCTCGTGCATACCTTGATACGAGAATATGTCGTGTGTGGATGAACACCGGTCAGTAAGTATAAATCATACCTTAACGTATCCCCTAACCATGATTACATCTGATAAGTTGAGCTTATGTTGACAACAATACCGATAATTGTTATAGGATGCTTATCTAAATGTTAACTAATTGAACATCAAGAGCGTTTTGGCGTGACCGTACACTGATATGATTCTCTTACCCTCGAAACTCCCAAAAAGAATCTTTGTATATATTTATTTATTGTTTTCCGTCTTTACATTTGAAAAATGAAAAATTCCAAAAAGATTTTAGGTGTGTTTTAATATAAACTTTATAAAATTCAAAAGGATTTTGCTTCTAGTTTATTTTTGATTGACCGATGTTGGAACTCGAGTCTATCCTACCCAATATCCTGATTTTAAGCCGGAAAACAATTGCACCTTCATAAACAGTCGAAGTTGACAGATTTTTGAAAGTTAAAAGATTAAGATTGATCATTTTCCGAACTTTCAAACTGTTGTCGGTCGGTGTTTGTTTGAGATATGGTTACACATGTGTCGTTTGTTTATGGAAACTATATTCCAAGCGGGTGTTCTCATTATGCGTTTAGATTTCTTGCATGTGCAGATGCTAAAGGCGAGGAGAATATGTTCGATAACAAGCTTCGGAATGAAGACACGACGTGAAGGCACTCAAAAGATAATGATGATAGAGTTGCCGATGACCCTTCATCAACACCACAAGGATCTGAAGAATTGACAAGTCAAAAGATTCACGAGCATGACTCAAAGGAGAGTTCATTCTAAGGGGGAGTTTGTTAACACACTTCCTACATGAAAAGGGGAGTTTGTTGATACACTTTCTTCTTACGACGTGTGAAGACTTTGAAGATCCTCCGACATGAAAGACACAGAAGACGAACAATCACAGAAGACGAACCATCACGAGTAGCGTCCAAGGGGGAGTTTGTTGATACACTTTATGTGGACGCGACTCGGCTCGGTTCGACTCGGCTCGGTTTGACTTGATTTCGACACGGTTAGGTCCAGCTCAAGCCCGACGTCATGACATTCCTCTGTCGTGCGCCCCAGAGTTCGACACGCGAAGCACGAAGCGCCGCGGCCTTTCCCGAAACACATCACCATGACATCACCTTAATGATGTCATGATGATGTCGTAAATGCTATTATTGCAAAATCTCAATGTTGAACAAAGTCCTGACGAAACAAAAATGTATTTGGGCCTAATATTGGGCCTGTCCACTTATACGATAAAACACAATGTGTTTCGTCGAATATGTAGTTGGCCTCCCCTGTTTCGTCACTTGATGGGTTTCGCCGAAGTCCTTTTTTGTTTCGTCAAGGTCTGTGTCTGTTTTGTATAAATACCCCTCTCAGTTTCTGTGTGAAATAGATGAGAGACCTGTGAGACTTAGTGAAACTCTGTAAACATTGTTTGTATATGTTTCGGGTTGTACTCATCCCTAATCAATAGATATTGAATCTTTTGGTTACGCGTGTTCTTGTTTTACACTTTGTTTGGTTTGCACCGTCACGGGGATTCCGCACCTGTTACCGTGTTCGTGATAAACAAGGATAAGGTTTTCGTTATGGATCCACCGGAAAAACGGGACCTACAGTGTCTAAAATTTGGTGGTTCATGCTGTATACACAAGAGAATGGCACTCTCTTTAGTCTCTAAAATTTCCATAAACTTGAGAGGAGTACTCTCAAATAGATACAACTTCCCTTTTTGTTATTTTCCATAAACACCAAATTATACCCGTTGTAATCTTGGGCTCGAGAGCCATCTACAGGTACAACTACTACTTCGGTTGTATCTTAGAAACAAACGTGTTGGCCATGAGAAGAGGTGTGAAATCTATTTCAAGGTCTCGTGTCAAACACGATCCTCAACCACAAACGTCAACAATTTTAGTTTGGTAATTGTTGCAGTCAGGAAGAAAGGTTGAAGACTCAAAATGCTAAAGACTCAAGGCTAGGATGTTTCTAAATGTATGGTGGAGCACCTACATGTGATGAGACTTGAATCTAGATTGATATATAAAATTGTATTTTATATTATGTTTATTTAGTTTTTGTAACCAGTATTGTACAAGTCGAATTTCCCACAGAGTTTTGTTAGTATATATTTTATAATATATTTAATTAAAACTGTACCTATTTCCTACAATACATAATATGACGGATACAATACTTGCTTAAGATTTCTTTGTTTTAGTGTTTTACAAAAAGCAGCACAGTTTTTCATTTTTACTTAAACCACAATGAGTTTGTTTGAGAGTGAGTCTCTGCCAGCTTTCAAAGGGTTAAACTTAACTTTTAGAGTGAGCCTCTGCGAGCTTTCAATGGGTAACTTAACTTTCATTTAAGCAAAATATATATATATATATATATATATATATATATATATATATATATATATATATATATATATATATATATATATATATATATGATACAAGAAAATAGTTTGGATTACCGAATTTTACCTTTTATTTAAAAAATAGGTTTATTAAATACTAGTTTATAGACCTGCGTATTACACGAGTTTGAACAATATAAATGATATAGTTATATACTTTTTAAAAAACTTTCTGTTACTAACGACCTATGTTAGTTAGTAACCAAACTTTCTATATACGAATTTTCATTGCCATATAATGGTTCACACAACTAACTTGAATTTACCACAAAAACTGACCCATGTTATTTAGTAGTACTGAAAATACCATAATAGTCATGTATTACAAAAGTTAGATACTGAAAAACATTTAATAAACAAATTTATATATTAATGAAATTATGTATTACGTTACATATAACAATGTATAAATAATAATAATTTTTATCATTGTGTATATATTTTAAATTTAACTTTTATTTAAAATAAATCTCTAAGACCTCAATTCTGTTTCAAAATTCATTATTTAAGTTATTATTTTTCTCTTTATTGGTAAAAAGCCAATTTTATTGGTATGACATAAATTAGATTTGTTATTCTTACTAATAATTGTTATGCAAATTTAATTAATAAATAGTATTTGTAAAGTTATGATATAGGTTAAAGGTTTATATACGATGAATAAATCTTTTCATTATTAAAGGTTAATTGACTATGTCACAAATGGGTATAAAATGAAATTTATATATTTCTTAGCTCTATTAAATTGAAAACACATCAAAAATCAATATAGCTACAAATCTTAATATTATCTCATCTATAAACTTCAAAACGTTAAGTTCTCTCCGTCTATCATTTTAAAACCGAGTTCAATAAAATTTTAGTCTTGTTGCGAGATAGTCCTCTGGTTAGTTACTCTTTTTTAGCTTTTATTTATATGTTAGAAAAACTCATATATTGAATTTATAGATAATCTCAGATATTGATAACAATTTTTGTTTTTTTTTCTTTTGTAATTTAAACTATTTTATTTTAAGAAGTACTAAAATCATAGTTTTAAATATTATAGATCACTTATGTATATTTTTTAATCATAAATTAGAAATAGATATTAATTATTATATATTATTAATGAATTATCATAAAATTAGAATTAGGTATTAATTATTATATAAATATATATATATATATATATATATATAATATATATATATATATATATATATATATATATATATAGGACAATGCTAGATAGAAAACCCTAAAAATTTGAGAAAACCCTAGAAAACCCAACCTCTCGACCTTTTTTTTTTTTTTTTGAAAAAAATAACACATGTAATATACATGGTTTTAAGAGTTTTGAGCCAAAAAAATCAAAAAAGCGCCGAGTGGATGTTTTTAATAAAAATAAACAAGTTTTAGCAACTTTCATCATTAACATGTGTTAGACAAAAAAGTGCTGAAACTTGTTTATTTTTTAAAAAAAAAAACACTCGGCGCTTTTTTGATTTTTTTGGCTCAAAACTCTTAAAAACATGTATATTACATGTGTTATTTTTTTCAAAAAAAAAAAGTTGGGAGGTTGGGTTTTCTAGGATTTTCTCAAATTTTTAGGGTTTTCTACCTAGCCCTACCCTATATATATATATATATATATATACACACATATTATAAATGAATTAAAGATGAAAATGCCATGTGCCATTAATTGGGGGATGTTAGAAGAGAAAATGCCATGTGACATTAGAAGTATTCTTTTATTAGTATTAGATTAGATATTAGATAATCTAATCAAAGTAGCTCCGGGCTTATGGAAACCAAATCATTCATGATTTATTAATAAAATTTATATTTAATAAAATTTATATAGATGTATTGTATTTTTATATTATTCTGCAAGGTAGTTACGATTACCAAATAAATCCACCATTGTCGCTTGAGTTTCTGTCGAGCTCCCTAAACTTCTCAATACCTTCTTCTCTCTGTGTCTCCTCCATTTACTTTCTTTCTTTTAATGTTTCTTTGTAGATTCGTTATTCAATATGAACGTGCGTCAATATGGAATAATTTTTATTTATTGAAGATCTAGAGAAATTGTGAGAAAATTAAGTTGGATGATTGGTCAAAGAAGAAGAAGAAGATTTGAATATTTGATTTATCCATGAAGACTATTACGTGGATGGTTGTGAATAATATAGCGTTTCAGATGGAATGGTAGATCCTGCTAGTTCTGGCTATCCGGACCGTGACGTCGAACAGGTATCCGTTCATCTATCACATGAACAAACTGAGTAATTTGAATCCCTTCTGAAGGGGAGTTAAATTTTTGTATGGTTATAGGTGAAAACGTAAGAACTACGAGAGAAAGTGTCTGTTTCTGATATGTTTTGTGATCCGGATTGTATTTGTTTCGACTATATTAGATGTCCACAAGACTACAAGCAAGTTCAGGAACCATTTTTTGTAATTAGTAGGTTTTGAATTTCGTATTTTAATCACCTGGATTGTTTTCATGTACTTTTTGATATTACTTTAATTAAAGTTTTAAACCTTATAACTCGACTTATGTTTGTTTTGCTAGAAATATCTAGATAAAGCTCCGCTTTCCCCTTCTAGTATGTGTAATTCATTTGTATCCTTATTTTGAAGGCACTCAACACTCTGAAAAAAGGTACCCAATTAATCAAGTACACCAGGAAGGGGAGACCTAAGTTTCGTTTATTCAGACTCTCAGATGTAAGTTGCTTCATATCTGATTTGTTGAACTGTATGCACCTGGTACACAAGCTTTATCCGAAATTATACATTATTTTCATCGTATTATTGTCCAATTGCATGTTACCTAGGAAAGCATGAAATTGCTGTTAGTTTAGGTACAGGGAACGAAAAGAAAATCATCATCCGGTTTTTGTGATTCATGGTCTTCAAGTTTATGCCTTTCAGGCTAGATATATTCTTGAAGAACGTTACGTTAACCAAGTCCATCCGAGTTACAAGTAATGGGCCTTTCGGCCGGGTTATATTTATTTTATTTTAGTCTAGTTAATTATGGGTCAAACAATAGTTTGTTTATGTTTATTATTTGGGCCGTAGGCCACATGTATGGGTCGAACAGAAGTATTATGTCCAGTCCAGTAGGTAGCGGTTAGAACAAGGGTTATGGGCCAAGCTTTGCGAACCGGCATGTCTCCAAGATAACTACCCGAGCGGTTATTTCTCAAACGTCATATCTTTTCAATTTGAAACGACGTGACCCTTGGAAACATACCTATTCGCTGCTATAAAGCCGCTGCCAACATCCTTGTTCGTGGTCAGTTAGTTATATTCGAACGTGTGTGTTTACAAGTTATCATATTCAAAGTTTAATTATCATTCAAGTTCAATTCGGTTAGTTATCTTTTGCAAATCTGATTTTCGTTCAATCCATCATGAAATACTGTGAATGTTGTGGGTTGTTTGAGAACGATTGTGTATGTGGTCACAATACCATCCGTTCCGATTGGTCCTGGGTTTCCGATGACGATGATACCAACAATTCTGACTGTGAATTAATTATTTCTTTTTCTGTATGTTAATTCCTGAATTTTCAGCGGCAGCCAAACTAAAAAAAATGTTTATTTAATATTTCAGGATGAAACAACTTTGATCTGGTACTCCCATGGACGGGAAAGGAATCTGAAGTTAGATTCCGTAATTAAGATCATCCCCGGACAGAGAACAGTTAGTTAGCTAATTTGTGTGATGATTTATTGATTTAGTTCGATCCTGAAAATAGTTTAATTAGCGATAACGTATGTACCTGCAGCCGATTTTTAAAAGATATCGCCAACCCGAAAAGGAGTACTTGTCGTTTTCTCTTATTTACAAAAATGGTGATAGATCCCTTGATCTGGTTCGATAACTTATCCTTCTAATGCTTGTTATTCAAATTAGTACCCTTAAATACACTTGAGAGTTTACAGAATATTATATACAGTTAAAAGTAATTACTAAGGTTGTATTATTGTAGATCTGCAAAGACAATGTGGAGATAGAGGTCTGGCTTGCAGGGTTGAGACATTTAGTTTCTCCCACACAAAGTTTTACTAGACGTAGCGATAGTGATCTTTCTGATGTAAGAATTTCATTTTCAGATCCTTAAATTAAATCAGTATATTTACTCAGTTACTCTCCATTGGATGCCATGTGTGTTAGGCTCTAATTGTATTCTTTTTACTTTGTTTTTGGTACTACAGTTTTATGATGACACAAGTGACGCCAGTCAAAAGGGGCGTCCTTCTGGTGTAGCATTAGAGTGTGATTCAACTAACTCTCGTAGCTCATTTTCTTGGGATTTGCGTTTCGCAGAAAGCATAAGTAGTTTTCTCAGTTCGGATGTGGCATTTGGACGTGCAAACATGCAAGTAAGAACAAGTTGTGCAGATAATTTCAGAATTAGTGTTTCAAACACACCTAGTTGTTCAACTCAAAATCCTGCAGCCGATGATATAGAATCACTAGGAGATGTTTACCTTTGGGGAAAAGTTTGCTGTTTTAGCGATGGAGTTACGAATAGTTTCCCAATAAAAGATGACATTTTAACTCCTAAATTATTGGAATCAAACGTAGTTATAGATGTCCAACAAATCGCTTGTGGTGTTCGGCATTTTTCTCTTGTAACAAAACATGGTGAAATTTTCACTTGTGGGGAGGAATCTGGTGGCAGGCTTGGTCATGGGGTTGACCAACATGTTGGTCGCCCTCGCCTTGTTGAATTCCTTTCGGTCAAAAATATAGACTTTGTTGCTTGTGGTGAGTATCATACATGTGCTGTATCTGCATGTGGTGATTTATATACATGGGGAGATGGGACACACAATGCTGGTCTACTCGGCCATGGTACTGATCTCAGCCACTGGATACCCAAACAGGTTTCTGGACCTTTAGAAGGAATCCAAGTTGTATCAGTTGCTTGTGGTAATTGGCATACAGCATTGGTAACTTCCGAAAAAAGGTTATTTACATTTGGTGATGGGACTTATGGTGCTCTGGGACATGGTGATCTAGAGAGTGTAAAATATCCAAAAGAGGTTGCATCTCTTACTGGACTTAAAACTATTAAAGTTGCGTGTGGCGTGTGGCACACTGCAGCAATTGTAGAGATCGTAAATCATCAAGCCAGACAATCTACGTCTAAAAAACTATTTACTTGGGGGGACGGGGATAAGTACCGTTTAGGTCATGGAAACAAACAAACTTACACAGAACCAACATGTATAGCATCTCTAATTGATCATAATTTCCATCAGTTAGCATGTGGACATAGTATGACCGTTGGCCTTACAACATCCGGTCATGTCTTCACTATGGGTAGTACTGCACATGGTCAACTTGGTAACCCACAAGCCGATGGTAAATCGCCTAGTGTGGTTCAAGATAAACTTGTCGGTGAATTCGTTGAAGAAATCGCATGTGGAGCATACCATGTTGCTGTTTTAACATCAAGAGGTGAAGTATTCACTTGGGGAAAAGGTGCAAATGGGAGACTAGGACATGGAGACTTAGAAGATCGAAACACCCCAACTTTGGTTGAATCATTTAAAGATAGGACGGTTAAAAGTTTATCTTGTGGTGCAAGTTTTACGGCTAGTATATGCCTTCATAAATGGGCATCTGGAGCAGACCAATCGGTTTGTCATGGTTGTAAACAAGCATTTGGTTTTACTAGAAAAAGGCGTAACTGTTTCAACTGTGGACTTGTGCACTGTCATGGTTGCAGTTCCCGAAAGGCTATGAAAGCAGCACTGGCTCCAAGCCCGGAAAAGCCACATCGTGTTTGTGACTCTTGTTATGTAAAACTTAATAAAGCTTCTGAAACTGGAAACAATAATAACAGTAACAATAATAATAATAGCAATGTTTCATCTTTCAAAAGAAGGCTTAGTGGTACTAGATTTGAAAGATTTGGGAGGACTTCAAAGCCTTTGATTTCCCCGGTAATGGAACCGGTTAAGTACCATGAAGTGAAATCAGGAACATATGGATCAAACTCTGAATCTAGTTCAGTAGTAAGAACTTCTCAAGTTCCATCTTTTCAGAGTTTAAAAGATATTTCATTTTCATGTTCAGTAAGTGCTCTTCAGAATGCTTTGAAACCTGGTACAGTGACTCCACAGCTTCCACCCTATCAACAGCCTCAGATACCTGCTTCGCCTTACTCAAGAAGACCTAATTCTCCGTCCGTTGGTACCCCTATCTTCTCACGGGGTTCGATAGATGGTCTCAAGAAGTCGAATGAAGTTTTGAACCAAGAAGTATCGAGATTGCAAAACCAAGTAGAAGCTCTTGTTTACTGATACATCATTTTTGTGTTTGTTTATTACACATGAATGAGATTGTAACAATTAAATTATTATTACTTTAAATTGATAGGTGAAATATTGGAAGCAAAAGAGTTTTAAACAAGATTCAGATATTAGAAAACTGCAGAATGCTGCTAAACAAGCTGAGTCGTTAGCTGCAGAAAAAAGTGCGAGATGTATGACTGCTGTCGAGGTGTTCAAATGCTTCGTATCTCAGGTATGCCAACATTCTATCTAGAGTTAATTGCCATTTTAGTCCCTGTGGTTTGGGCCATTTTGACAGTTTAGTCCAAAGGTTTCATTTTTCACCTGTGGGTCCAAAAAGGTTTCACCGTTGCCATTTTAGTCCACTGGGTTACCTTCATCCACTTTTTCTGTTAACGAGAATGGTAATTCGGTCATTTTATATGGCCGAATTGCCCTTCTAGTTAACAGAATTACATATAAAATGACCGAATTGCCCTTCTCGTTAACAGAAAAAATCGATGAACTTAACCCAGTGGACTAAAATGGCAACGGTGAAACCTTTTTGGACCCACAGGTGAAAAATAAAACCTTTGGACTAAACTGGCAAAATGGCCCAAACCACAGGGACTAAAATGGCATTTAACTCTTCTATCTATTTCCACACAGTTATAATTCTGATATTAGAAAACTACAAAGAATTCATATTGGATTTTTATGTAACAAAACCTCTCATTTGTTCTTCAAGTCAAGTATACATAGATAATGAAGTATTTACCAAGTTATTTTACTGGTTTTAATTGTCAGTTAAATGAATTGACCGAAAAACTGCCTCCCAAAATCTCCAATAATGAAACCTTCAAAGACTTGATTGATAAAGCCAAGTACTACATCAACACCCACGGAAGTGATACTCCACTCCAATCAGATCAGCCTGAAGAAAATTCTAGTGAACTCACAAGAAAGAAATATCATAAAATTAAAGGGAATGAAGATGATGAGATCAATAAGTCAACACAAGATGTTGATGGGACCAAAGGGATGTCACAGAATGATGAAAATGCTGGTGTTGCTCCACAGGAGAACACTGAATCTTCTTCTAACAATGCCAAAGAAGTAATTGAACAATTTGAGCCAGGTGTTTATGTGACGGTGCTCCTACATCCAGATGGCACCAAAATATTCAAGCGGGTTAGATTCAGGTATTTCAGCATAATTCTCAGTTACCTAGCTAGCTCCATACATGCTCTCCTTTACGTACAAGTGTCTGCAAGGGGTGGCCATTTTCACGCATTTAGTTAGTACTGGTGTCGATTTTGGTGGTGATCTATCTTAAACTATCTATCTTAAACTGGTCAACTAAAATACTTGCTAAGTGTTAAAGACTTATCCTACCTATTATTAGTAGTAGTATTATAGTTTCTTTTCGAAGTAGTATTATTAAGTTAGTTATTATTAGTTATTTATTCCAACCACAACTTGAAAGGGTGTGATAGGTCGAAGTAGTATTATTAAGTAATTATGAAGATAATTACTCTACTAATAGAATAGTTACGAAAATGTCACCGCCCTTTTTTACTTTTCCAATGGCATTCCTACATCTTTTTCATTAAATGTAAACGAAGTGTTGTGTGTGTTATTTATAAAAAACACACTATATTATAAATAACACACAACACTTTGTTTGCTTACATATATTCAAATATTTAGATTACATATATTTTACCACTAATTGCAGAATGGTTCAAATTGGTCGAAATCTCGTGAACTCAACTTTTAATGCATAAGTTCTAAATCGTTTCATTCAAATACATTGATCATTAATATAATAATTTTGTTTTTATCATTAAAGGTCCCTTTTGATATACCTAGCCCCCAAACTTAATAAAATGGCCATTCTGTTAAGTTTTATATATTATAGGTAAAAACTAATACAAAAATGAAGTCTAGTAATTATAATTCAGTGTATCTTAATTAATTTCCAAGTTTTGTCATGTTAGAAAAGGTTGTCTGGACAAAAGAAAGGGTGGGCAAACTAATAAAAATGGCCACAAGTGTAAGCAAAGAGTTCATCTGCAATCAGTAGTTGGTTATTATTCAAATTGTCTACAATATCCGTGCAGTAAAAGAAGGTTCAATGCACAACAGGCAGAAGAATGGTGGAAGAAAAACAAGGACAAGCTTCCGGCAAAATCAGCCGGCAGTTCAAGTGCACCACCGCCACCTGCTCAGGAAAATAATGAGGATCCACCATCATAGCTCAGATATGTTCTCATGGGCATTTGTAATTATGCAAAAAATTTGCTCCACTTTAGACAGTGTACTTTTTTTGAAGATGGTAGTGAAGGGAGATCTGTTGCATCAAGGTTTAGGAGAAGTTTGCAAAGATTCTGCTTTACACGGCCCGAAACTCGGGTTCTCCAAGGTTTGTGATTTGAAAATTTTTATCTTTATTAGGAGATTACTTATATCATTGATTTAACTTCTAAAAGAGAACTAGGTGGTGGAGTTAAGACAGTTCAACCTTACTTTTGTTTTTTTCATTTGTAAAGTAGATTAATATGTTTCATTTTTTAGTTACAAGACATACACATATATTGTAGTTATTGGAAACATGGAAAAGGGAATAAACCAAAACTGTTATAACTTTTTTTCTTAAAAGAGTTTAAATAGTGAATATTTCCAATGTTAAATAGTCAAAAGTTCAAAACAAAGGTTTTTTCATATGTGCATATTGGTTTTTCAATCTTACCTACCATTTTGGGTGTAAACTCCCCTATCGTATAAAGTAAGAAATTGATGTCTAGTAACTTTATTTTGATCATGTGGAGTTCGGAGTTCTATGTTATACAATGGCCTAAGTAATTAATGTGATATTAACACACACAGTGTGGATAAATTGTTGGTTTTAAGCTCAAATAAACGGCTCCTCTCAATCAAAGTTTTTGAGACTACACTAAACTAACACGAAATTTTTGGGGTGGATCGAATACGCGAACAAGTTGAGCTAAATGGATCGATTTGTTATAACTTAAAGTAAGTCTGCCAAAACGAGTGGGCCAAGCGGAAATACGAATTCAGGTCAACAATAGGAAAATGTGTTCGGTTCAAAATGGGCGTTTAAAAAGTACCAATCTATTTTGGGTTAAAACCTGTTATGGCCAAAGTATACATGGGTTTAAATGAGTCGTTTAAAAAAAGTACCAAAATAGGTTCACTAGTGGCAACAATGGAGGTGGCCATGGTAGTGGTGACTACCAAGTCATGTGGGGGTGGTGATGATCTGTTGATGGTGGTGGAGGCATCAGCCATGGGGATGGAGAACAGAGGTAACGATGGTAATGTGTGGTGGTGTGGCGCTTGTTGTGGTTTGTTGGTGATGGTGGTGCCACACTATCACGACAATGAGAAGGTGGTGGAGTAAAAATAGCGGTGATCAGTCATGCTAACCTATTTGAACATTTTTAAGTTAACAAGTTGTATAATACTTTCACTTTGACTAGTTGATTAATTTTGATTATACCTAAATTGACCTGGTGACTAACTTGAAGTAACCCAAATGAACTTATATGCACATTAACCCATTCTTCAAATAATGGGTCATGATTGTCACCTATGACATAAATTAGTTTGGCATTTATGATAAAATTAATATGCATTAGATTTTTATATGCCTATCAACTTGATGGGGTGATAAGTTAAGTTATTTCAAAAATTCTAACGAATTGATCAATGAATGAATTAATGGAACTATTAGGTGGTTGGTAAAATTGTATCAGAGACTCGAATAGCATTTCTAAGTGGAAGGCGTATTCTAGATGGTCCGTAATGATGAATGAATTAATGTATTGGGTGAAGAAGAGTAATAAAATGGCGTTCATGTTGAAGATTGAATTTGAAAAAACGTGTGATAACGTTCACTGGGAATTTTTTTTTACCGGTTCTTCACCAAATGGGCTTCCCCTCAAGATGGTGTAGGTGGATGTTTAGGGTTTTGTCATCAGCGAGATGTTCAATTTTTGTGAATGCTTCACCAATATTCGAATTCCAATGTCATAAAAGAATTAGACAAGGAGATCAATTATCTTTGTCTTTTATTTTGGCAATGGAGGCGTTTGTGAGCATATTTAAGAAAGCATGTTTGGCAGGGGCTTTTATTGGAATTCGTCTTCCAAATGACGGACCCAATATTTTCACCTTTTATACACAGACAACGCAATTATTATTGGTGAGTGATCAAACTTTAATATTAGAAATGTACCAAGATTGTTGAGATGTTTTTACTTACGTTTAGGACTTAAAAACAATATCCATAAATCAATTCTGTATAGGATTGGTGTGGACAATATAGAATAAAATAGGAGTTAATTGCCCGGATAGTCCCTGTGGTTTTCCATTTTTTTCATCTTTAGTCCCCAACTTTTTAAAATATCATGTATGCTCCCTGTGGTTTGCTTACTTGTTACTCGGATAGTCCCCTGGATGAATGGACGTTAGATTTCATTGTTAAAGACACATGAAATGACTAAACTACCCTTACTTTAAAATAACTTTTTAAAATATTAGATATATCTAAACTTAAGTAGGTCCCACTTTTATTTATTTATTTATTTAAATATAATACTTAAACCCTACCCTAACAACCCCATCTTCTTCAACCTTAACCCACCAACATATTCAATCTCTCATCCCTCCACCATCTTCAACCTTCACCGTATTTAGCTCATCCATCTCCACCGAAGTTTCTGTTGGCTTTCTGCAGAATCCAACAACACAAAAGGACCCTCACCGTCGCACCTCTAGCTCCCATTTGAATGCTAGAAGGACCCACCACCATCGCACCTCCGACCCCCTGGTTCAATTCGACACCGGCAAAATCATGTTTCAGATTGCTCTATCTCAGATTTGTCTCAGAGGGGTTTCAAATGCATTGTCCGATTTCAAAATTGCAACACCCAAAGTCTTAGATTTGTCTAAGATGATGCTAAATCATTTTTTTAATGGTGAATCAATTTGAAACACCCAATGTTCAGATTTATCTCAGATGATGCGCTGGATCAATTTTTGTTTTAGTTAGAACTTGATGATGAATTAGTTTTTGTTTTAATTAGAGCTTTGATGATGTAGAAAGAAAATGACTGCACATGGGTGTAACTGAGAGCGCTAGTGGTTTGGGTTTTGTTTGGGAGTTTAAAAGAGAGGGGGAACATGGTCGACAGTTATGGCGGTGGTGTTGCAGAGGTGATGGCAGCGCAGTAGTGGTGGTCGACTACAATTGCCGGTATGGGTAGGCGGAGGGAGAGAATGAGTGGACGTGGTGGGACCCACTTTGATTTCTTTTAATGTTATAAAAACTATTTTTTAATAGTAAGGGTAGTTTGGTCATTTCATGTGTCTTTAACAATGAAATCTAACGTCCATCCATCCAGGGGACTATCCGAGTAACAAGTAAGCAAACTACAGGGAGCATACATGCCATTTTAAAAAGTTGGGGACTAAAGGTGAAAAAATGACAAACCACAGGGACTATCCGGGCAATTAACTCAATAAAATAGGATGGCATCAAAATGTTGTAAATCGGGTACATTCCCTTTTAAGTACCATAGATTATGGTGGAAGCAAACATGAATAGAATAAACAATTAGAAACTGGTTCTTGATGTTTTCTATAAGAACACCTTTCAAGATGGAAATCAACTTGCCTCGTAGAGTGACGCTAATTAAATCGGTGCTAGAAAGTTTATCGCACTATTATTTTTCCCTTTTATAAAGCACCAAGTAAAGTAATAGAAGATTTGGAAGCAATTATGAAAAACAATTGTGGGGAAATTCGTTGGGAGTGAGAAAAATGCATTAAATAGCATGGGAGAGGGTGGTGTTGCCTAAGTTGCTATTTTTTCTAATATAGATTGTAAGTCCCAATTCTCGGAGGATCGATAACGAAACCAAATCTAATCTCTTGTTTATCACAAACACAGTCACGAGTGCGGAATCCCCGTGACTTTGCCAAATCAAACATAGATAGTAATAACACGATATAACCAATGAATCACAGTCAATTGATTAAAAGGATGAGAACAATGATCAAACAAATACACACACAGTTTGACAGTAGACTTTCAGTAAGGGTTATGCGCTCATTGTTTCAAAGTGAAACTATGATGTGTTTATATAGCAGCCCAGGCCCAACAATGACGAAACTAGGATTGGGTCCGACGAAACTTCACTTGGGCCTGACGAAACCTCCTGGACGACGAAACTCTAGGAGTTTCATCACCCATCACGACGAAACTTGGGGTTTTGGTCATGAAGGAGTTTCGTCATGTAGTGCTCGTCGAAGGCTGCATAAGTTGTTTGGTTTGCTGCAAACAGACAGTTTGCAGCAAAACACATAAACACACAAACATACATATAAACTTACATGCAACATGCATTGTTCATTAAACATTACATTTCAAACGAGACAAACTTTGTCGGAAACTTAGATAGATAGGAGGATATCCAACTAAGGTCGACGGCGAATACAGACTCGATAATCATTAAAAGACCGTATTAAATACAACGATAATAAAGACAAGTTACAGACACCAAAATAATGCATCAACAAACTCCCCCTTGTCTGTTACTGTCTTCGGTCTTCAATCTCCTGTTTTCAGTGTTTCAGCGTCCAGGTGCTTCCCGCATGAATTCCTCGATAAAAGCAATAACAAGCGACACGTTGAAATCGAAGCACTTGATGAGCGTCCTTATCTTCGTAACATATATCATGCCGGAACAGTTTGCTGATGTCGTTCGCCGACATGTTAACAATCCACATCGGATCCAACATCCGAAAGTTATCACGATCACCTTTAAACACGATCACCACTTCATGAGTATCTGAGTCGTAACACCATAACCTCATATCATCAAGAACGTTCTGTTCCATTGGCATCAACGGTATCTTTTCCATGACCTTCGCGGGATGATACACAAGCTTGTAATGCGCCGTGTTGGTCGCTGGATCTAATGTGAACTTTATTTGTTGATAAATGGGAAACTGGGGCTTGTACGACTCATCTTCCCAGCCTGACCTTTTGTTAAACTTTATCTTTCGCTCGAACAATGGAGCTCCTTCGAAGTTTGAGTGATTAATGAGCTCAAGCTTCGTTAAAGCTGCAACATTGTAAAAAGGTAAGGACAATATGCTCAGCAATGATCGGAAATATTGAATACCGAATTCCCGTTTGATGGCGACGCAATGGATTTCTTTAACGAACATCCAGCAAAGAATTCTTCCATGCGGCTTCACTTTCTCAAACTGTAGGAAATCAACCTGTGCTTCCGGTGGTTTAGGCTTTTCAACTCTGGACAAGAAACGTTTTCTCCATTCTTGGAATGCATCAGCCAGATTATCAGAAGACGTACGATTCTTCAACTGTTCATCAATGTCTTCCTGATTCTCTTGCATCCATTCTTTATCAAATGGATCAAACTCCGTTCCGTCAGCATGAACATAAGTTGATTTCTTCTCATTTCCTTCAAACACGATCTCTTCAATATTTTCAACATCGGCAGTTTCAGGCTCACCGGCATTTTATCAATCTCAGCATCGTTAATCTCTTTCATTGTGTTCAGAGCAAGTAACTGCTCATGTGATAGATCAGAGATAATCTCTCATTCTTCAAGTCTTTCTCTAGTAATCGGATGTACAACCTGCAATGCAAGATCAGCAGTGCTAGGAACAGAAGAAGTACCATGCACAGATTCAATCTGTTGTATTTCTTCAACTGTTCCACTGAAGGTTCCTTGAGCAAATTCGAGCTGCGAAGCTTTGAAAACAACAATCTGAGAAGAGGTAGCAGCTGGAGGTTGCTCTGATGTAGCGGAAGGGTCAGGGTTCCCTTGATCTTTAGGATCATCATCCCTTTTCTTTATTACTTCTTGTTGCTTACATCGATCGTTCCACAAAGTATTGTCGCGCTTTCGAAGAAACTCATAGCCGTCATTTATCTTCTTGACCCCATCAACTATTGTGGTGTTTCGATAATTGTACCATTGTTTCATGTAGTCATGTCTTTCTTTGAGACCTTCGGCCAACTTCTAAAGTATAGAGTTGCTTTCTTTCATGCAGTTCATTTCAATACCGTGTGTATTATCTGTCGCACGCATCTGTTGCAACTGCCTTTCTCTCCCTTCATCTCTAGCTTTCAAGTTAGCATTTTCAACTTTCAATTGATCAATTTCAGCTTGCTGGCGTGTGATTTCTGCTGCTTGTCGTCCAACAGTGGCATTCAACGTGTTACATTCCAACTGTTGCTTAATCATATCTGCTCGTGTAGCTTTGATCACGTCCGTGTGTCGAGTGATTTGACCTACAGCAGCTTGTAATTGAGAAAATAAGAAATCTATCTTCTCATCCTGCTGCATCTGTTCGAATATACTTTGTCGGCGTTCTGCGGCAGGCTGCGAGGTCGTTGCGCGTATGGTTGATGCAATAGAGTGAGTAAGTGCCTCAGGAGTCACTGGAGGAGCTTCAGGAGTTGAAGTCACTGCAAGAGTTGGTTCTGTAGACCTCGGAGGAGAAGGAATCATTTCAGAAGCTTCAGTGGCGGTGAATCCAAGATTAGGATCCATTTCCACTTCTTGTGTAGGCTCTTGAGGAACGGATTGCCGTGCAGAAGAAGTACCAATGTACTTTCTTGCTTTCTTCTTGCGAAGGACAACCGTTTTCTTTTTCTTCAGACGTTCCGCTTTGGTATCCGAAGGAACGTAATCTGCATCTTCCTCTTTCCTTTTCTTCCTAATCCTTGTAACACCTCGCTCATCGTAATAAACTTCGTATCCAGGTTTCGGTGGATTATCATCAAATTCAGAATCATCATCGTCATTACGAGCTGAAGTGCCACCAACTGCACCAGCAGACGATGCACCAGCACTAGACGCACCAACGGCACTAGCACCCGCATCACCAGCTTCTTCATCACTATCACTTTCAGACGAACCTGAATCTTCTGGACCAAACTTTTCAATCATCCTTTTCTTTAACTCCGGCTCTTTGTTATCTTGGCTATCATCATGACATCATTTGTCATTTGCAGGAGCAATGTAGTCTGGTTTTCCAAGAGCACCTATCAACTTCCTAGGAGGATCGCTTTCTTTGTATCTCTTGGCTGCAAGACTCTTGATTATCCTTAAAGATTGCATGATCATAGGTTCTATCTTCAGGATGTCATCGTCGGCTTTTGGAAGATTAGGATGTTGAACGTTCATGATCATCTGTAGAAAACGAGGATACATCCAGAATTTGTTCCCAGTAATTCTACTGCCAGTTCTCGTCATGTTTTCTTTCATGTTGGCGAAGATATACTTCGATATGCTAAATGGTTTGTTCAGCACCAAAGCCACCATAAGACCAACAAGATCATTGCCTGTCATATCATATCCTGCATGTCTGTTGCTGATACACTGAATGAGAACGTGCAAGAGAAACTTGTAACGTAACGGCAAATCTCCTTTGTTGATTTGAGAGATGAAGATGTCACCAATACACTTCATCTGTAATAAGCAGCCACGAGTACACATGATTGGAATAGAGAACGGAGCATTCGGATCGTCTTGCAACTCTAAAACAGCGTTCAATATTTCCGGAGATACAATCACATCCAGATCATTCACTCTCCCTTGAATTACATCATTTCCATAGACATGTACAACGCTTGCGGAGTTCTAGAATTCTTTAACGAGTGTCTTGTAAACAGGCGTTGAAAAGGTAACAGCTTTATGTATCCGCGACTCTCTAATCCACCGAGTAATTTCTTTCAATTTAGAGATCTTTTCTTCGGGATCCAGAAAGGCAATTTGGTTGTGACGCTTCTCGGACATCACCTCCTCTTCTGATTTGTTTTCCTTCTTAGTTGGGGCTTTACGTTTTCTTTCTTTCGGTGCCATCTGCAATGCAAACATCCACAATAGGTCAAAATGTCACAATAGATGCATTGAACATATGTATAAACATGTTTAGGTGAAAAGTGAACATTGAACACTTATACATATGTATTCTGTAAAAGGGCACCAAAACATGAAATTTTTCTAAGTCCTAGACAACGAAACTTCATCATCTCGACGAAACTCCCTTCATCACGACGAAACTCCTGGTATAACCCGAACTATCGTCACTTTCCGAAAATTCTTCCCTGTGAACATGCTTGATGTGATTGATGATCTTTGCATAACACGTTGTTCCTCCTCCTTCTTGATCACCATTCCCAAATTGTACAGACCAATTACACCCTTCATCAGCTTGGACAACTAATGCTTCGGTGGTGTTTGAAGGTCCAGACTGGTTCTGGTTCTAGTTGTTGTTCACCGCTACCATCCTTCTTTCACGATCGTCTTGATTGGCATTGGAAGTACTCGTCTGATTTCTGAACGGATTTTGGTTGCCTTGTCTGCTTGGTCGGGTGCACTCACATTTGAAGTGACCCTTTTCGCCACAATTGAAACATGTAACCGCATCCTTATCAAATCCGTACTTCGTATCCTTTTTGCTTTCCAACAAAGTTCTTCTAGTTCTACTCATGAAATCCTTTGCCCTTCTAACAGCACTTGCAAACGCCTACTTTATATCCATTAACTCCATTTCATCATGGTCGATTTGTAGATAATCTTCATTGGTCATATTGATGTTTCCAATTTGACCTGCGACCAAACCGCAGTAGGCATTGACCATAGTATTAATGAGTTCCATATGTTCCTTCGCTACTTCAATGCTAACTTTTGAGAGGTTTGATGTATCAACTCTGACTGTGTTGGGGTTTTGGGGTGGAGGATTGTTGGTATAATGTGCTTGTTGTTGTTGTTGTTGTTGTGGTTGGGCTTGTGGTTGAGATTGTGGAAGATAAGCACTTGGATCGAACTGAGGTTGAGTAGTTGAAACTTGAGGTGGAGGTTGGGGTTTTGGTAGCCATGCACCTTGATCTAGTTGAGGTTTAGGAAAAGCATGAGCTTGAGCAATCATATGCGCTGGCGGATGATAAGCGCTCGGATCGAAAACCTAAGGTGGAGCTGATTGTGGAAATGGAAACGAGCTTGTATTTGACATAAACGCCGTTTACAGCTTCGGTTGCTGAACGAAACTAGAACTGGCTGCAGAATTGAAACCGCTCAAATACATTTCTGTGTTTTGAGGAACTGCAATCCTTTTAGCTTTCCGAATTTCCTCTTCATTCTTATGCTCCAACTTTTGAACGAACTCAAAGATACTAATAGCATCTAAAACACCCGTATGCTTTAAAAGTTCAATGAAGGGACTCCACTTCGGAGGTAGAGCATCAGCAAACCGTGCAACCATTTCCTGTTGAGTTGCAAGAACGGTATAAGAATACATTTCACTAATCAAATGATAAAAATGAGTAGTCATATCATTTAGGGTTTCATTCTCCAAGAATTGAAATGATTCAAACTCTTTCTTTAATAGATCATGGCGTGTCTTTCTAGTAGATGCATTTCCTTCTCCTCTCGCTACTAAGGCATCCCATAAATCTTTCATGCTAGTACAGTAAGCGAATTGATGATAGAATAACAAATCTTTCTTTGTGAAGCGCTTGTGTAAGAATAACAAATGCCTTCTTCTCCAGATCATATGCCTTTTTTTCATCTTCTAGCATATTTGCAAAACCCGCCGCACTTGATCCTGCTTCTTCGAGAGCTGTGTTGTAAGGCGAAGTGAAACACGTCCATAATTCTGTGTTTTACCCTAAAACGTATGTGTGAAAACGACCCTTCCATGATGGATAGTCGTTCATGTGATTCAACTTAGGCGGGTGATTGTTGTTGCCCGTTTCACTCTCGCTAAGCAAACGATTTTGAATGCTTTGATTTTGATTCGACACCAAAGCCCATTGACTTGCACTTATAGATTGCGGTGGCATGACGTTCCTTAGCCACGCGGCTGTGGAGGTTTGATCTTGACCTGGTCGTGGGTCCGTACTCCAATCCCATGGACTTGTACTGCTCATATTTGATGTATACAAGTGAATACCTGATCAAATACTTGAAAACAGAATGTTAAATCACTTTTAAAATTTTTCTGTTGAAAAATGACAAGTTTCACGACGAAACTCTTCCCACGAAACTCAGAGGGTTTCGTCGAAGTATCTTTGACGAAACTCTAGGGGTTTCGTCGTGGTACCTTTGACGAAACTTTAGGGGTTTCGTCGAAGTTCCTTATGGCGAAACTCATGGGTTTCGTCGCTTGGATGTTTCGTCGGGGGTAAGGTCTCAGTGAGTTGGTGAAATAGTTGGTGAGATTTTCTTTTAAAACCTTATCTTTTTACTGACTCACAGAACACTTGTTTTCAACTCACAACATACCTCTTTTACCAAACAAGTATGGTCACCATATTTTAATCCTTTTATCAATTTCCTTTTAATTGTAAATTCAATGAATATCACAAGAACACTTTGAAGGTTCTTTGAAGATGTGAAGACCAAACCCAGAATATATGAACTTTCCGGTCACTGAACAACTTTCTGAAACACGAAATTGCTTAAAACTTTCACTAAAAACCCGGTTTATCACGTGAACAATCAATCTAACAAGGTTTTTGATAAAACTTTTTAGCAATCAACAAGATCAACATATTTTAATGAAAACTTTTCTAGAAAAGTTATGAGTTTTACAAGAACAAAGGTTTTCAGAAAATCATAAACAACCAGTTTTAATGCTTGACAAAATCCAACTATGTTTGATTTTAAACAAGGATAAGAGCCAAGGCTCTGATACCACTTGTAGGTCCCGATTCTCGGAGGATCGATAACGAAACCAAATCTCTTGTTTATCACAAACACAGTCACGAGTGCGGAATCCCCGTGACTCTGCCAAATCAAACATGGATAGTAATAACACGATATAACCAATGAATCACAGACAATTGACTAAAAGGATGAGAACAATGATCAAACAGATACACACACAGTTTGACAGTAGACTTTCAGTAAGGGTTATGCTCTCATTGTTTCAAAGTGAAACTGTGATGTGTTTATATAGCAGCCCAGGCCCAACAGTGATGAAACTAGGATTGGGCCTGATGAAACTTCACTTAGGCCTGACGAAACCTCCTGGACGACGAAACTTGGGGTTTTGGTCATGAAGGAGTTCCGTCATGTAGTGCTCGACGAAACCTAGGGTTTCGTCGAAGGCTGCATAAGCTGTTTGGTGTGCTGCAAACAGACGGTTTGCAGCAAAACACATAAACACACAAGCATACATATAAACTTACATGCAACATGCATTGTTCATTAAACATTACATTTCAAACGAGACAAACTTTGTCAGACACTTAGATAGATAGGAGGATATCCAACTAAGGTCGACGGCGAATACAGACTCGATAATCATTAAAAGACCGTATTAAATACAGCGATAATAAAGACAAGTTACAGACACCAAAATAATGCATCAACATAGATCTGCGTCGGTTCTTCTGTCTGCACCGTGCAGACCATGCGCAGACATTGTCATCTGCAAATTGTTTGTTTTTTCGAAGACGTTTCATTATAAAACGTCTGCGCGAGCTCTTCTTGGTGCAGACTTTGCCCAGCCACTTCTAAGATCTTCTAAGGTCTGCAGAGTATAAAACACCACCATCCATGGCCAGCGTCCACCACCCACCACCGTCCATCATCATCACCACCACCATCGTCTACCGTCCATCACCACCATCACCACCGTCCACCGTCCACCACCCACCACCACCACCCACCACCACCGTCCAGCACCACCACCACCACCCACCACCACCATTCGTACACCACCACCAGTTTATTTTAGAAGTCTACATACGTTAAAAAACAAACAACTTTCGTCTTGCAGACTCTAGAGATTTGGTCCACCTCTTCTTCTATAGATATCTGCAGATGTGGTCCGCAGACTGTAAACATTTTACCTCTTAAAAACAAACAGTACCTAAGTATAAATGGGTCTTAGCCTTTGCAAGCTCAAAATATAAATAGTGCTATTTTAGCCAAATAGGTTTAGAGATACAACACCGAAGATTCAGCCTTATGGAAAAAGTTAATGATTCTATTCATGGTAAGAAAATAGGGTGGGAGGTACTTTCGGGCGTGGAACAACATAGTGAGATTTGAAGCAAAGTAGGTGGTGGCTGCATAATTTAATCAAAGGGAAGGTTGGCACTGGATAAAGAGTCTAATATCGTTACATAGGGTCCACTTAGTCATATTTAATAATGAAGATAAACGGGGTTTAGGGCAAAGGATGGACCGCGCAAAGGTTTTCAGACTTAAAGTACGTTTTCTGTATTTTTAAAGGTAAAGGACACACTTTGCAAACTACTATAAACATAAAGGACGCATCTGTAATTTACTCTAAAGTTTACCTTTGAAAAAAAAAAGTTAATATACATTTGTAAGAGTGAATTGCAAGTTTTGTCCTTTACGTATATACCACATTGCAAGTTTTGTCCTTTACGTATATACCACATTTCAAGTATTGTCCTTTATCTTTATACCCATTTTCAGGCGCTATCCTATATGCTCAAAATTGACGCGTTTTGTCCTTTATGTTTTCATATCATACACATTTTGTCCTTTAGGCCTAACCCAGTTAGTTTTTTTCAGTTAAATTTGGTCATATATTTTGCACATGAGGGCATTTTTGTCAACTCAGTGGTAAGTTCAACGGCGGATTCACAGCTCAAAGCTTCTGCAACCTTTGAATTGACAAAAATACCCTCATGTGCAAAGCACATGATCAAGTTTAACTGAAAAAACTAACTGGGTTAGTCCTAAAGGACAAAATGTGTATGATATGAAAACATAAAGGACAAAACTCGTCAATTATGAACATAAAGGACAACGCCTGAAAATAGGTATAAAGATAAAGGACAATCCTTGAAATTCACTCTTATTTCAAAATTGACGAGTTTTGTACTTAATGTGTACAAATCTTGCACGTTATGTCATTTGGTCCTAACCAAGTTAACTATTCTTATTAAATCTAGTCATATAAGGGTACTTTAACCTTTTCAACTATAAAGGACGAATTTTTTAATTACTCGTATGTTAATTTTAATAAATAAAATAAGCAAAAAAATAAAAAAAATGTAATGTAATATTTTTAATATAAAACAAAAACAAGGGTTATTGGATTTTATCACCACCAACTATTGGCTATTGGCCGCTGCCACCCTCAACTATCACTTTGACGCCCGTCACCCCCAACTTAACACTTAGTGTGTTCTGTCACCCCGTCGTTAACTAATCACTAACGTTTGATCTTATTACTATACTTTTGGGGCGTTCTAAGATACCTAAAACCTTCATAAGATCCCTATAACACCCCCAAAAGTATAGTTCCAAGATTAAAAGTTACTGATTAGTTAACGACATGGTGACAGAACACACTAAGTGTTAAGTTGGGGGTGACGGGCGTCAAAGTGATAGTTGGGGGTGGCAGCAGCAAATAGTCAATAGTTAGGGGTGATAAAATCCAATAACCCCAAAAACAAAGCCCACACCCTTTCACTCCCACATCCCCCCCCCCCCAAACATCCAACACCTTTGTTACCATCAACCACCACCGGACTTCACACACAGTTTCTCCGCTGTACAATGACCCACAATTTTCATCAAAACTGATCATTCCTAAATGATAATACCCAAACACCCGGAAAGCCCCAACCCCTATTAAATACACAGAAACTAAGGACGCGGAAAATGACGTCAGGGTGGATCTAAGATTCAAGGAAAATAAGGACGCAGAAGAGGTCTCGAATCGTGGATCCAAGTGGGTGAGCTTGAGGGGTGTTTCGAATCGAATCGTGCTCCAACGCATCCTAGTCGTCGTTCTTTGCAACTTTGTAGATGGAAGATCACGGATCGCGACATGAGAGGCCGAAAGTTGATTAGCGGGTATTTTTAGAGAATGGGTTACACGAATATTGATATTTGACTTTTTTGGTTAATCTTAATATAGTTATATAATGGAAGCAGGTGGATCAACTAGCAGCCACACAAATCATTACTTCATTCTGCATTTTCTAATTAACTTTTGTCACACCCCCAAAATATCACATGCGGAAACCCCCGCGAGGCGTGTGACGTACCCGGATCTAGCCACTAATCACATTGAACTCATAACAAGATTGCAAATCAAAGCTTTCATTCATTAATACAAAGTGTTACAAAACATTATTTATAACTCGTTATGTTCAGCGGAAGCATAATATAAAGTTTAACCAAAATCCAAGTGTATGTAATCAACTAGTCTCGTTTCAAGATTCCATGTATCTCGACCCATGACCACTCCAGCATCCCAGACAGCAAGTTCCATATCCATACGTATCAATAACCTGCGAGCATGCACACACGTGTATCAGACAACGCTGGTGAGTTCATAGTTTTATGAAAACGTTAGTTACCAAGTGTTTAGTTCCGTTCATTGATTTCAATGTTGATAATACCTCGGATACAAGACGGCTCCTGATTTATTTTTCCTTTTCCCCAATGCTCCTATCAAAGCATTGGTCATGACTAGGTCATTAGTTCACACCCGTCCTCTCCGATACGGGGTGAGGGTGCCAAACCTAAGTAGAGCTACCAACTAATACCTTGTTACCTCTCAGGTAACCAAACAACACCGAAGGACTTTAAAGGTGATAGGACGAGTATATTATCCAACATTCCAGATTTACCACAAGACGTATTCCTGTCTCAGGAATACCCATTTGATTTACCCAAACCCATCCATCTCAGGGATGCCCAATGACTGTCCCAACCACCGGCACGCGCGCTCAAGAGAAATGAACTCACCTTTGGTTTTCTCGGTAAGTTTAGTTACTTGTTTAACAGTTGATCACAGACGTCCTAACATGGTTACCGACAATAATCAGTCTCAGGTGCACATAATTCGCATATTACACGTATAGTTAATTCACGTGTTCCTTGTTCACATAATACCCAGTTGTTGTACATGTAACACACACATGCAATTCAAGTCATAACAGTTAATCCATTAACCCAGTATCATCAAGTAGTCACTTAGCATGTAACGGTCCATCAAAGCTTCAGCCCACTAATTATTGTTGTACTAGCTTACCAATTTAATTTATAAACATACTCAAATGCTAATACCAACTTACAAATTTAGACAAGTAACAGCCCAAGTGTTTAACCAGTTTATCAAATCAAATCGATGTATAATATTTGTGAACATGTGTGATCAATTCCCCTAGACCATAATTCACGAAGTCAGTTTCATGTTGCCTAATTACTCAATTCAATTATCAATCAGTTTGTATGAACCCAATCATCAACAACAATTAATATGTAATCATAGAGCTAATTGGATCAAACCCAAAATACAAAACAACAAGCTTGTTTCATCGATTGTTCTTCATTAAACATATTCTCAATCACCACTATTTAACATGCATGTAGATATGTATACGAACCTTAAGTTTTGCACAACCACCTTATGAGTTTATAGTGACAGTTGATAATCACAAAGCACATGTTCAAGGTAATTACCACTTAATAATCTAAGTATTAGAATACCATGTCATCTATTACTCATGCAACCCTTCAATTAGTCTATACACATTATATGTAATTATGTAACACTTATCACAAATAAGCATACAATCATGAGTATGAAACAGTAACCTACATAAAGAAACACATACATACAATTAACATTCATGTTGGCGGCTGCATATATATAAAGAAAACATGTGGGGACCCCTTCAACCTAGCCTGTGCGCTGCCCACATAGAGATCACATGAAGGAGCCTTTAATTGTCACTTTCATATATTTTAATTGATTGATTTCAATTCACTCAATGGATTCTGACATCACATAACAATTCCCATGTATGATCTTATCACACCATCATCATCGATCATTACTTCATGTTGATCCTATGCACTAACAATTAATAAATCAACCAAACCATTATAGCATCATGCAATCCAAGTTAGCAAAGAATGAAGTCTAGCAATATAGATCATGTACTAACCGCAATGAATAAGGTGGGCATTGCTCTGATCCTCAAGAGAGGGGGGTACGGTTGTCGTAGAATATGCAAGGGACGAAAGTGGGTGTTTATGGTTTGTTATGGTTTGCAAGGTATTATGGTTCATATCTATACCAAGAACTTATACGTACATGGAAGCATATCGGCTCCCTAATGAGCATGTATTAAGTTGCGGGCCAAGGCACAACAATAGAGAGTCGTTGGGCCTATGGTAGTCCACTCAGCCAAAGAGTAGGAGATGGGATGCGGCCCTATTAAGTGGTGTGGACGTATTACTTGATAACACATAATCACATTGGTCACATAATACAAGGTGTTCAAGTGGACTAGGTTACATAATCTCGGGCAAAGGTAACGGGTTCAAAATTTCCTATAAGCATACTATTAAGGATTTTCACGTCCACCAGTCGAGTACCGCACATAAAGGTTTAGTGTACAATTAGCTTAACGAACAGTTGAACAACCTACACTTATTAAATCAACATAACATGCATTCAGTCAGTATGTAGTGAGACATAAAATGTAACCATGCAAGCTAGAAGTCAAGGAATCACCAAATACTAACCTTGAAAGTTCGGGTTGTCACATCATCCCCAACTGGAAAGAAATTTCGTCCCGAAATTCGATAAGCGGTCAAAGAGGAAATGAAGTGATGAGTAAATCAGGATAACTGTGGATTTTCCCGGGTACCACATCATCCCCAACTTGAAAGGAAATTTCATCCCGAAATTCGTCAATGATATCAGAAGTCGATACAACCGTTTGAACAACTGAGGATACTAGAGCTTACTCCGGTCATTGCGTTCCCACGTGAATTCCAGTCCACGTCTTGAGTTCCAACGAACTCTCACGATTGAAAGTCGACTATGTTAACAATGGGTTCCCCAACAAGGGTACCGCAAGTGTTTCATCAAACAAACACTATCTTAGATTCGAGACATAAATGACATCACGTACGCTACCCAATTCATCAGGTAAGTCGAGTTTATAGGTCACGCTACCGTTTCTTCCCAAAATGTTGTATGGCCCAACATGATGTAAGTTCAACTCGCCACGCTTCCCGAGACGTACCGCACCCTCCAAGGGTGAGACTTCCAATATGACACGTTCGCCTGCAGCGAACTCCCGGTGTTTCCTAAGTTATCGGGTTTCCTGGCGATCACGCGTTGTAGTCGCACGATTTCCAATCTAAATAATTTTCCCAAGAGTTTCGAGTTCAAGTCCTGGACTCGTAATTAAGTTGTCAATCACCGTAGTCCAACCAGGAGGTTGGCATTATCGTCCATGTAATGCCTCAAACAGAACTGTCCGAATACTAGAATGGTATCTGCTGCAGTAGGACTCATCCAAAGGTAAGCGTCCTTCAAGTTTACTAAAGTTTATCTTACACATGCTCGCAGCATGTCTTCGAGTGTCAGGATGGTTCGTTTACTCAGACCGTTTGTCCTATGGTGACAAGAAATGCTCATGTCTAGACGTGAGTCGAGGGTGTTTTGTTTTGTCTACCATAAATCACGTATAGATCAAAATCACAGGTATCAGGAGTTGGCACCTCGTGCCTAAAAACTGCCTCTCTCAGAGAAATATTCACAAACCGTGAAGACTCGTCAGTTTCCTTGATTGCAAGAAAGTGCGCTAGTTATGTGAGAGAATCAACGATCACTCAGGTCATATCGGTTCCGTTCTGAGTTTTAGGTAGGCCAGTGATAAAATCCATGGCAGTCTGTTCTCGTTTTCATATGGGTGTTTCTGGTTGCTAATACTTCACCTTGACTTTCCCACAAGTCAAGCATCATTCCCAAACCTAGCTAGGTGGGCCTTCATGCCTGATCACCAGTACAAGGTTTATAAATCCTAATATCTCTCATCAAAACCCAGACGACTAGAATATCGAGGCTGGTGTGCTTTGCTTAATACAAATTTCCTACAGTTATTGTATAATAAGATCCACATTCGTTCCATGAGGTAGCGAATATTGTCCGACCTGTCAAGGTTGCTTCTCCATGCCCCGCATGGGTTCAACTTGAAAATTCTCTCCCTTCAGTTCTCCAGTTTGAACAAGGCGAGTCTGATCAGGTAGGCTAGAGTCGATAGTGAGCTGCAAAGCTTGTGCACATTTAGGTTTCACAGTCGTAATCATCCAAAAGTTCCATCCAGCGATGCCATTAACTGATTTAGCTCCTTCAAAACCAGGGTACATATGAGGCCCTTGTGATCGGTCTAAGTAGTGCATCTCGTACCGTCCAAGTAATGCCTCCAACTTAAATCCAAAGACCATGGTTTCCACCACTGGTTGTGACTCGTGTAATTCCCCTTCGCAGATCCACTACGTAATTTATCACCTTCTTGTATTGCATCGGCGTGTAACTGGGACTCTGATTCGAATCATCATGGTATACCACTAGATCACACGTACCCTCGGGTAAAGGCAGTGCTCAGTGCATTGCAGAGTTGGGATTCGAAAGCTGAAAAGACGTTCTCCTGTTTGCCTCTCACGAATACACAGCACCCTGCTGTGCTAAGAGGTTAAAGCTGCGAAATCCTCGAAAATCCTGTGATGAATCTACAATAGTATCTAACTGAATCAAGAAATTATTATATCCCCGATGGACTATTTGGTGCCGATCAATATCTAATGTAATGGATCTTTAACGAGATCTGCATGTATCCCCACTCTGTGGATTATGTGACCAAGAAGGTGTTTCTCCCAATCCTGAAGTCACACAAAGGTAGACTTCACGTGAAGTGCTCCTCCCCTAGGAGCCCCAGGACAAAAATACAGGTATAAGTGTCGTGCAAGGCGTTCCTTTCTCCTGGTAGTGATTCAAAATGTCACCGATAAATGCGGTCAACGGATCTGGCGAAACGAGGTTAACGCATATCGCTTACGTGATCCCTGAGGCTGCTGGTGTGTTGGATATCTTAAATATCTTGAACAGAAAATCGTTGTGGCCATACTAGATCTATAACGCCGTGTTAGGGATCATCCTTCCCATGGTCTTCCACCAGATGACAGTCCGATCTTAAGTCAGTTTCCGGATAGAATCTTGATTATTGCTACGGGTCAAGCAGGTTGTCGATGCGAGACAGGGGGTGACGGTCTATGATTGCCACCTCGTAGTAGTCTGTACACATATGAAAGGACTCGTCCTTTGTTTCCGCAATAGAGCACGATTCCCAAAACGAGGAGCTAGATCTATAAAACTCCCATCCTGTGGTTTCCTGAGGTTGATTGGACAGTTCCTGCAACTTTCCAAGCGCCAGACGATGAGGAGTATGAGTAATCAAGGCTGTCTCTGGTCATGAGATCAATCTGAGACTCTACCTAATCAGTTGTGGAAGTAAACCTGAAAGTTCCTCAAGTATCACGAACAATTGGTGGATCCTCGATCCTCTTTCCTTAGCCCAACATTAGTAACGGTTGCCAACATAGCGGAGTAATCCCTCCGTAGACGCTCCTGGCCTTCAGTGCCGAACAGATACTAACCTTTACACCACACTGGTGCTTTAGGACAAACGACGATCCGCCACTAGGGAGAAAGATACGCAAAATATTCTCCTCACTAGGTATATCTACGCGATATCTGGATAACCAATCCACTTTAACTACTGCGTCGAGACCATCAAGGATAGTAGAAGGAAGGTCGATGTCGGTCACTTGTCCCACAAGGTCGAGCTTGCGTCCCAACGAACATATGAGGTTTCCATTGTCTTGCCATCAGTCGATTACACAACAGGTTTGGTTCCATGAAGCATCAGGGTCAAGTAGAACAGAGACGAAATGATTAGTTACCCAAAAACATACAAGCTACCATGTTGCTATTACACCTGGCGTTGCCTATGCCAATCCTAAATGCCCTTCCATGAGTATCATTTCCAGTGTTTGTTGTTTTCGTTACGAGCATTTCCATTACTGCCGTCGTTCCCTTGGTTGTTGTCGTAACTGCTGCCTCTATTGTCATTGCTTGAAACGGAGCCCTATGATCTATCACCAACAAGGTACATCTTTTCACATTTCGCGTCACCTCCTAAGGCACTAATCATTGTGCTGGCAGTTACACATTCCACTCTATAGTCAATTGTCATCGTTCATGTCCCGATTGATTCGTAAGAGTTGACTCCCATAAGTCGCTGATTAGGGTTAAGGGTTCGATTGAAGTCAATTTGCTGGTGTTCGTCGGCGGTAATCAGGGTCGTTCTAATACTGTGGTCGGTAAGGCACTACGCTCATCCTTTTGTCCATCGTTCTTGCAAGTTGGTTGAGCCATACACGGTATGTATCTAGATTGTTGCAGAAGTGATCGCACTTCGGGATCTAAGGCGTCCACACTCGTCCTCTCCGGTACGGGGTGAGGGTGCCAAACCTAAGTAGCGCTACCAACTAATACCTTGTTACCTCTCAGGTAACCAAACAACACGGAGGGACTTTAAAGGTGATAGGACGAGTATATTATCCAACATTCCAGATTTACCACAAGATGTATTCCTCTCAGGAATACCCATTTGATTTACCCAAACCCATCCCTCTCAAGGATGCCCAATCACTGTCCCAACCACCGGGACGCATGCTCAAGAGAAATGAACTCACCTTTGGTTTGCTCGGTAAGCTTAGTTACTTGTTTAACAGTTGATCACAGACGTCCTAACATGGTTACCGACAATAATCAGTCTCAGGTGCACATAATCCGCATATTACACGTATAGTTAATTCACGTGTTCCTTGTTCACATAATACCCAGTTATTGTACATGTAACACACACATGAAATTCAAGTCATAACAGTTAATCCATTAACCCAGTATCATCAAGTAGTCACTTAGCATGTAACGGTCCATCAAAGCTTCAGCCCACTAATTATTGTTGTACTAGCTTACCAATTTAATTTATAAACATACTCAAATGCTAATACTAACTTACAAATTTAGACAAGTAACAGCCCAAGTGTTTAACCAGTTTATCAAATCAAATCGATGTAAAATATTTGTGAACATGTATGATCAATTCCCCTAGACCATAATTCACGAAGTCAGTTTCATGTTGCCTAATTACGCAATTCAATTATCAATCAGTTTGTATGACCCCAATCATCAACAACAATTAATATGTAATCACAGAGCTAATCGGATCAAACCTAATATACAAAACAACAAGCTTGTTTCATCGATTGTTCTTCATTAAACATATTCTCAATCACCACTATTTAACATGCATGTAGATATGTATACAAACCTTAAGTTTTGCACAACTACCTTACGAGTTTATAGTGACAGTGGATAATCACAAAGCACATGTTCAAGGTAATTACCAATTAATAATCTAAGTATTAGAATACCATGTCATCTATTACTCATGCAACCCTTCAATTAGTCTATACACATTATATGTAATTATGTAACACTTATCACGAATAAGCACACAATCATGAGTATGAAACAGTAACCTACATAAAGAAACACATACATATAATTAACATTCATGTTGGCGGCTGCATATATATAAAGAAAACATGTGGGGACCCCTTCAACCTAGCATGTGCGCCGCCCACATAGAGATCACATGAAGGAGCCTTTAATTGTTACTTTCATATATTTTAATTGATTAATTTCAATTCACTCAATGGATTCTGACATCACATAACAATTCCCATGTATGATCTTATCACACCATCATCATCGATCATTACTTCATGCAGATCCTATGCACTAACAATTAACAAATCAACCAAACCATTATAGCATCATGCAATCCAAGTTAGCAAAGAATGAAGTCTAGCAATATAGATCATGTACTAACCGAGATGAATAAGGTGGAAATTGCTCCGATCCTCAAGAGAGGGGGGTACGGTTGCCGTCGAATATGCAAGGGACAAAAGTGGGTGTTTAGGGTTTGTTATGGTTTGCAAGATATGAGGGTTCATATCTATACCAAGAACTTATACGTAGAAGGAAGCATATCGGCTCCCTAGTGGTGTGGGGTGGTGGTGTTAAGTGTGTGAGAGAGAGAGATAGATAGAGAATGACAAAAATGATTGGGTATTTATGTTATTTACACATTTAGTCCCTGAAAAGGTAAAATGACAAAAATACCCTCATGTGCAAAGCACATGACTAGATTTAACCAAAAATTTAACAGGGTTAGAGCTAAAGGACAAAGCATTTAACATTTTAGATTACATTTTATGATGATTATATAATAGTTAGTGAACGGTCAAACGAAAGGGTTTTTCGTTTGACGTTGTGTGTTTGCAAGTGACAGTCCACTGTAGTTTGGATTTCTAAGTGAAGGTGAAATCCATGTGAAGGTGGAGTTTTAGTGAAGGTGCATTTCGAAGTGAATGTGGTGGACCTATAAATACCTATACTTATGTCATTTGCAAACCAAGGTTTTAGATTTGGGGGAGAGACCACCACTTGGTCTCTCCCGGTTTCCATGATGTATGCTCTTTCGGTGTAGTTTAGATAGCTTATTATTATCGGTTTGTAATGTTATGCTACCTGGTGTGTGTAAGGTGTAATATATTTTTATTGATATTTTAAGCCCATGTTACACATTAGTCAAGTTTTACATTTATAAAACACGATATTCTCCTAACACTAAACACGCACATGGACAAGTGCATCCATCGTGAACATAGTATAGCGTTGGTAAGATACCGAGGTCGTCCAAGGACACAAGAGCTTTAAGTACCGGTTTATCCTCAACGTCTAATCAAACTAAAATTTTTGAGAAAAGGGTTTCAAACATGATAAATAAAAACTAAAAATGTTGAAATAAAAAATAATAATAATAAAACAGATAGACAAGATGAATCACTTGGATCCGACTCGCATATAATGTATCTTTTGATGATTTCCGCACTTTTGCACTTTTTAAGAGATTGTCTTAGTTATAGTAGTAGGCCCATCTATTGAACGTGTCGCTACCCTCAACCTAGTGGTTTGAGTCAGCAAGGATACAATCCCAAAGGGTTGGAATATTGAAAGATAATTAATTAAGTTATTAATGCGAAAAGTGGTAGGCCCCTCTTTTGAAGGTGACGTTACCCTCGGCTAAGTGGTTTGAGTCAGCAGAGATACAATCCCAAGTAGCCGGTTTACTGTATTAATAGTAGTTTACATAAGAGGGGATCAACCCATTCGCACCCCCACCATCCAATACAAGTGGGTATTGAAGGAGGTCCTAGTAAGCTTGACCCAGATCCTTGCAGGATCTATACACTAAACAAGGAAAGAACCTTACTAAACCATTCCCTTAACCCCCGACCAGGTAGCCAACATGTCTCTATATAGACCTTAGAGATATGAATGGTGAAAATCTTTTACTTAATATAGACAGTAAAGTAATGCCAAGACACCACGGACAAATGATAAACAAGTTTCACCTTCAACATAAGAAACTAGTTATTAAAGTCATTAATACAAAACCAAATAAAAAGTGCGAAAAGATTAGAAATCAAAAGTAATACATTAAAGACGTGTCTTCACCAAGTGATGTAAGAGACTTAGCCAAACATGGCCTTTGATTGACAAGAACTCTTACTATCAAACTTGGATCCTTAGACTACTACACGCACTCTAAGGTGGATGATGGATGATGGTGGTGGATGTGGGTGTTGTAGTGGTGGTGGAGTGGTAGCAAAGTGAGAGAGAGGTGGTTTGCCAAGGGATGCCTTTGAAGTGAGCCAAGCACCCCTATTTATAGCCTGAATAGAAGCCCGACCACGGCCCCGTGTCCAGTGGACACGGCCCCGTGGCCATCCCTTTTCTCTTCCTTCATTAATTTCATTTGTCAGCATTGGGCTCCACACGGCCCGTGTTCGCTGGGCACGGCCCAGTGTGCAGAAGCGTATTTGTACTATCAAGATTTGCAAGATTCGGTAAATCTTAGCGTTGACCACTCCCTGTGCTGAGCTGGGAACTCCCCCGTGGTGGGCGTAGAAGCTTATATAGCTATGTCCTTTCTGCAGACATCTGACCACGCCCCCGTGTCCAGTGGGCACGGGCCGTGATCAGCCTTCTGTTTCTTGTTTTTGTTTTTGGGAATGCTGCCTAGGGGTCGGGCATGTTACGTTTATTCCTTTTCTTTGTATTTATGTTAGTTTTTGCTGCATATTTGTTCCTTTTGTTAGTTTAAGCTCATTTGGTCCTGAAAATATAAAAGGAAGACAAAAGCACACCTTTTCCAACATTAGTACTAAAAAAGGATTAGCTTATGCCTCAATTGATGTAATTTATATGTTGCATTTTACACACATCAAATACCCTCACACTTGAATCTTTGCTTGTTTTCAAGCAAAACTCTTTATTATGTGGCTTACCCAGCCAAATGGAATGGGTAGAAGAGAAGTTTTTGGGCTTGTCTTGAGTGTAGGGAATCCAAGATCCTTATTGGTTTTTATTTTTACACTATTTACAATCCTATTCGTTATGATTTATTTAGAACGTTTCATAAGAGAAATTATTTATTTGGGCATAACATGCATCTTTCAAATTCCATTTATATACAAGTTCACATACCTCACGAGAGATCACTCAACACTCGGCCGAAGATGTATTTTTTGTGAAACGCTTGAGACCGGCATGGAACTTACTTCTACCATATGCTTGTCAAGCAATTTATCCTCCTCCTTTTTAACTATAAACCTTTGTAAATATCAAAAGGACTTGGGAAAGTGTTAGGCTTGGGCTAAAGGTATGTGGTTTTGGTTAGTGGTTAGTAAAAAAAAGGCTAAAAGCGTAAAAAGCGTTGGTCTTCGTAAAACCTTTTGTTTTTGTGACTTTTATTCAAACTTAGCATTTTCAAAGAAAGTTTCTTTGAGGAACTTGTTTGTTTATTGCTAGAGTATCATTTTTTTAATAGAAACGTCACAAGAAAAACGAGCTTTTTACTAAAATAAAGGGTTGAAAAGAAAAAGGTTTTGGTGGGTAAAGGCGTTTGTTTTGTGGGTTTAGAAATAAAAAGGTTTAGGCTCAAATGGGTTAACTAGGGGGATTTTTGGGTAGGTGATAAAAAATGAAAAATAATGGTGTTGAAAGGAAACTGGGTTAGTCCTAATGCCTCCATCATTTATTACTTGGGTTTAAGTTGGTAAGGACCGGGAATGTATCGTCGTGGCAAGTTCTAGAGTCGTAAGAACCAAGCGGCTATTCACACAAGAAATGAAAAATGAGCATTTAGTTTAAAAAAGTATGCTTGTATGCTCAAAAAAGGCTCAAAACTCACTTGTTGTGGGAATGGGTTTGTAATGTGATCAAGTATATATAATCAAATTTTAATTAAATTTCTTATGTCGTTTCATAATTTTCTTATGTTGGTTCTTTTTATCACGACGCTATCGGTTGTAAATTTGTAAAAGTATAACCTTTTTAGAACTTGTTATCCCCAAATTAAACCAAGACAAGTAAAAAAATGAATTCTTTTTTTGAAAAAAAATTGGGGTGATTAGCGGTTCCAATAGAGTTTTGTGTAAGACTTGTTATTAGGACTTGCAAAATTCAAGGTTTTAGCATCCCCCTCCCACACACTAATATTACACATTGTCCTCAATGTGTCCCAAAAATAAGTTTTTAGGTTGATTGAATGTGTAAAAAGGTGTTGAAAAACAAAATTTTGTGTTACTGGGCGTCTGGCCACGGGCCCGTGTTGGTCCGAGCACGCCCCCGTGGTGAGATTGCCAGTAACAAAATTAAACAGAAGGCTGGGCACCGGGGGTGTTCAGTGAGCACGGCCCGTGTCCAGTTACCTGAACTGGGTCACGGCCCGTGTCCAGTTACCTGAACTGGGTATTTTTCTGCAGAGCCTTGGGCATGGGGGCGTGTTGGTTGAGCACGGCCCCGTGCTGAACTTGCTGTAATGATGGAAAATTGTCGGGAGGCTTTGTTTTTGTGCATGGGGTGTGGTTTATTCTTTCCTTGGTAACCTCCACCTTTTCGAGTGTATTTTCAACCATTACAACATCATCTAAACACCATTCAATAATTAAAAACCATCACTCATTCAAGAGTGAGATACATAGTTCCTAGAAAATGAAAAATTACAAACTAAAAACTGGATAAATAGGTCCTAGAATGCAAGAAATCTTAAACCACAAGGAAGTCCTAGCCTAGATGTTTTTATTATAAGAACAACAAAATTTCCTAAATGATTATTTCGGTTGAATAAAGCTTTTAGAACTTCCTTCCGGAAAGGGCCCCTCACACATCGTTAAGCCATTCTTCTATCTCCCGGGGGAGAAGGAAGGCGGGCTCATTGTCTTCCTCGTGTGGAGGAGGTGCAACTTCAACCGGAACCTTTTGTAATGTATCTAGAGGAGGTTTCGGGGGAATGTCGTCCCATCCGGTGGGTTAATAACTTCTTATGCCAAATTCCAATCTTCTTGTGGGAAGATTAGTTCCATATGCGGCATTGCAAGAATATTCAACCTTTGGTGCAAAAGGTTGATTTCTTGGAAGCTACTCTCTAGTCCCACCGTTAGATAGTTGATACGATCAATTAGGACTTCCTCCACGGATGTCATCTCGTCGAGTGCCTCTCTTAGCGCCATTACGTAACGCACAAGGGTTGCTTCGATCGATGGCCTTCTTTCCCTGTGACTGTTCCTCGAGTGAGCTGAAGAAGTTCCGCTATTCTGGCTCGACATTCTAAGAAAACAAGTCGAAAAGTTCAATTTAATGAAACAGTAACTCCGGCCACGGCCCCGTGCTCGCGGAGCACGGCCCCGTGGCCACCATTCTGCAGATTTTTTAAACAAGGAATCTTAGTGCTTTAAATTATTTTTCTGCCTTGTGAAACATTTCTGAGCAGAAATAACTTAAAATCATGTTGTAAAACTTATTTTTGATAAGATTCCTTGGTTAAAAACCTAACAAATATCACAATAAAGTTTAAAAACATGGAGGTTTCAAGCTTTAATGGAGGTTTTGAGGAGTTTTTGGAGAAGAAAGCAAGAGACAAAAGTGGTAAAGACAAGATGGTTGTTGGGAACCTTCTTTGGAATATACCTTGTAGGGTATATGTGAAAATCCCAGCAGATCTTGGTCTTTTGAATGGGTCCAAATATGCAGGAATCATGCAGACTTTATAGAAAACGATAGCACGCTGACCACGGCCCCGTGTCGGCTGGACACGGCCCCGTGGTTAGACAAAACTCTGACACATTTTGTTCGTATTGTGAACACATGGCATGTTGGCCTGGACACGCCCTCATGGTCAGTTTTTAGGTGGGCACGGGGCGTGTTGACCTGGACACGGCCCCGTGGCTAGAGAGCTTTCGTCTTATTTTAAGGAATTTATCCAGATCGGGCGGTTCCTTACTGGACGGAACAACACCGAAGTGCCTGAGGTACCTTAGTTGCCCTAGCTTTAGACAAGAATGCAAGAGGTTATCGGAAAGGGTAAAACCTAAACTAAATACCGGTCGGCGAAACCAACCTTTATTCCCCTTATCCGGGCTCTTGTTAAAGAAGGTATATGTCGAGTCGCTCAAGTCTATGAATGCATCAGCGGAAACCTATGGAGAGTCCTTCATGGCACAATTGACACAGGGACGACTATCGCTCAAGTCCTCACAAGAGTTAGAGGTGCTTTCGGTATCGACGATGTTGTTAGATTCCGAATGCGTCAATGATTCTCCTTTATTATTGTCTTGAGATAAATAGCTTACATCCATCTCAAGTTCGTTTAATAATTGGAGAATAATTCATTGAGCTGACATAATTCTTCTAAAATCATGTCATCCAAAAGAAATGGTTGAGCGCACTCGGGGGAGAGATAGGGATCGTTTTTACTTTCGCCCATCTTAAGGTTACATGGAAATGATGGGTCTATATAGTGGGGAGTGTAATTTAAAAAGTAACATTTTAAATCTTCATGTGATCCACCACATATTTGACTCCACGCACCATAAAAGGAGAGAAAGTAAATATAGTCAATATCACTCATGTTTGTGTCAGAAATTATCAACCGTCAGGATCTTACGATTCTGTTTCCAGTAACTGAAGCTTGGGCACGGGGGCGTGTTCAGTGGGCACGACCCTGTGTTCAGCTACTGTCTGACTTAAAACAGTATTGCCAGTACCAAAGATTCGGCACGAAGCGTGTTCAGCGGGCACGACCCCGTGCCGAAGTCTGCAGAAGCTGAAAATTTTAGAAAAATCCTAAAAAATAGAAAAATAAGAAAAACGATTAGGCCGTTGATTCCTAACTTTCTTAAAATCCTTGTGCCCCCGGTAGTGGCGCCAAAAACTTGGTGTGTGTAAGCTGTAATATGTTTTATTGATATTTTAAGCCCATTTTACACATTAATCAAGTTTAAAATTTATAAAACACGATATTCTACTAACACTAAACACACACATGGGCAAGTGCACCCATCGTGAGCATAGTATAGCGTTGGTAAGATACCGAGGTTGTCCAAGGACACACGAGCTTTTAGTACCGGTTTATCCTCAACGTCTAATCAAACTAAAATTTTTTAGAAAAGGGTTTTAAACATGAAAAATAAAAACTAAAAAAGCTGAAATAAAAAAAAATAAAACAAATAGACAAGATGAATCACTTGGATCCGACTCGCCTTTAATGTATCCTTTGATGATTTCCGCACTTTTGCACTTTTTAAGAGATTATCTTATTTATAGTAGTAGGCCCCTCTTTTGAAGGTGACGTTACCCTCAACCCAGTGGTTTGAGTCAGCAAGAATACAATCCCAAAGGGTTGGAATATTGAAAGATAATTAATTAAGTTATTAATGTGAAAAGTGGTAGGCCCCTCTTTTGAAGGTGACGTTACCCTCGGCTAAGTGGTTTGAGTCAGCAGGGATACAATCCCAAGTTGTCGGTTTACTGTATTAATAGTAGTTTACATATGAGGGGATCAAGCCATTCGCACCCCCGCCATGCAATACCAGTAGGTATTGAAGGAGGTCCTAGTAAGCTTAACCCAGGTCCTTGAAGGATCTATACACTGAACAAGGCAAGAACCTTACTAAACCATTCCCTTAACCCTGACCAGGTAGCCAACATATCTCTATATAGACCGTAGAGATATGAATGGTGAAAATCTTTTACTTTATATAGACAGTAAAGTAATGCCAAGACACCACAGACAAATGATAAAGAAGTTTCACCTTCAACATAAGAAACTAGTTATTAAAGTCATTAAAACAAAACTAAATAAAAAGTGCGAAAAGATTAAAAATCAAAAGTAATACATTAAAGACTTGTCTTCACCAAGTGATGTAAGAGACTTAGCCAAACATGGCCTTTGATTGACAAGAACTCTTACTATCAATTTTGGATCCTGAGACTACTACACACACTCTAAGGTGGATGATGGATGATGGTGGTGGATGTGGGTGTTGTAGTGGAGGTGGAGTGATGGCAAAGTGAGAGAGAGGTGGTTTGCCAAGGGATGCCTTTGAAGTAAGCCAAGCACACCTATTTATAGCCTGAACAAAAGCTCGGCCACGGCCCCGTGTCTAGTGGGCATGCCCCCGTGGCCATCCCTTTTCTCTTCCTTCATTAATTGCATTTGTCTGCATTAGGCTCCACACGGCCCGTGTTCGTTGGGCACGACCCCGTGTGTAGAAGCGTATTTGTACTATCAAGATTTGCAAGATTCTGCAAATCTTAGCGTTGACTACGCCCCGTGCTGAGCTGGGCACCCCCGTGATGGGCGGCTTCTACAGCTTTGTCCTTTCTGCAGACATCTGACCACGCCCCCGTGTCAAGTGGGCACGAGCCGTGGTCTGCCTTCTGTTTCTTGTTTTTGTTCTTGGGAATGCTGCCGAGGGGTCGAGCATGTCACGTTTATTCCTTTTCTTTGTATTTATATTAGTTTTTGCTGCATATTTGTTCCTTTTGTATTTATATTAGTTTTTGCTGCATATTTGTTCCTTTTGTTCGTGAAGACTAAAGCACCCTTTTTCCAACATTATTACTAAAAAGGGTTAGTTTTATGTCTCATTTGATGTAATTTATGTGTTGCATTTTACACACATCACTACCCAAATTTATACAAGAAAGTGTTTATCAATCTATAATCTTCCTTCTTTGAACTTAATCACACACTAATCATTGTTTCGTTTCAAAACACGAACTTTCATTTGGTATCAAAGCCATGGTACTAGACTTAGTGAATCTAACCATTTGCTAAGTCACATGAGCTCTTGATTATTGATTTTTGTGGGTTTTAGTTCAAGATGTAAAGGCCTGGTTTTCATCATCCGATTAAAGTTTTTGAAGATGTGTTCATCTGATTTGGATAAGAACAATTTGTCAACTATTTTCAGATCTTCACTATTCATCATTCAAACAAAAATCAACTGAAAACAACATTCAAACAAAAATCAACTGATAACAACATTCAAACAAAAATAGAACTTCATATTAAATTGTTGTTTGTCAGATCTGCACAATATAAGACACATGTTCATCTTCATACATTACCCTAAATTTTTCTTCAAACCTGCACTATTCCAAACGAAAAAGATTAAGGAGTGTGGCGGTTGATTTTGTCTTTAGTGTAATTAGTGTTTCTGCGTACATTTTCATACAAAAGTGAAATTTTCAAATCTAATGAAGGTGACACCATCTACCGAACCCACCTTCATGGTTATCAAGTTTGTCACTGCACAAACCCACCTTCGTGGCTATAAAACAAACCACATTCATTCCTAACACAAACCACTTTCGTTGCTATAACGAAACTTATGAATACTCATTTCTTAAGAACGAAGGTTGAAGATGATAACGAAGGTGACCTTTTCAGTGTTTTGTCTTTGACAAAGGTGGTGTCACACCCCAACCGATGGTAGAAACATCGGGGCGGGACAAAATAGATTGCTCGAGACATCACAACTTGCTAAATATGACAATATTCAAATAAAATTCCATTTTTCATTGATGAACTAAATGGTACATTGTTTGGAATGGAAATACAACAAGGACATTCAAATACGACAAATTGAAAAGTACATAACTAAAAGTGTGTTGCTAAAGTCCATCCCACTAGATTCTTGAAACGTCATAGCATCAATCTCCTGCAATATATATTACAGTAACGGTCAACACATAAAGTATTGGTGAGCTTACAAGTTTTGGCTACTAGCATAGATATAAAAGTTGTCATCAATCCCAAATGGCATAAAAGTATACTAAGAAATAAAACATAACGTAACTAGCATGCAACAATTATAAGTCAAACCAATGATGTCCACAAAGTTACGTATCATATCACCGAAGCGAATAAGACCATGATTGAATAACTTAACATAGACTCTTCCTAAGGGTGGTGTGTTACTCCTATAGCGCTATACATGTTAAGGTTGGCTCATGACGTTAATGACAAATATTGTGCAAGAAATGGCTTCTAGCATGTATGTATCATAAGCATATCGATTAAGCATGTAATAATGAATTGATTAATTTGAATAATGTGATTGTGATTTTGATAATGTTGTACATATTGCACCCAGAAGTATATAAAATGTAAAATGGGATCATGTAAACTCATTGTTTGTGTGGATGTTCCACATAAGTGAGTTGAGGTGTTTGAGAGTTTGGGAACACCAAGTTATCCTACAAGGAAAACAAGACGTGTAAGTCCGACGGGTTAGATTTAGGATTTATATGTGGAATTGTAACTTAGTATGAAATTACATAAAAGTTATCTATGTTAAAACTATGGTTGTTCATGAGCCGAGCCGAGCTAGGGCAAGCTCGGGCTCGGCTCGATTATAAACCGAGCTGGTTTGGCTCGACTCGGATTTGAAACCGAGCTGAAAATCTAAGCTCAGACTCGGCTTGGTTTTAAACTGAGCTGGCTCGGCTCGACTTCGTTTGGCTTGATTTTAAAAATAAAAACTAATACCTAGCTCCCAAAATTTAGTTTTTTAAAATATTATTCAATACTTCAAAAGAAAATATTCAAAACAAGTTCAACCTAATACATTTCAAGCCAAAATCACGTTTAACAACGCAAAATAAGTTTTATATTTCAAGTAAATACAATATTTGTTCATTAGCACAACAATCAACCTTTAAATATATCATAGATATCAAACTAGAAGCCTAAATACATGTAAATAATAATCATTTTTTTGTAATATATTATACGTATATAAAAATAAAATATATTATAAGTAAAATAATTCGAGCTAAGCCGAGTCTAGCTACCAAGCGAGCCAAACCGTGCCAATTTGGCTCGTCAGTGTCACGAGCCGAGCTAGACTCACTTTCTAACCGAGCCGCCGGTTCAGCTCACTTTCAAACCGAGCCATATCAAGCGAGCCTTTTCCGAGTTAAAACACTCATATTAGACACTCGGTCAACCAACTAGCACGCCTAGCGACTTCTACAACATTTCCAATCAATCGTTATGAATAGAACTTTCTTTTTGCTTTTCTTGTTTATAATCGGGTGGAGGTTGTTACGATTAATTTAATGACACCCATAAAATGGCCCCATAATCATGACAATTTATTGCCATAACTTTCAACAAGTAACCACATTGATAAGAGACTATGATGAAGTAAGCATAAATCAACACGAAAAACCCCAACCGTCTTGACCAAATTCTCATCGGTGACACATATACGCTACGCGGAAGAAGGATTGACTGACTATTCACCACGAAAATTACACAATTCATATACAATTTTCTTGCAGAAAAGTATAACCCAATTCACCTAGAAAACCCACAGAAATCAAGCCCTAATTTCAATTTCATCACTACAAAAACCCTAATTTTCTAAATTGTTGTAAAAAATGGGTTTACAGCAATCAAAGGACGAGCTTTTGTATCAACAAGTGAGTAATGGCACCACTGAAGGGGTCAGAAAGCTTCGAAGCGAAGGTGCTGGCCTTGAGGTATGTATAAGTCTCGATTTGGTTTATAAATTTCGAGTTTTGTAGTTGAAATTGGGAACTAATTTGGAGGGGGGGGGGGTTGTAGAATTTGTTTCTTGTAGTTAAGTTGGTGGGATCATGGTTGCAAAAGTCGCTAGGCGCTCCCAGGTCGGTCGACCGGGGAGTTGAGAGTACTCGGCATAGGCGGATAGTACTCGGACATGTTAAATTATAAAGAAATTAGTTTTCGAAAATTCAATATATATCTAATAACATAAATTTACTAATATTTATAACAAAATACGTGAGAATGGTACTCATTATTTAATATGATAGTCATATAAATTATGTTTTATTAGTTTTTAAGTCAAACTCGGCCCCAATTGACCTACTAGATCCGATTTTGGCCGAGTTTGACCGCGTTTGATCGATTTCGAGTAATTAGGCGGAGTTAGAGAAAGTCGCATCGGCAACCTACCATGTAGCGACTACTCGGGGAGTACTCGGCCTTGGAAACCTTGTTTTACAACCATGGGTGGGATCAGTTTGTTGTTTTTAGGTTTATGGTTTATGGTATTGATATGATCCATTGTATTTGGGTATTGATGTGGGTTTTGTTGCAAATTAATATTGGTGTTGTTTTTATGTGTAGTCATTGTTGTAAAAATCACTGGTACCCTGGGTACCGACGAACGATCATTCGTAATTAACAAGGATTAATCGGAATTAATTTGATTGCAATTTTTATATGTAATTTTCAACCTTATATATATACACCAAATATACAAAATTTTTGAAAATTTTATATACAAAATTTATGAAAATTTTATATATAGTTTTTCAATCTTACATATATAGAGGCCGGTTATTGTACAAAATGCCTTAACGTACGCTGCGTACGAGACTCAGTATCAACATGCGAAATTTGGTTTATAACATGCTATTTCATTTTTTTTACATGCGATTTCACTTTTTTTATGTACATGCGATTTTGTATTTTTTTGGAACATGCGATTTCCCTTTTTTTATGTACATGCGATTTTCAGTTTTTTTGAAACATGCGATTTTCATTTTTTTGTAACATAACGTGCAATTTTTCCATCCCGTACGCAGCGTACGTTAAGGCATATTGTACGATACACTTTTTCAGTTTTTCTATGTATATACACAAAATTTTTCAAAGTTTTATATACAAGTTTTTCAAATACTTCAAAAATTTTGACCAAATATGACCGAAATTTGACAGAGTTTATCCGATTTTGACTGCCTTTGATGGATTACGGATTTTAGATCCAACTAGGTGAAATTTAATCAATAAACCACCGATTACTGATTAATCGGCGGCGATTAATCCCAATTTATACCACACTGTGTGTGGTAGTACGCCTTCGGAGTTTTAATTTTGTGGACTGTTTCTCTTGAAAAGTAACATTTTGAATTTAAATAAGCAATCCCAAACACCCTTAGTGGTGAAGTTGTGTATAACCATATATTTAAACTATTGTTTTTGGTGCAGTGGACGGATAAGGAAGGAAAGACTCCTCTGATATTGGCTTCCATGACTCCACAAAAGTACGATGTTGCGAAAACATTGATAGAATTTGGTGCAAATGTAAACGCCTATCGTCCAGGTGTGCGGCTTTGTGCCCTTTAATGTCTATATATGTTGGTTTCAATTCATCAGTCACAAAGTTAGAAATATCATATGATGTCGTTGGTAAAGTATATGATGCTATTAACAAGGAGCGTTCACGGTTCGGTTCGGTTCGGTTTTATCGTAAAACCATATCCGTAACGTTCGGTTTTTGGAACAAAATTACGTAAGATTCAAAAATACAAAGAATAATCCAAGTTTTAATAATCTTTCTTAGATGTTTACCTTGTAATTTATTATGTTTAACCTTTTTAATTAATATCGTTCACATAAACCTAACTTCTAATCTATTTTTATGTTTTTATTAAGACATTTCTCTTATAATACTTTGAAACTCATTTAATTTTTATTTTTAATTTTGTTATTTCTTGTAGGCAATGGATAAATCATTTCAAGGATAAATAAACATGTTAATGCTTTTATTATAAATACTTAACATTCAAGAATAAAACTAATAATTCCTAAATTAATATATAATAAACATTAAAAAAGTGATTTTTTAGGTTATTCGGTTCGATTTTTTTCGTTTTTTTTGTGCAGTTCGGTTTTTTCGGTTTCGGTTCGGTTCTCTGCTCAGTTAGTAGGGGTGTAAACGAGCCGAGCCGAGCCCGAGCCCGAGCCCGACTAGGCTCGAGCTCGGCTCGTTATGTTTTTATGGAGCTCGAGCTCGAGCTCGGCTCGGTTCGAGCCTACTTCTCTGAGCTCGAGCTCGGCTCGCGAGTAAAACCCAAAGCTCGAGCTCGGCTCGACTCGGCTCGAGCTATTTCGAGAACAACCTCAAATGAGCTAAAAGCTCGGCTCGAGCTCGTTTCAACAGCGATTAAGCGAGACAAAGCTCGGCTCGATCTCGGCTCACCAATGTTATCATCATCATTATTATATTATATATATAAAAAAACTAATTTTTTGTTTAGGCTCGTTTGGGCTCGCGAGCCTAGACAAGCTTTGTATTTCAGGCTTGGGCTCGGGCTCGGGCTCGATAACTAAACGAGCTCTATTTCAGGCTCGAGCTCGGGCTCGGGCTCGTTAAGGCTCGACTCGTTCGAGCTTTTAACCGAGCCGATCACGAGTGGCTCTCGAGCCTCTGGGCTTGTTTACACCCCTACTGCTCACCCCTACAGTATTAATTAAACTTTATCTAATTGTATTGTTTTTTAGTTGCTATGAAAGTTTTTCTGATATCACTTTTTTCAAGAATCTTTTCAGGTCGTCATGCCGGAACCCCTTTGCATCATGCTGCACAAAGTGGCCTATGGCAGATGGTTAATCTACTGCTTTCACACGGTGGTGGGTGCTTGTTAGTTGTTAGTCAAATTGTGCTATGTTGACATCGATCGATCCTGTTACGGGTCGCTTGTTCGTTTATTATCACTTAATACATTATTTACTATCGTAACTTTCAGCTAATGCATTGGCGATGAATGATGACTGTCAAACTGCACTTGATGTCGCAAGAATCAAGGGATATAGTAACATTGTTCGTGCAATTGAGGTACATTGGCATGTCATTTCACACGTGATTGTGACATACACAGAACCTCTTTGTTTTTGTTTTCCACGAATCTTTTCAAGTTTTGATATAGAGTAAAATGCCATTTTCGTCCCTGAGGTTTGGCCAGTTTTGCGACTTTGGTCTAAAGGTTCGTTTTTGCATATCTGGATCCAAAAGGTTTGAAATCTTGCCATTTCTAACTCCATCCATTATTCTCCGTTAAATCAGGGGCATTTCCGTCTTTTTCGCTAACTTAAAGGGCAATTCGGTCTTTTTCACTTTATGTAAAAAGACATAATACCCCTGAAAAAGACCAGATTGCCCTTTAAGTTAACAAAAAAGACGAAAATAACCCTGGTTAACGAGCCGGATGAAAATGGCAACCTTTTGGATTCGGATGCGAAAAAACATACCTTTGGACGAAAGTCGCAAAACTGGCCAAACCTCAGGGACGAAAGTTGCATTTTACTCTTTTAATATATGATAGTGTAATGATCGTATGTTGGGTTTATAATGCGATTCTTTTAGAGCCATCTCTGCTTATTCTCGGGTTGGCTGCACGAGGTATACGGGCCAGGCTTTCTTGAACTTCTTGCTCCTCAACTACTTACTAGAAAAGTGTAAGTGTTGCATTTTATTTGCATTATGCGTTAATGGGTCAATGTGTTGCATTTTATCTGCCGATGGTCCCTGTGGTTTACCAAAATTTTGGATTTGGTCCCTAGCTTTCCAAAAGTACATGGATGGTCCCTGTGGTTTGAACTTTGTAACACATTTAGTCCCCAACCAACAAATCTAAAGGTTTTAAGAGGTCTAAGTTAGAGACTAAATACGTTACAAAGGGCAAACCACAGGGACCATCCATGTACTTTTGGAAAAAGTTGGGGACTAAATGCGTTACAAAGTGCAAACCACAGGGGCCATCCATGTACTTTTGGAAAAAGTTGGGGACTAAATGCGTTACAAAGTGCAAACCACAGGGACCATCCGTGTACTTTTAGAAAGATAGGGACCAAATCAAAAATTTTGGTAAACCATAGGGACCAAATCAAAAATTTTGGTAAACCATAGGGACCATCCATGTGCTTTACTCATTAAGAAAAGACAAAAATGTGTGGGTTGGCCCAACGTGCCCGGCGTGTTCCAACCAATACTAAGTGGTCGGATTATATATGCATTTTTTTAATGAACTGCACTACTTGCAGGTGGGTAGTTATAGTACCATGTGTATCTCGTAAACATACAAAGCCTTTGCAGTTGGAACTTGCTATATATTCTACTTTACAGGTATGTTTGTTTTCAGCTACAAATAACTAGGGGTGTAAACAAGCCCAGAGGCTCGACAACTACTGGTTATCGGCTTGGTTAAAAGCTCGAACAAGCCGAGTCGAGCTTTAACGAGCTCGAGCCTGAAATAGAGCTCGTTTAGTTATCGAGCCCGGGCTCGAGCCTGAAATACAAAACTCGTTTAGGCTCGCGAGCCTAAACGAGCCCAAAAAAAAAACTTATTTATTTTTTATATAATATAATAATAATGATGATAACATTGGCAAGCCGAGCTCAAGCCGATCTTTGGCTCGTTTAAGCGACAATGAAGCGAGCTCGAGTCAAGTTTTTAGCTCGTTTGAGGTTGTTCTTAAAATAGCTCGAGCCGAGCTCGAGCTTTGGGTTTTACTCGCGAGCCGAGCTCAAGCTCAAATTAGTAGGCTCGAATCGAGCCGAGCTCGAGCTCGAGCTTCATAAAAACATGACGAGCCGAGCTCGAGCCCAGTCGAGCTTGGGCTCGGCCCGGCTCGTTTACACCCCTACAAATAACCAAAAATCAAGGATCGCTGGACTTGTTTATCTTCCAACTTTTGACGATAAATTACTACTTGTTAAATAACGGAAAACTACCTAATAAAACTCTCATAGATACATCTAAAAAACCGAAATTGAAAACTTTTCATTATAAAGCTGCAAATTGCTCCCTTTTTGTTGGTGGTTGTTAGGGGTGTTCAAAAAGCTTGCAGCTTGTGGCTCACTCGGAAAAGGCTTGAAAAAAGCTCGGTCGTAAACGAGCCGGCTCGGCTCAGCTCGATTTGTAAATAAGCCAAGCACGAGCTAGGCCTGGCTCGGCTTGTGAGCTGGCTCGAATTATTTTATTTTATATAGATTTGTTTTAATTTTAATTCTAAATGTATTAAATTTAAAAAAAATATATATGTGGGAGGGGTTTGAAGTGTTAACATTTTAAGTTTAATTAATTAACATATAAAAATATGGGAAAATAAATAAAACTTATACTTTTAATATGCCTTTCGATCAGTTAAATACTAGAAACCTAAAAATAATACATACAGATATACGTGTAATTTTTTTTTTATTTTGTTTTTATGTTATCGATATTTATGAAACATATAAAAAAATTTACGAGTCGTCTCGAGCTGGCTCGAACATTTTACGAGCCAAGCTCGAGCTAAACTTTTCAGCTCGATAAACTAAACAAACCGAGGCGAGCTGGCTCGTTTAAGCTCGAGCTCAACCTGGCTCGGCTTGATTACAGCCGTAGACTGGTTGTTTTGAAGTGAGAGTTAAGAGACTGTAAATTGTGAATGAACAGGATGCTAAACCGCGCACGATTATGGCACTATGGAAGGCTAACATGGATGAATCGAATCTTAACCAGCCCAATCCTACAGTGATCATTTCTAGTTCCAAGAGTAATTTCTCAACACATTTCTATTTGATTTACTTGTTCATGTAAGCTGGTATTTAACTGTTTTACGTTATCTGTTTGTCTTTTATGTGTATAGTCCCAAAACGTTGGAGGCGGAAAAGAGGCATATTGCACTCCCAAGTTAAGCGTAAGTTTATTAAGTTAAAGTTATCTTAAACTTCCCACACGCACAAAGAAATATCATTTTAGTTAAAATGTTCATTTTAATTTATCTGCATTTTAAATGATTAAATAATTCCCTCATAATTTTTTGTATTTTATACTTCTTTGTTTGTTGAAGACTTTTATATAGGTAATAGGTTTAAGTTGACTTTTTTAATTATTTATTATTGTATCCTTTTAATTTCTTTTGCAATTATTAATAATATGTTCCGACATTGTTAACAAAATAAAAAAAAGATAAAAAAATAAAAACCCTTACCATAAAATCAAGCATTTTTTCTCTTTAATTTTAGTATAGTCTTGCTATACTTCTAAAAAAATCGACTTCTTTTAAAAAGTTGATGTGCTGTGCGAATATCATGCTTAATTATGTATATGCGAAAATATAAATAGGTTGCGTCATTATCATATAAGTTGCGTAATTATTATTAGAAGTTGCGTAATTATGTTTATGTATGTGCGTTTACTTTTTTCATACAGAGTCACGCATCAAACTTGCACCAGTTAACGAAAATCAAAAGCAGCAATTTAAGCAGTTTTGCAATGCTTGCAAAGGAATTCCTCAGGTATTATCGTCTGCTTGATCCATTCCTAACCTTCATATATACACAATGCTAACCAACTGGGGTAGCCCAGTTGGCCACCAACACCCACCTCTTCCCAGAGGTACCGGGTTCGAGTCTTGGAGTGGCATATGTCGCCCAGGGTAAGAACTCGGCATGGGGAATTCACCGCGGAGCTAGCTTGGTCGGGTTGCGGCTCCCGGAGTGGGATCACTCCAGCGGTTGGGAGGACCGTGCACTACCCCCCCCCCCCCCCACAATGCTTAAATACACACACATCTTTAACGCATTGCAGGTTACGCATCCCGCAATTACATTTAACAACCAAGGCTCTAACGTTGGACCGCCTGCCCAAACAACACCAGAGGTTCGTGAGTCGGCTCTGCCTGTTAATGCCGCCTTCCAATCTGGCTCGGAAGTGAGGCCCACGGCTCCTAACGCCTACACCGCCTCTGGCTCAGCCTCAACCATCACCACCCAAAACGGTGAAACTGCAGCCCCTATCAGTTATCATCCCCACTCGGATACCAACACTTATTCTCAAATTGTACCGACCGCACCTATTAATATTGTTACACCACCCTCGGTCCCATCAGCACCACTATTGCCAGAAATGATGGATGATGGTCCGGTTCACTACCCATCAATTGATTCCAACCCTAATGATCAATCTGAGAAGGAGAAAAATGATAATGATTCTTCATCGTGTGTTATATGTTTGGATGCACCGGTTGAGGGAGCGTGCATTCCTTGTGGTCACATGGCTGGATGTATGACATGTTTGAATGAAATCAAGGATAAGAATTGGGGTTGCCCTGTTTGTCGAACCAAGATTGAACAAGTCGTGCGGCTTTATGCTGTTTAAGGTAAAATATTGATCTGATTTACTGGACTGTGAGTTTTCTTTACCATTCAAGAAAAGTTCAAACCATCGGTTTGGTTGTGGCCTGTTGGTGTTTCACTAAACCAAACCGAACCGAACTGAACCGTGAAACCATTTGTATGGTCAACTTTCACTCGATTAATCTTGTATAGAGGTGGCAAAATAAGCAGGCTGGATGGGTTAGGAAACGGGTCAAAATTGGTTTATGTCAAAACGGGTAATATATTAATGCGGGTCGAAACCAAACCGGTTCAGGTTGGGTTGGCTCTTCAGTGGCAAAGGTTGAGAATTCCAAAAATTTCTATAAAGCCGGGGGTTCGAAAACGTATATACCCAAAAATTTCTATACGAAAACTACATACTCTTCACTACTGAACGAAATGTTCGGGGGGTCGGCCGCCCCCTCCTGCCCCTTAAAAGCTTCACCCATGCTCTTTCCAACACTTTTTTTCCATTTTCCGTCTTTTTAATAATGAACTGATCCAAACCAAAATTGACCGGTGTGGTTTATCGAATCGAATAACAAATTTTCGAATTACTCAAATCGAAGTTTTCGAATAATTTTATGTTTTGCTTGAATTCCGATTAAAAACTGGTCAATTCGTTCGAAGAAATTCGTTTTGATTTAAATACATTTAAAAATTTAAATTCATTATTTTCATTTTTGGGACTTAGATTAATTTTATAATTTGAGTTCGAATTTCGAATCGAATCAATATAAAATTATAAATTCGTATTCGATCTACTGGACTCAAATTCGAATTCTTGACAACCGATTCGAATTCTTAATAATCAAATTGTATTGAGTCATATTTCGATTGCGAATCGAATTCTAAACACCCCTAGGTGCCGTGTGTATGCAATTGTAGGAACCGGTGAAAATAATATATGGCTGCTGTTGAAGAAGTGGAAAATGTTGAAGCTGATCAATATTTCTATAACCTTTAAAAGTTTTGGCATGTTAATGAAGTAAGCTCCATGTTGTCTTTCCTTTTTGTGATTATGAACACTCCAAAGGGTAAGAATTAAGAACTATGTGCTAATATCTCTGGACTTTGGAACACATCCTTTGCTCTGTCCTGTCTTAAAAATGAGTAAAACAAGTAAATATTGTGTATATGAGTTAAATATTAATAAAATTGTGGTATTTATGTGAACATGTTCTTCAAGGTTGTTCTACATGCTTAGTACTATGTTTGTGAAGTGTAAAACTTTTCTGAAAATCACATCTCATGCAAGAATACATTTCAACCTTTGAATTATTTTACAAATCATGATTATTTCGTAACCAAGTCATAAATTTAGACTCCTTTTGACACTTTTTTTTTAATGGCAAATTTGGATCACTGACGTTTCACTGGGGTATCTTCGTGTCATCAGTGGAATCGATTATATCCATTTTCACTAGACAATAATGCTTATACGCCAACTCAGAATAAAACCCAATAAAGAAAAACCTCATTGTTAGAATCAATTCACGACCTAATAATAATGCCACGGGCCTCCTTTTGACACTTTTATTTAACCTCTTCAAATTTTAATTCACAACACATATTACGATAGTATACAAAGTACAATTAAACTTAAAACAAAAGATCAAATACAAATACCTTTATCATACAAAACATAGGAATATGGTGAAAATGTAAAAAAAAAAAACGCGATAACATTTTCGTAATTATTTACTCGTAGAGTAATTATCAGAATTACTCTACAAATGATCTTGAGGGTAATTTTGATCTTGTAGAGTAATTTTGTAAAATGTTCTTGTAGGGTAATTTTGATCTTGTAGAGTAATTTTGTAGAGTATCATAATTACTCTACAAATGATCTTGTATGGTAATTTTGATCTTGTATGGTAATTTTGAATTGTATGTTGTTTGATAAACTTGCAGAGTAATTTTGACACTTGTAGAGTAATTTTGATAATTACCTTACAAGATCATTTTTAGAGTAATTTTGATAATTACCCTACGAACAAATAATTACGAAAATATCACCGCGTTTTTTCAGTTTTTTCATGTGTTTTGTACGCGTTATAGGATAAATCACTTTGTATGTGAACTTAACCCTTAAACTGAATGTTACTTTTGTTTCACTAGGCCACAGTTCATGGTATGATTAGAACATGTGAAGTATATATTAATTTTTCTAGCCGGGGGTACAAGCGGTTGAAGCTGATAGTACAAGCGATTTAAGACTGTCAGAAAACCCCTTACAATTCTCTAATTTATAATTATATTATAATATAATATAAAATTAGATTTTTCTGATAGATTTTAGTTTCTTCAAACCAAAAGTCTTGTAATATAAACATCATCGCATGTGATGTAACTCAAATAAAATTATAACATTTTTAAAATATATATATTCAAACCAAAAGTCTTGTAATATAAACACCATCACATGTGATCTAAAACATATGAAAAATAATAATTATGTTTTGTATAAATAAAAAGCTGTTGATTATTTATAAAGATTCAAAGTAATATAAAAGGGTTAAACACTATATAATTATAGTCGTTTCAATATATAATTATCATAACTCATAACTAGCACTCCACTGAAAATAGAAAAAAATATATTATTATAACTAACTTATACGACACTAAAATTAACTTATAAAAACAATTAAGTTATCTTACACACTATATGTACTTAATGGGGAGCCAAATTTAACCAATCACATACCTTCATATTTGAATCATACACGACTTGCTCGATGATCTTTCGCATAGCTTGGACAAAGAAGCCCTCTAGGAGACCCGACGTCCATTGCCACAATCTCCTTCGTTACTAAACAAAAAAACCACCACCATCACCATGTCTTGCAAGTCAGCAATGCCGGCCGACTCTTCGGGCATACTCCATATTCTATTGCATCTTATCAATCGACGAATTGTTCAGCCATGATACGGGAAACATCTTAAGCGCCATTTTCCCATCTTTATGATGTTTCGCATTGTCCTAATTCATAAATTCATGATTCTAAGACTGTACAAAAATTGTCAAGTTTAATAAAAAAAAAAGATGAGAGAGAAAATAGGCATTAATTAATTAGACAAATAAATCATCTAATAACTTCCATCTATCAATGACACTTGATTGGAAAAGAGAAAAGACAAAACTATAATTATAACTCTTATAAAACACTACAATTAATATTGGTGATCAATATTATTTCATGAATGGTTGGCAAAATATCGTTAAAGATTTGGATTTGGATGTTCTTTGTTTTTTGGTATTTGAATATGTCAGAAACAATAAGTTTAACCTATCTTATTACCACCAAAACCCTTTAAGCAGTATTTACAACCTGCTTTTTGCAAGTCAATTGATCAACCATTCTCTACCCATTTTATAAGTATTTCATAAAGAAGTCTTATTGATAAAATACTTAATTTCCTTTTCTAAGATAGGCAGTATAATGATAATTTTTTATAAATTTAGTTTATATAATCAGGTGCTACCTTTGGCTTTTGGGATAAAATATTTCTGAACTCTTCATGTTCATACTATAGCTATTCTAAAAGTGTCTAAAGATCACACATGGAAAGTTAACGTTTCGAAAATTGGTCCGAGTTATTGCTTCACAGATGGATGGAGTAAATTTTTCTTTGACATTCGGTTAGACTTTGGTGATATTATTTGTTTTGAAATGCAAGACAACATGCTATTTAACATCTAACATATTTGATAAGTCAGGACGTCAATATGTTCTAAAATCTCCCAAATCCGACTTAGTAACTTATGGAAATATTACCAAGCAGTATAAGAAATCCAACTTGATAATTCACCAATTACACCATTTTTTGAAACAATTGTTTCTTCTAATTTGCTAAGAGTTCAATAGAATAATTTTCGTGTAAATAATATTTTATTTACCAATTAATCAAATGAATAACTGATTAAATCTTTTGATTTTATTAGATTATTCCTGAAGAAAATGCAATCTTAGCTGGTTTAGATGAATCTTTGAGAATTATTATTAAATTTATAGATGGTCACGAATGGGCTATGGAAATTCAAGCATTAAAAATGAGCCTACAAAAAATGTATCAACTTTTCTAATTTATTTGTTTATATAGATTTTTATAGAGAAACTTTATATATCTTTATAATGCCAATGCTTATTATTCGCCTATTATTTTTAACTTTAGGTTTTATGTTATTGGTTGGGACAAGTTGATAAAAGATGAAGGCTTTTCAATCGGAGAAAGGTGCATCTTTAAGTGGTTTGAACGTGTTGGAAAGTTTATACTTGCACCTTTCGAAGAACCACTTAGCAATGACTCAAATTAAGATTTTGTGTTAATTGATATGGATTTTGATTGTTATGGTGTTGAGGTTGTTTTCATTTTCAAGTTATTGTTATATCTATTTTTTGTCCATTTTGTTGTTCATAATTTTTTTTAAATAATATATATTTTTATAATATATACGTATACATTTATGTAATCTAAATTAGTTTTCAACTAAATAGGTAGGTATACAAAATGATCATAAACTAAAGGTTGCAGAACAGATAATTAAGAAGTTGCAAAGTAATTTATCATTCAACTATATGAATGGGTGTTGATATCAAACTTCTTCTCTATCTTGATATCGCCTAAAAGCACGATCTTTTTATGTATACAAGTAAGTTATCATAAATATTAATCAAATGTGTAAAATTATAATCCATATAAATATCACATTCATCTACTAAAATTATTGATGAAAAATAATAATCATTATTATTATTGTTATGTAATTTTAAATTAATACTATAGGATGGGTGACAAACAATAAATAGAAAAAAGGCAAATAAATAAAAAAAAACAATTTAATTATTATTATAATAATATAACAATATAATTACTTTAGATTTAACTCAATGAATTCCGTTTTTTGTATGATTTTTTATTTTTGTTTCCAAATATAAAATATCACGCAATCAATTCCATATTTGTAGAATTATATCTATTTTTACTCTTAAAAATCATACCAAGTTTATCTATATCTTCAAATGATCTAACTAACAATAGCAAAATTAGAAATGTACTAAAATATCATCAATTTTAATACCCACATGTCAATCTCTTAAATTTCATTGTTATAACGTTTTTTCAAAAAAAATCAACCAATATCATATAACTAAAATAACATATATTTTTATTAATCATTGTCAATAAAAAACAATAAATACGTATATTACTTTTTCATTTATTTTTATATAAATATATAATTTCTTATCAATGATCATAATACAACCTTAAATTTTTGTATTATTTACGTTGTTTAAAGATATATATTTGTATTCACATTAACATAACTCAATTAATATTATTTTTTTATATGTACATGTTAATGAATTTATATAATATTTTATATGTTTTTTCATTATAAACCTGTCCCTTATATATTGATTAGGAAAAACTTATATTTTTTTAGTATTTATAAGTTATTCGTTATAAATATGTCAGTTAAAAAAATTGTCAAAGTTTTCGAAAATCAAAAATATATTTAATATCAATTTTCCAAAAATAACCATAAATACAATCAAGTTTTTCATTTTACTAATTCTCTTCTAAGACCATATGTAATGGGGCTTTATAAGGGCATGAAAGATTTTGATAATGCCCTTACACCATTACTCATGGGCATTATAGGGGCATGAAGAGTGAGGGGCATTTCTATAATAATGCCCAAAGAGAAGAAAAATAATGGAAAGTAATAAATGAAATGGGCATTAACCATTACACCTTTTTTAAAAGGCATTATGATGATGTGGTGAAAAATGCCCCTTAGTGGACATTAACCATTACCTATGGTCTAATATATCAATTTTAATCTAACAACTTCCTAAATTAAAACTTTATTATAATATATGTTCAAAGTTGTTCCAAATGCACACATCATAAGAGAAAGTCTGTCTTTGAGCGTGAAGTTGAGATGGTGTGAATTTACATTTTTTTTTTACTATAATCTTAAAGTACTCTATTATTTTATTGCTTCCAATTTATATTTTGTTCGATTCATATATAACAAAGTTTTTTATTAAATTTTGTATATGTCAAGGGATGAATTTATCATAAAGACTCATTTGAGAAACATATATGACCTTTGGCAAATCATGAAGGTTTTTATGAATCTATATAAAAAATTTGTACCAAATTATTTTATAGAAATTAATTATGTTCTTATTTTAAAATTTATACACCCTCAATTCGTTGTGATAGTTGGTATTATTAAGGCTATAGATAAGCATTTTGGTTGGCACTATATGGAGTATCCTAAATTTTAATTGAGGCGGATACAGATCTTATAGACTGTGTGGGCATGGAGGAGCATTTGTTTCATGTGTGCAACAATCATGATTGTGATGAAAGGGTTACATATCCAGTTGCAAGGTATTATGAGCCTATTTTTATCTATTTTAATAATTATATTTATTAAAATATAAACGATTTGTATATATTATTTAATTTAACTAGATTCAAAATAAAAGTTCAAGTGGAAGACATTAGTGATGATGTTCCAATAATATTATTTCATCCTCTGGCTGATGAAATTATTGAAAAAATTGTTCTCAAGTCTGCCGACCAGTTGCTTCAAGAAAACACAACATCTGTATGTATAAGTAATTTTTACTTCACCTTATATTTTTGTCATTACATTTAAATTTTTGGTTATATTAATATAATCATAAAATATTATGATTCACAGGATGTTGAAGAAAGTTAGCTTTCTTGTGGATTTAAACAAGTTCATTGGAAAGATGTTTGCTTTTAAAATTGAGATAACAACTTATAATATGACTAACTTTGATGAAATGTATTTGTTACAAACATGACCGATGATGAGTCAATTATTAATGAGCTCAAAGAAAAGATGAAGATTACTGAGTTATTTTTTATAAAAATAGATGATTCATATTAATACATTAATATTTACAATTTATGTAATTCTATTATTAGTAACTTAATTTTGACATTTGTCTCAGGGAAACAATAAAGAATTCATCAAAAGAAAAAGTCATATTCCAAGCGTTAAGAACGATGATGCTAATACCAGTTTTGATATCAATAAAATCAACAAGCGTAAACTGGTTGACGTCTACAACTCTTCAACTCCAAGTAACGTCAAGGATCTGGAGAAAGTTAGAAAGAAAGAGACTTAGCTCTTATCTCGATGAATTCAAAGCAGTTTTTATGATTTTTACGTTTTAAACATTGGTTTTTTTGAATATTTCAGTTTGTTTGACGTGGTTGTTTGATCTTTATATGCTTTTTTTATATATGAATAAATCTATCCTTTTTTAACCAATATTTTTTTTCCTTTTAACTTAATCAACTTATCATTTGACATTAATGGATGAGTCTTAATAAAAGAAAAAAGAAAACAAAATACATATAATTTCCTAAAACACGTTGTTTATAATATGTTTATGAATTTTATTAGCAGAAAATTCAAGTAAAAGCATAATATAATATAATTTAAAAACAAACAGTATAACATTTTGTATGGGTGTAGGAAATATTTTTATACTGCGATCTCAGTAAGAATTAAAAGGTTATTAGATTTGCACGAAAACTATGAATACACATGGAGACAAAGTTAGGATACTGATGAAACCGAACAAATAATTATTATGGGGAGGGAAAGAAGATACTAATGAGTTTGAAAATGTTGTTTATGTACTTTTTTATTATTGAAAACTAAATTTTCCTAGCCCGGGATGTTCCCGGGTGATAGCCTAGTTAATATATAAAACACTAAAGTTAACTTGTATACACTTATAATTTACACATTATTTTTAAGATAATATATAAAGAGTAAACTGCGAAATGGTCGCTGAGGTTTGATCATTTTTGTTACTTTAGTCCAAAACTCAAACCTTTTGAATCTGGCTCCCCGTGATTTCAATTTTGTTGTCATTTTCATTCAAAAGTAAAATCTGGTCAGATTTTTCAGTTAAAATCCAATTTTTTTTTTTTTGTATTTTTCATCTCTTTTAATGAAGGGCAAAATTGTCAGATTTTTTTTAATTTGTTATAATAAAACGTTAAAAGTCCATTTTGTTTATCATTAAAAAAGAGAAAAAAGACAAAAAAACTGATAACTTCAAAATCTGATTAGATTTTCGTTTTGAATGAAAATAACAAAAAAATAGAAACCAAACGGACCTAAATTCAAAAGGTTTGAATTTTGAATTAAAATAATAAAAGTGACCAAATCTTATATATGATTTTAACAGATCTGGTCAGGAATGATAAAAGTGTGCATGGTAGTGGAGCGAAGGTGGTCACTGTGGAAGGGAAAGGGTCGTTGTATCCTATTCATTGTATTGGGAGGTCTATCATAGGGAGCACTAAGTTGATCATGTCAGTAAAAAATGTTAGAAGGGTTCTGGATGAGGTGGGACTATCTGAAGTGGGTCTGTCATTTGTCGGGGGGTTGACTTACATGCTCACCTTTAAGGATAAGCTGTCAGCTTCTAGGGGGTTGGAGACATATTCAGAAGCATTTCACAATTTGTTCTCTAGTTTCTATATTTGGAATGGGGAGGATATCCCCTATAATCGGCTCGCTACAATTTATGTTACGGGAGTACCATTTGTCATTCGGGATAATATTCTCTATGATGATATCGGGAGGTTATTTGGTTCCATTGTCCAACAGTCATCTTTTTCATGGCAGCATGAAGATAATTCGGTTGGTTCTGTAATTGTATTAACCAGCCAGGCCTCCAGAATTGAGGAAGCAATAGTAGTTAAGTGGAAGGAAAGGTCTGTGGTTGCATGGGTCTCGGAATTCATCGGGTCAATGTCTCAAGGTAATGAGGACATGGTGGACAAGGATGACTCAGACTTGGAATCCAATTCTAATTCGGATTCGGAAACTGACGATCACTGGATGGAAACGGAGGAAATGGAGGAAGGTGAGATCAGACAAGTGGAGCAAAATGTGTTGGTGGGGCAAGACGTCGGAGGAAGTCCGGCGACAGGGGTTAATGAATTAAATTCGTCCGAGGATGGGGCAGGTATTCCGGTGGCTACTCAACAGTCTGGGGGAGGCAAAAAGTCCCCTAATAAAAATCAAGATATTAATGCCAGTATGGGAAATCCGAATCTGCATGGGGAGGGACATTGGGCGGAGCAAGTGCAAAACCATGAGGTAAGCAATGACAAATCGTGGACCCCAGAGTTGACTAATAACAATGGAAACGGGCCTGAGAATGGTGGGCCTGATGGGAATATTCCTGTAGAGGACTGGGCTCCTGGGGATAATTATTGTGGGCCTAAGAGGCTGGATGGTTCGACTAGTCAGCTGGGAGGTGATGGTGGGCCAACCCCGGCTTTCTGTCTGGGTAAGAGAAGTAGAGCGATCAGAAGCCCTCCGTCCTTGGGCTCCAGTCAAGGCCCAGCCCAACGCCTTTTTGGTATTAGTGAGAAGTCTAGCTCAAGCCCCTTGGACTTAAACTCTCCGATGGGAGAAGTATCTGGAGATAGGGGGAATACTTCGGAGTTGCCAACGATGGTTGTTGATGCCCAGACAGATCAACCTCTGGAGTCGACAGCAGTAGGTCTCGATGACCAGCGGTTGGGTGAATCTGACATCCCTGATCCAGTTCCTGTTGGGGCGGATGTTCCAGAGGAGGTATCGGTTCAGCAAAATATCAGAGAAGAAATTGACGCCACTGTGCGAGTGGGCTCTGTCATTGGGATTGATTTGAACGGTTTTGCGGATGCTACCGAGAAACTAATCATGGAGGAAGGTGTTACAAGCTGTCTCCAATGAATTGCCTGTCCGTTAACTTGAGGGGGGTGCGTGGTGATCGGAAATCAGACTGGATCAGAAGCCTTAAAACTAGCCATGGGGTTCACTTCCTTGCAATTCAGGAAACGAAACTTCAACAGTCTGAGTCTTTCATGTTTAACCGGTTCTGGGGCAGGGCTGAGTACAGGATAGCCGTAGTGGATTCACAAGGGAGGTCAGGGGGTCTGGCATGTCTATGGTGCCCTTCGGTGTTCAGGTGTGTTGATATATCTTATAATAGAAATTTTATTATTGTTTCTGGTTTTCTGGCTCAATCGGGGTGCAGACTGAATCTGGTAAATGTTTACGCCCCTAACGACGCTATGGGTAGGAGGGCTGTCTGGGCAGAGTTGCTAGGTTATAGGAACTCGATGCAGGGCCTGTGGGTATTGATGGGGGACTTCAATGAAGTTAGGGATGCTGGTGAAAGGCTAAATTCTGAGTTCAATGCTTCAAATGCAGAGGCGTTTAACCAATTTATTTTATCGGCCGGCTTGGTTGAGTACAATATGGGGGGTGGAAATTTTACCTACATATCGGATAATGGGAGGAAGCTTAGCAAACTTGATCGGTTCCTAGTATGCCTAGGGTTTAGAGAGAGGTGGCCAAATGCAAACGTTGTTGCATTGGCTCGGGAGGCCTCGGACCATAGGCCCATTGTTCTATCTACTACCCAATCGGACTTCGGACATATTCCGTTTCGGTTTTTTAACTCTTGGTTCGAATATCCGGGCTTCCTTGAATTTGTTATGCAAAAATGTGGGGCGTTTCAGTTTTCGGGGCCGGGGGATCTTGCATTGGCTATAAAGCTGAGATGGTTAAAAGATAACATTAAAGCTTGGCTGAAACTTGAAAGGGATAGGCAAGAGGGGTTATATCGGGTTAAAAAGGATCGATTGGCTGCTATTGAGAATTTGGCGGAGGTTAGGAGTCTTGCGGTTGAGGAGTTAGCGGAGAGGGGAGATTGTAAAAGCTTTCTAGCTGAGTTTGACAGGAGGAGAAACCAAGATCTACGCCAAAAATCCAGGTTGAAGTGGGCCGTTGACGGGGATGAAAACTCAGGTTACTTCCACTTTGTTATTAACTCCAATATTAGCTCTAATCGCCTTAATGGTTTGTTGATAGATGGTGATTGGATTACAAATCCCCTTGCCATAAAAGAGGCTCTCTTTGAATTTTTTAAGTCCCAATTCTCGGAGCCGATGCCTGTTAGACCAGAGATGGCCTGTCCGGGTATTGCCACCTTGTCGGATTCTGAGGCGGTAGATCTGGAACGTCCTTTCAGTGAAGAGGAAATTAAAGCTGCGGTTTGGGAGTGTGAAGGCGATCGTGCTCCAGGGCCGGATGGGTTCAACTTCATGTTTATTAAGAGATGTTGGGAAGGTCTTCGGGTGGATATTGTTAATCTATTTAACAAATTCTATATGGACGGGTCCATCAGTAAGAGCTGTACCTCTTCATTTATCGCTTTAATTCCGAAAGTCAAAGACCCTTCCAGTCCGGCAAATTATCGACCCATAAGTCTGATTGGTATTATCAACAAAGTTATCTCTAAGGTGCTTGTAAACCGTCTTAAAAAGGTCTTGGGAAGTTTGATTTCGGAACAACAATCGGCCTTTTTAGCTGGAAGGAATATTATGGACGGCCCGTTGATATTAAATGAAGTTCTAAGTTGGTTAAAAAGGAACAAGCGGAAAGGAATGTTTTTCAAAGTAGACATTAATAAAGCTTATGATTCTGTTAACTGGTCCTTCTTGGATTCGGTTATGGCTCAGATGGGTTTCCGAAGCAAATGGAGGTCTTGGATTATGGCTACTTTGTACTCTGCAAAAGCTTCTGTCTTGGTTAATGGCTCGCCTACAAGAGAGTTCGATTGTTCACGAGGTCTTAGACAAGGTGACCCCCTATCTCCTTTCCTCTTTGTTATTGTAATGGAAGCCTTGACATGTATAATGAAAAAGGCCGTCTCTATTGGGTTGTTTAAAGGTATTGATATCTTTGGTGGGGGTGAGTCTTTGTCACACTTAATGTATGCGGATGATGTGATGTTCTTGGGTGAGTGGTCAGTAATGAATATTAATAACCTAAGACGTATGCTAAGATGTTTTTATCTTGTCTCGGGCCTCAAAGTGAATTTGGCTAAGTGTAGTATCTATGGTGTTGGCTCAAATGAACAAGAAGTTACACAAATGGCGTACTTTTTGAGATGTAAGCAAGGTTCCTTCCCGTTCATGCACCTAGGTTTACAAGTTGGGGCCAACATGAATTTAGCTCGGAATTGGAAGCCGGTGGTGGAGGTTTTTAGAAACCGGCTCTCCTTATGGAAAGCTAAAACACTCTCGTATGGGGGGAGGATTACATTAATCAAGTCGGTGTTAAATGCACTCCCAACGTATTTTCTATCGCTCTTTAAAGCTCCGGTAAAAGTTTTGGAAGCTCTTGATAAAATTAGGAGAATTTTCTTTTGGGGTGGTTCGGAAGAGAAAGCGAAAATGAATTGGGTAGCATGGGATAAAACTATTGCTCCGGTTGAATATGGGGGGTTGGGTTTCGGTTCAATAAGAGATGCCAACTTAGCGATGTTGGCAAAATGGTGGTGGAGATTCAAAACGGAAAAGGATAGTCTATGGCGGCGGGTAATTTGGGCTATTCACCACAACTCTAGAGCATGGAACGCTATTCCGGCGAAAGTAACTATTGCTGGTCCTTGGAAGAGCATAATTAGTATTCGTCCGTCCCTGGTTCCGGCTGGAATTGACCTCAACGAGGCCGCTTGTGCAACAGTAAAAAATGGGGGTAAAGTTCTTTTTTGGCTAGACTTATGGATTGATCCGCAGCCGCTGTATGTCAAATTCCCGGACCTCTTCAAGTTGGAATGCGTCAAAGACTGCTTGGTTTCTGATCGTTTGGTTATGGGTGAATCAGGCCCGGCTTTTTCATGGGTATGGGCCAGTCCAGTTCTAGGTGGCAGTGAACAGGCCCAGTTCCAGCAACTTATTAACATGGTTTGCGGTGTGAGGCTGGGCCCAGGGAAAGACTATTGGACCTGGAAATATGATCCGAATGGAGCCTTCAATGTTGCCTCGGTTAAAAAACTATTGACATCAGTTAATCGTGTAGCTCCAGTAAATCCGTTCAAGTGGAATAATTGGGTTCCGAAAAAGGTGGCGTTTGTTGCATGGAGGGCAGAGATGGACCGACTACCGTCGAAGAGCGCGTTGATTCGCCGGAACATTCCGGTTCAAAATGATCAATGTGTCTTGTGTGGCGAGTGCTTGGAAACTAGCGAGCATATATTCTTAACCTGCCAGTTCTCTCAATTCGTATGGCAAATCATAGCCGACTGGTGTAAAATCCCCCCCATTTTTGCTTTTGGGATTAATGACCTTTTAAACCCCACCGGTATCCCAGTGAGTTCTAGGAAGAAGTGGAAAGCGTTACATGCCATTGTGCTAGTGACTTTTTGGAGCATTTGGAAAATGAGAAACGAATCGGTTCATGGTCAAGGGGTCCCGCATGTTACAAGGATAGTGGAGGAGATTAAAACTATGGCATTCCTATGGGTGAAGAATAGATCGAAAATGGCGGCTTTAACATGGGAGAAGTGGTGTCGGTTTGATGTTGGTGACTAGGCATAAGTGTATGTAGTCAGTTTTGTAATTTGGTGGGTCTTATAAACATATGTAAGTTTGGTGGGTAGCTTCTTGCTACAATATATAATAAAATTTTTGTCGGCCGTTCAAAAAAAAAAAAAAACAGTTTACTGTAATATAAATAAAATATTGATAATAGAGTTAAAAGTCCATGAATTTAAGTTAGAATTGTGTTTGAAAATAAAGTACAGGTGAAGATGAAATGATTGATGAAGCAGAGAAGTGTCTTATCAAATTTAAATTCTTTCCTGTGTGTTTCAACATATTTGTACAATCCCCAACTAGCTTCCTTACTTTTCTTGGAGACATGACCACTCGCTGCAAACACCAATTACAAACCTTGTTTCCCCATGCTTCATCAGACTTTGGATTCATTTACTTCGACAAACTACAGATTACGTTTACAACGGGAGCATTTATTTACACTTTTATATATTAAACCAATCTTGTGACTGCATATATATTTTGCATGCAGCTGTGTTTTGTAGGTATAAAATCAATAAAATGGGGAGTAAATTCTCAAAATCATCCTTAAGGTTTTGGTATATTTGTCATTTTCATCTAAACGTCTGATTTTTTTGCCAAAATCATCCCTGAGATTTAAGATTTTTTGTCATTTTCATCCAAACGTTTGATGGTAAAAATAAAGGAAATTAGATGTTTGGATGAAAATGACAAAAAATCCCAAAAGTGAATACTATATTGTAAAAAAAAAATTGTTTTGGATGAAAATGACAAACATGCCCTAACCTTAGGGGACGATTTTGGCAATTTACTCTAAAATGGGATTCTTCTAAAAGAGGCGGTTACTCGATTGTTATTGGTTCAGTTTGTTATAGTCCCGGAATGACATTGGCACTCAGTATAACTATAACAACCGAAAAAGATGCATTGAAGGATGGCAATGGGGTGAGTTTGGGAAGGGTTATGGGTTTAGATAATCCAAGCCCCAAACTCGATTAGATAAGTTTGTCCTAAATCCGCCGGGTTTCTGTTGGGTAATTACTCGTCAAATATCGGGTATACCAGCGATTTCAGGTAAATTTGTTAATTTAAAAACATATTTCTCATTGGGCACACACAACCCAAAATCCGTTGGGTATCTATTGTGTAACTGCTAATTAATTATATATATAATTATCAATATGTACGTAAAATATATTCAAATGCATAGATGATAAAAAAGTGTATGCCAATAATTGATATATCATCTATATATACAATTTGAAAAATTTAATAGAAATTATATAGGGAAAACAGGTACACTATATCGGGTCGGGTAAACGGGTATATCACCAAATCTCAAACCCGTCCCAAACCCATGAAAAAAATAAAATCTAATCCCAAACCCGGTCTCAAACCCGATCAACCGACCCTAAACCCGTCTCAAATGTGTCGGGTTTCAAGTTTACCCATCGGGTTCACGTTCGATTGTCATCCCTAGAATGGATCGAAAACTATAAAGACGAATACCGGTATCGATGTTAATTGGTCGTAATTGGTTCGGTTCGTCAGAGCACAGTAGGAATATTGAGAAAGCTATAAAAACGAATAATGGTACCAGTGTCGATACTGTTTGGACGGTATCGGTTCGGTTTCTTACTTTCTTATGGTAAAGAACAAAAAAATCATTTAAATTTGACTCACTCGCTTTTGAATAAAATCTTTTATCTAAACATAGATAAAAATAAGCACGTCATATTCTGTTATTAATATGACGAAAATGACAGACGACGTCATTTTATATATATGTGAAAATAAAACCAAACCATAACAAAACTTTGATTGCATGTACTTGCGTCATTTTCTCAGTTATACATTATAACACAACTTGGTTTTGAGTTAATTTCATATAATCCAGGCATAGATTAAAGTAAGCATATTACAATGACGTACTCACAATTTTATAAAAGATTGTATTTTAAACGTTACAACATAAAAACATATCATGAATAAAAGTTGTTATAATTACACAATAAAATATATTTTTTGTTCCGTTAATCCTCCTGACATTTTGTTGTAGGTAAAGGAGTTTAGCAAATAAATTAGAGTTATTAAAGAGTTAATTGCCAAAATTGTCCCTGAGGTTTGGGTATGTTTGCTATTTTCGTCTAAAATGACATTTTTGTACTAAATTGCCACCAACATTTGTAACTTTTTGCCATTTTCATCCAAACCACTAACTTAGTTTATTTTTTCTGTTATGTTGAGGATATTTGAATGAAACTGGCAAATATAAAACCACAGGGACGATTTTGGCAATTTACTCAAACCCTTTTTAATTTCTTTTATTTAATTATTTTTGTTACGTATATAATAAAAAAGAATATACATGCAATTTTTATATGAAAAAAATAATAGCTTTGTCACATATTTTTTATAAATTTTCATCCAAATCACTAACTCAGTTTATTTTTTCTGTTAAGGTGAAAGGTATTTTAAATTTTATAATTTAAGACAAATTAATTTACAGCTTCTTTATATAAATCAGTTTTATAAAGAGAAAACGTCATTGGTGTGCAACACATAACAATCGATTACAACTTTTAGTATTTATCATTTGTAGAGATAGAAAAAAAAAATTAAAACGTTACATATTTTTTAAAGTGTTGAGCACCTAGTAAATATGTTGGTAGAAATAAAATATTTATTTAATTAAGATTATGAGGGTAACTAACTAATACTTATTCTGAGTGGCTTGAGTAAAGAAACTTTTGGTTCATAGCATTATAATTACAATTTGGTGGGTAATTTTAAGGTTTGGTAACAATACGTTGTTTGATTGGGGGGGGGGGGGACTGGCTTCTGTTTTTTTCCTTAGGAGCGAATTTAAAAGAGTAGAAGATGAATTACAAACTTGGTACATATGATAAGATTTTTTTATTCGACCTTTTTTAATAAGGTCAACAGTATTTTAATTTTATAAAATTTAGAGGTTTAAGTAGATTTTATTTTTATAAAACTGATCTATATAAAAAAATAGAAATTAATTTATGTCTTAGTTTATAAACATCCTTCGCCTTAGTAGAAAAATTAACTTAGTTACTGGTTGGATGAAAATTTATAAAAATTATGTGACAAAGCTATTATTTTTTCATATAAAAATTGCATGTATATTCTTTTTTATTATATATGTAACAAAATTAATTAAATAAAAGAAATTTAAAAGAGTTTGAGTAAATTGCCAAAATCGTCCCTGTGGTTTTATATTTGCCAGTTTCATCCAAATATCCTCAATTTAACAGAAAAAATAAACTAAGTTAGTGGTTTGGATGAAAATGGCAAAAAGTTACAAACGTTGGGGCAATTTGGTACAAAAGTGTTATTTTGGACAAAAATCGCAAACCTGCCCAAACCTCATGGACGATTTTAGCAATTAACTCGTTATTAAATAAGAGAGACACGTTAAGCGTTAAGCGTTAAGCATACAAGATGCATGTTTAGTCTCACCTCCTTAATACTAGGTTTCCTGTATAAACATGTCAACATACCATCAAACTCATACTATAATGATTCATATATATAAGAGTTCAGTTATAGTGCAAAAGAGTTCAAAAATAAGAAATTTAAAAAGGCAAGGGTGACAAGAATCTCATGAGAAATTAAGGGAGAAAGGTAATTATTCCATATATAACTTTACAACTTTTTTTGTGCATAACAACTTGTAAATTGTGTTTCATGAGTTTTTCAAAAAAAAATTTTGAATTTTTTACTTTTAACCAAAAGGTTTTACCTTTTTCAATTTTAACTCTACATAATTTGTTTTTTAACTTTAACCCAAAACTTTTAATTATTTGCAATTTAACTTCGCAACTTTTGTCACATATACTTTTCATCTTTCGCAAATTTTCGTTTTACGTATAGTTCTAAAATTTTCGAGTTAATATGACGCAACGTGCATGTGTGGTTCAATGTTTTTACCTCTATTTTTTCATGTTGACAGGTTTGTCGCAACACGCATATCCTAGGTCGAGTCAGTGTTAGTCGTCGATGACGGTTGTGTGACATTAGTACTATTTGACACACCGTTTTACGCCTCGCCGCAACGCGCGGCGTGCTTTGGGGGGTTTTCAAAGAAAAATGGTTATGCATATGGTTGTCGTAACGTTGGCTTTGGGGGTTTTCCAAAAAAAATTGATTTTTTTTTACTTTTCACCCAAAAGTATTTCATAAATTACTTTTAACCCAAAACTATTTGTTTTTTTACTTTCAACCCAAAACTTTTCATCTTTTGTAATCTATTCTCATAACTTTTTGTACTTTCAACTTTGATCCTTTATAGTTTTTATTTTCCGCAAATTTTTCGCTTTATGTTTGGTTTTAAATTTTGTGACTTAACATATCGCAACGTGCGTCTTTGGTTTAACGTTTTTATGTTTCGTTCTAAATTTTGCGAGTTAACACGACGCAACGTGCGTGTGTGGGTGAACGTTTTTACATCGTCTGTTTTTTCCCCGTTTGACAGGTTTAACATAACGTGCGGATCCTAGATAGACTTAGTTATAACTAAAGAATCCCCGCCGCATTGCGGCGGGTCGCAATCCTAGTTTTATTTAAAAGAAAAACACATCCAATTCACATGTCTAGAAACATGCACATATAAATCAAAAATGCTATCCTCCTTAGTTTTTAAACATCCGTATCTTTTTTATACGTCATTTGTTTTAAAAATAATTTACACATAAAACCGAGCGTCTTTTTATCTTTAATATGAGTACCCCATTGTTATACTTTTCAAAATAATTTTTGAGTTAATTGCCCGGATGGTCCATGTGGTGTCACGTTTAGTCCCCATCTTTTGGAAATAGAAGGCATGCTCCCTATGGTATGTCGTTTTGTTACTCGGATAGTCCCCTGACATTACTCAGGGGACAATCCGAGTAACAAAACGACAAACCATAGGGAGAATACCTGCTATTTCCAAACTAATTGACATCTACTCAGGGGACTATCCGAGTAACGAAATATAAATCATAGGGAGCATACCTGCTATTTTCAAAAGGTGGGGACTAAACGTGAAAAAACGTAAAACCACAGGGACCATCCGGGCAAATAACTCTAATTTTTTTGAAAAACTTAGTTGCCTATAACACAATGGATGTAACGTAAAACACAATGAGCAGCAAACTAAAATCATAATGGAAAGTAGACAAAAAGCGCACAATCGATGACAACTAGTAGAGGACACAATGGACAACAGACTAAAATACAATGGACAAAACGTAAAACACAATGAGTATTAAATTAAAAACACAATGAAAAGTAGCCAAAAAACACTATGAACAATAGACTAAATGATGACAACAGATAAAAGACACAATTGATGATATTAGATAGAATACGAAATGGACAGTATACTAAAACACAATAGAAAGTAGACTAAAAACACAATGAACAACATATTAAAACATAATGGACATAAAAGCAAAAACACAATAGACAATAGATTTAAAACACAATGGATAGCAGACTAACTACAATGACCAAAAGCTATAACACAATGTATAGGAAACTCACCCAGTTGAAAAACACAATAATCAGAACCGATAACACAATGTATAGAAAACCCAAATATAAAACCATCATCATTGTGTCATACATTACATTGTGTATAGGTTCTGATAAAAACGCAATAGACATAACCAAATCAACATTGTGTTATAAGTTTTGATAATAACACAGTGTATAAAAACCCTAGTGAAAACGTAATGACCAAAACTCAATTAAAAGACACAATGACTAGAACTTTTAACACAATGCAAAGAAAAACTCAGTAAAAATTGAAATTTTTTGTTTTATTTTTATATAACAATATCATACTAATATGAAAGATAAAAAAAAAATGCTCATTATTATTGTGACATTTTTTTGTGGTATGAAAAAGTTATGGACATTTTAAATTGATAGAGAAATTAACATGTGTCTTTAATGTAGAGAGAGAAAATTCATAAATGTAGAATTCCATTCGTGTATTTTCACTGTTTTCTTTTCTCTAAAATTAAACTTAACTTTCAAAATATAAGATGAATAGACTAAAATCTTTCTTATATTTTTTATTATTTATTTTACTCTTTTTATTTGATTCTAATCCAATGAATTAAATCTCATCTTAGTTTTTCTTCTATCTAAAGATTCTATTAAAACAACTGAGACACATTAAATGATTCCTTTGTTAGGCCACCTCCACTTAAGTGTAAATCTTTCATTTGTGTTTTTAGTAAATGTGAAAATGGGATTTTAAATTGAGTTAATTAATTAGGGTGACCACCTTTAAATAGAATAGTTATTTAATAAGAAATTTACTAAATAATAAACAAAAAGAGGGTCTCTTGTTCCATTTGTTGTGCTTCATTTAGTCATAATGATTGACCTATATATGAGTTGTCCATTGATGGGGAAGTGTTAGAAATTAATATGACATTTTATTTAAGTTATTGATGGGAAGATTTATTTGAAAAAAAAATTTAATTGAGAAGAAAAAGAATAATAGGTAATTTTGTAAAATATTAAATAGTTTTTCACTTATCTCATTTATTATTATTTTTTACTAATTAATTAGTCATAAAGACTATTATCCTCCACATACTAACTTTTTTTGCCTACACACATCAAAAGTTATTCTACATATTTCGAAATTCATCCTACACGTTCAAATTTATCCTACACAACTCGTAATTTATCCTACACTTTAAATTATTTTATTTTTTCTTTTTGAAAAAATATACATTTTGAAGATAAGTTACAAATTATTTAATGTAGTTAGCGATTAAAGAGGAAGACTACAAATTAATGACCTATGTAGATTTACCAAAGTACCATTATAGTAACATTAAATACTTATATTAAATGATGTAAAATAAAACATTTTTATTGGTTGAAATTTCTTCTTTTTTATTCTTATAAAAAATTTCTTCTCATTTGAACTCTCCAATAACACTCATATCAATTTGTTACTCACTATTCACCCCATATATCTTCTTTTATATATATATATATATATATATATATCTTTTTATGGCTCCATGTAAGTAGAAAAATGAGGAAGAAAAAAAACAGAATAAATAAGTATTTTTTAAAAGAAATATTGGATTTTAATAATCCTAACAATTCGTTGTTGGCCGCTAACAGTCTTAACTTCAAAAATAATCACTAGCAGTCCCAACTAATAACATATTGGTCTCCAATGGCAGTTCCAATTACATCACTCAACATTCATTTTTCATTGAAGTTAAGGGTTTTTTCATACATTTCATAGGTAACCACGGTTAAGGGGAATTTTTGTTTCTTTTTTCCCTTTTATTAGATACTAACGTCAAGTAATGACGTTGATTGTATCTTTTTTTTATTTTTAATGTAATTAAAGTATTTAAATTTTTAATAAAATATAATTTCGTATATTAAAATAATCTGACCCTAGGATCTTATGCTTCATTTTTTTCTTGACACATGGAAAAAAGGACATGGCTTGATTTGAATGTTAAGTTATCTAATTGGGACAAAATGATACGAGTGACCTAATTAGAACACTTTTAAAACTTGGTTACTCTGTGACATTTTCCCTACTTTCCCTTATAGAAACTCACAATTATATGTGTAGAGTGTGACAACCCGAGATTTCAAGGTCTTTCCTCTACGCATCACTTGTTTCACAATTCATTTTACGTTGTATCTTGTGCATGGCATTTGAATGATTTAAGTATTGTTACGTTTGGGTGTTACATGAAAACTTAAGTATTGTGTAATGGTTAGTCATAACATATTTATGTTTAACTTTGATTGAGTAACACACTTGACGAAGAACTAGAATTCTTCGTCGTAGCCACCCCTCGACGAAGAATAGGTCTTCGTCACAACCAATCTTCGACGAAGGTTAGTCCTTCGTCACAACCAATCTGCGACGAAGAAGATTATTCGTCACACTCACAACATGGCGAAGAATGTTCTTCGCCAAGGGATTCTTCGTCGTAAGGGTTCTCGGCCCAGATCAGTGAGCCCAGCCCATCTCTCTCTTTTTCTTTGTATGCGTAAATTCGTGTAGAGGGGCACTGATGTGCACAAAATGCAACATATAAATTACATCAATTGTGGCATAAAACTAACCCTTTTTTAGTACTAATGTTGGAAAAAGTGTGTTTTTGTCTTCCTTTTGTATTTTCAGTACTAAATGAGCTCAAATGAATAAAAGAAGCAAAAAGGCAGCTAAATCTAACATAAATACAAGAAAAGGAACAAACGTGGCATGCCCGACCCCCCGACAGCATCTCCCCAAGGAAAACAAGAAAACAGACAAAGATGTAGAAGCTTCTATTGCCCACCACGGGGTCGTGCTCAGCGGACACGGGGCCGTGGTCAACTATAAGACTCGCAGAATCCAGGCAAATCTTTATAGTACAGATACGCTTCTGCACACGGGGTCGTGCCTAGCGGACACGGGGGCGTGGTCAACTAAAGTAGACAAATTGTAATTAAAGAAGAAAGAGAGAAGGATGGACACGGGGCCGTGCCCAATGGACACGGGGCCGTGCCCGAGCTTCTGTTCAGCCTATAAATAGGAGTCCTTGGATCTCTTGCAACTCATCCCTTGGCACACCACCTCTCTCACACTTCACCCACCACCCACCACCATCACAACACCATCATCCACCACCATCATCCATTGTCCATCATAGAGTGTGTGAGTCGTCTCGGGATCCAAGATTGATCGTAAGAGTTCTTGACAATCAAAGGCCATGTTTGCCTAAGTCTCTTACATCACTTGGTCAAGACAAGTGTTTAGTGTGATACTTTTTATTTTTAATCTTTTCGCACTTTTTATTTGGCTATGTATTAATGACTTTAATAACTAGTTTTTTATGTTGAAGGTGATTCTTCCTTATCGTTTGTCCATGGTGTCTTGGCATTATTTTACTATCTATATAAAATAAAAGATTTTCACCATTCATATCTCCACGGTCTATATGGAGATATGTTGGCTACCTGGTCGGGGGTTAAGGGAACGGTTTGGTAAGAGTCTTGCCTTGTTCAGTGTATAGATCCTGCAAGGACATGGGTCAAATTTAGTAGGATCTCCTTCAATACCCACCGGTATTGGATGGCGGGGGTCCAAACTCTTTGATCCCCTCATAAGTAAGCTACTATTGAAACTTTAACCCGGCTACTTAGGACTGTATCCCTGCTGACTCAGACTACTTAGCCGAGGGTAACGTCACCTTCAAAAGAGGGGCCTACCACATTATGCATTCATAACTTAATTAATTATCTTTCAATAATCCGACCCTTTAGGATTGTATCCTTGCTGACTCAAACTACTGGGTTGAGGGTAACGTCACCATCAAAAGAGGGGCCTATTATAATAACTAAGATAATCTCTTAAAAAGTGCAAAAGTGCGGAAATAGTCAAAGGTTACACTACACACGAGTCGGATCCAAGTGATTCATCTTGTCTATCTTTTTTTACTTTTATTTTATTTTTCAGCATTTTAGTTAGTTTTATTTTTCTAGTTTAAAAACCTTTTTCTAATTTTTGATTTAATTAGACGTTGAGGATAAACCGGTACTAAAAGCTCTTGTGTCCTTGGACGACCTCGGTATCTTACCAACACTATACTACGTCCACGATGGGTGCACTTGCCCATATGTGTGTTTAGTGTTAGTAAATACCGTGTTTTATAAATTTAAAACTTGGCTAAAAAGTGTAAAAGGGCTTAAAATATACATAAAAAATATAACACATCGCACACATCAAGTTTTTGGCGCCGTTGCCGGGGACACAAGGATTTTAAGAAAGCTTAAAATCGAAGGCCTAATCAGTTTTTCAAAACTTTTCAAAACATGCGCACATTTTTCTGTATTTCAGTTTAGTTTGCATTTACAGTAGCCTGAACACGGGCCGTGTTCACTGAACACGGGGCCGTGCTGCATAATTTTCATAAAACACCCAGATACAGAGTCTGAAAACAGGGTCGTGCTCACTGAACATGCCCCTGTGCTGAAAAAAACCAGTAACTTTTAATTAAAATGCCCAGATACAGACCCTGAACACGGGCCGTGTCCACCGAACACGGGGCCGTGTCCAGCCTCTGTTTCCGTTTTTATTTTTGTTTTCTTGTCTCGAGACTCTGTTGTGGTCTGTTGAGTGATTCTTATGGATCAATACTCAGGAGGCTACAACTACACCTATGATGGGGATGATTATAGGGAAGACTATTGCACTAATTGTGGTAACCCACACTCGGTTCAATATTGTAACTCATTTCAACCATCCACTTCATACACCTACTATGAGGAGCCAAGGTACGAGCCTTCATATTCATACACATCCTATGAAGACCAAAGGTATGAACCTTCTCCCTCATACTCATATTTTGATGAACCAAGGTATGAGCTTTCATACTCATACTTTGATGAACCAAGATATGAGCCACTACCTTCATATGCTTATTATGAGGAACCATGGCGTGAACAACCCACCTCATATGAGTATTATGAAGAACAAAATTACGACCCTTATCCATCATATACTTACAATGAAGAACAACGGTGTGAACCATCTACTTCATATGAGTACTATGAGGAACCAAGGATCGAACAACCGGATTCAAGTTTTGAAAATTTCGATCCTTACTCTATCACCGAAGTGACCGATAGGATATTAGAACACCTTAAAACTATCGAACGCTACATAAAAGAATCTCGCGCAAGGGAAGAGGAGTCCCGCACAAGAGAAGAATTAAATAAGGAAAAGATAGTTGAAGAGGTAAAAATGGAAGAACAAATAAGTGAAAAACCGACACATGAGTTAAACAACGAAAAAGGTGAGTCCGTTAACGTTAAAATCCAAGAAGAGTCTAATTTTGAAGAAATTAATCTCTTGTCACCTTCTTTCGAAAATCATTGTTTAGTACCCACTCATGCTAAGTTTTTAAAAGAGTTAAACACTAACACTAAAATTGACGAAACGGTAAGTGTTAAGTTAACTAACGATCAAACTTCACTAATAAAAGAAGATCCATTTGAAATCAACATTACCCCGGTTCCATGTTTTTTTCAAAATTCCTTTATTAGTAATATCACGATTGATAAAGATCTTTGTGTTAACATAATTCCTAATTACATTTTCGAAAAATTAAGTATTAGTGATTTTTCTCCACTTCAAATACCCATTTTTCTATCCGATCGGAAAGTAATAAAATCAATTGGTATAGTTGAGGATGTTTTGGTTCAAACAAATCAATTGGTAATCCCAACCGACTTTGTCATCCTCGATGACGACGACCTTTTGTAAGAACTCACGAAGCTTTGAAAAAGCAGAAGTACAACAATCTACCTCTTCAATTAGGGGCATTCATAAGGAGCATAGATCTTGAGTGTTCAATGAAATATCCTTTTGGCAATAATGACCCCCTAATTGAAGATGAAGATGAACCACCCGATACACGTGAAAAGATTGACCACTTTGTTGAAGAAGAGGTCGCCATAGAGCAAACTTTTAAAGTTATTGATCAAAATGAGCAACCAAATAAGGATTCTCCTAAAGACCCACCTCTTAAGCTCAAAGAACTTCCGAAAGGTTTGGAATATGCTTTTCTAGACAAAGATGGTAAATCACCTGTAATTATTTCGTCTAATTTAAGTAGTATAGAAAAAGAAAAATTAATTAAACTTTTGAAAAAAACACAAAAATGCGATCGCTTGGAAGCTTGTAGATATTAAAGGAATAAGTCCTTCCATGTGCACGCACAAAATATTAATGAATGACGACTACAAATCGGTAATACAACCACAACGAAGAGTAAATCCAAATGTACAAGAAGTGGTTAAAAACGAAGTCATCAAATTACTTGACGCCGGACTTATTTATCCTATCTCAGATAGTCCTTGGGTAAGTCCCGTTCAAGTAGTTCCAAAGAAAGGAGGTGTGACGGTAATAACTAACGAAAAGAATGAATTAATACCAATGAGAACCGTCACAGGATGGAGAGTATGTATAGATTATAGACGGTTAAATGAAGCAACAAGGAAAGATCACTTTCCTTTGCCCTTCATTGACCAAATGTTAGAAAGATTATCCGGTCATAAATTTTATTGTTTCTTGTACGGGTTTTCAGGTTACTTTCAAATCCTGATAGCACCCGAAGACCAAGAAAAGACAACATTCACATGCCCCTATGGAACTTTTGCTTATCGACGCATGCCATTCGGTCTATGTAATGCCCCCGCAACATTCCAACGTTGCATGGTGGCCATCTTCCATGATATGATAGAAAAGACAATGGAAGTCTTCATGGACGACTTTTCTATCTTTGGAGATTTATACGACCAATGCCTCGATAACCTTTAACGAATGCTATCCCGATGTGAGGAGGAAACTAACCTCGCCCTTAATTGGGGAAAATGCCATTTCATGGTAACGGAGGGAATAGTACTCGGTCACAAAATCTCAAGCGAAGGAATGGAGGTTGATCGAGCAAAAATAGACACTATTTCTCGATTACCTCCACCATCCTCTGTTAGAGCAATCAGAAGTTTCCTAGGGCATGCCTGTCACACTCCTATTTTCCACATGTCACCGGTGGGCCCGGTGGGGAGTATCGTGACGTCAATGATATCATCATAGTCAAACAACACAACATATAAAATGCACAGTGGAAGCAAAAGATATAGATTTATTTCAACTAAACAAAAATGTAATGTTTAAGTATTAAAACACAGTTGAAACAGATCCACAGGCGGATCAAATAAAAAGGAAAATTGTTCAACAGACTTTGACATCTAAAGCTTGCGAGACTTGAGTAATGATGCCTGGAGTAGCCAGCCTATTTCGTCTAGTACCTGCACTTAGCCTTTTTGGAAAATACGTCAGTTTGCACTGGTAAATACAACTTAACTGACTCATTTTGAAAAGAGTTTGAAAATTTATTTAAATGCACTTCGGCAAAAATATTTTATAACTTGGGACAATTATTGAAAATAATCTTGTATACAGTTTTACTCATTTGTCGTCCATTAGGGCCGGTTTGTAGGGCCGGACTTAAGTTAACTGACACGCCACAGGTATAATGCCCACAAGGTCGATTCCTTATAGTGGGATACCAGTTTTTACATAATGCAGCTGTCAGGTGTACGCCTACACCCCGTGCTTAGGTCGTGGCCATTTCATGAATGATGCCAATGATATCCGGGACATGGTCATTTAACCCCCAAGGGCCATACACCAAATAATACATATCAAACAGGTTATGTAAATACATCAATCACAATACGATTTAAATGACTACGTACACCCGACCAAGCGGTACTTTTATAGTACCGTATCCCAAGCCCGTATAGGGAAAATAAGTTAAGGGTATTTACCTGAGCAATGTATAAATCAAATACAGCAAGTGCACGTATCTTTTACTGGGCTCCTAATCTGGAACGAAGGTTTTTAATAACCTATTAGAATCCTAACGGGTCTTTAATTAAGTTTAAACTTAGACCGGTTAGTTTTCAAAAGGAAAACACGGTTCAAACGCACGATAAGGCGACCGGTTTAGAATGTGGTTTTGACCTGACAAGCTTGTATGCTCGTTTAACATGGGTAACTTGATCACATTCTGAATATTGAGACAAAAACGATTTGGTTTGACCCGTTTCGGCTTATATATGCAAACTAGTTACATAGGCCGATCCGAACGCGAAACATGCGTAACGGGTAACCATAAGAGTCATGAACATGTTCCATAAATTAATATGCCTTTGATATGTTGTGATATCAGTAGGATATCTTCCATTATGCCCAAGAATGAATTTAAAACCAACTTATGCCTCGAAGGGGTATTTTGGTTATTTCACATAGGCTTAAAAGGTCAAAACTAGAATTCTGAGTTCAAGACTTTTGCCTACTACTAAAGTATGAAAGTTTACTTAAAACATTAGTAGGTATCAAGTCTTATACACCTAAAATGATTTTAATACATACTACGCGCTTGAAACGCGTAAAAACGCTTAAAATGGCGATTTTGAGCCATTTCCGGGTTTTCAAAGGAAAGCTGATAATTTTGTTATTCCAGAAGGCTTAAAATACTTTATTTATCATATATGATCAGTAGAAAAAGGTTTGGGGTCAAAAAGATTTGTAAAACTCATTTTATAGCCCAAAAGGGCAAAACCGGCAATTACCGAATCAAGCTTAGAACTCTATGTTATGCTCAGCCTAAAAATAAATAAAAATCTTCAAAAATCCCAAAATATTATATTACATCAGTGGGTAAAAAGTTTGGTATCAAAATTGGGTTTAGATAGGCTATATGCTAATCATACGGTTTATTTACCAAAAAGCTTCTTAATTACGCTAATGAGCATAACTCTTAATCTAGACCTCAAACTGATGTCAAATTCTAGGGACAAGTTGATAAATCAGTAGTGAAGGTTTCTATTCTTTTACATTTTCAAAATTCATGTTTTAAGGTCATAAGGGCATAATAGTCAACATTTAAGCATTTAACGGAATCATGCATATGAATTGGATAACCAATGAACCAAGTTGTATAATCACAGAGGGTTATACTTATAGGTAACTTGGTCCTATTAAAGCTCTAAGGCATTCCTAATTCATGCTCAAACGGGTCAGAACTGAAAGTCAAAGCACAAGTCAAACTATGCGACTTTCGGTCCCGAACCGAGTTTAAACTGAAAATTGTCGAGTTGAACATCTTTAGACATGTTCTTACACTAATTACCAAGTTATATTAATGTGAAAACAGGTTGCATAGCTTCTACATTGCTAATTATACATTTATTTGAAAATTAGCTTTCTGTTGACTTTTTATAATCAAGTTTGACTCGACAATTGACCTAATTAGAGTGGGAATCAGAGGGAGACCTTTTAGAGGTTTAATGCCCACATAATTACCAACTCATAGGTACTTTCATAATGAAATTTGATTGGAGCAATTAAGATTAATGACGAAGTCAAACCTTAATTACGACGGTTTGACTAAACGCTAATAAACTAAGCAAAACTGAATTAAAGGAGGTTAAGCATACTTACAATAGTCCTAAGCACAACTAATGATTACTAGAAAAGATGCTTGAGCTCCAGGAACCTCCAAGAAGTGAGTTGTGAAGTTTACAAGTGAATGAGCAATCAAGAACCCAAGATCATGGCCCTTATATAGGTTTCTTGGATCAATTTGATCATGCCAAACAAGTCTATGGATGTTATGGGATCATCACAAGTGTCCCTAGGCCTCAATATACCATCAAACAAGCCCATAGAATCAAAAACAACCATTTTAAGTCGGTTACAAGGCTTTAACAGGCAACTGTCATGAATTTATGCATCTGGCACCCTGACGCGGCCCGCGTAAGGATCCATAAGGATCTTACGCGCCCCGCATGGCTAGTCTGATCCGGTCACAAAGTTTCATAAATTGCAATTTTGGTCCCTGGTCCTTCCAAACTTGATTTTAAGCTCATTTCTTGCACTATAAACCCCCAAACTTGACTTTTAAGGACCCCAAGTCATAAACCAGCTTTGTTTAGTCCCCGGTTGTTCATACGTTCACCGAAAAGTCTTAAATTTCAACGTTGACGCTTTTAACCCCTCGTATACGATTATTGTCATAACTTTCTCATACTTTATCGAAACCTTGTGAAATTTTTATCACATATTCTTCTGAGAATAATTTATCATTACAAAGCTTCGAGTCCGCTAAAAGATCACTCAGAGGTATACTTTAAACATGTTGACACATTTAGCCCCTGCAGTTTGTAATTCCTCACTTTCTTTCACAATTAGCTTCGTATGATTCATGATTTATTCGTTTAAGGGTATAAACATCTTGTAGGGTTATTGAAAGATATATTTATTCATCGTTGACATTTGGAATCCTTTTACACACATAGATTCCCTGTTTGTCAACTTTAGTCCCTCTAATTCAATCCTTTACACGTTTTAAGTCCATGACACGTGTCGATATGATATTGGACATGAATTTTCGAGGTGTTACATCCTCACCCCCTTAGAAGAAATCTCGCCCTCGAGATTTACTGAAACAACTGAGGGTACTTTTCTTTCATTGTGGATTCTACCTCCCACGTGTACTCGGGACCTCTACGGGCATCCCATTTAACCTTTACAATAGGCACATGCTTCCTCCGAAGCTTCTTAACCTTTCGATCCTCAATCGACAAAGGTTTCTCCACAAATTTCAAGCTCTCATCTATATGCACATCTGTATGTGGGATGGCTAGTGATTCATCAGCTAGGCATTTCTTCAGATTGCAGATGTGGAATACATTATGAATATCACTGAGCTCTTCAGGTAAGTTTAACTTGTAAGCCACTGATCCAACACATTCGATGATCTCGAATGGTCCTATATACCTGGGGCTTAGCTTACCTTTCTTACCAAATCGCATCACTCCCTTCCAGGGTGATACTTTAAGTAGGACCTTATCACCAACCTCAAACTTGAGGGGTTTTCGCCTCTTATCAGCATAACTTTTCTGCATATCCCTGGCAGCTTTCAGGCGATCACGAATCTAGACAATCTTGTCCGTTGTCTCGAAAACTATTTCAGGTCCTGATAATTGAGTGTCTCCTATTTCTACCCAACAGATGGGCGTTCTGCATTTCCTACCATATAATGCCTCAAAAGGCGCAGCCTGAATGCTTGTATGGTAGCTATTGTTGTAGGAGACTCGACCAATGGTAGGTGCTTATCCCAGCTACCTCCTAAATCAATTACACATGCACGAAGCATGTCTTCCAGAGTTTGAATTGTACGCTCACTCTGCCCATCCGTCTGAGAATGGTAAGCCGTACTGAAATTTAAATGCGTGCCCAAAGACTGTTGGAAACTTTTCCAAAAATGTGACGTGTATCTGGAATCTCTGTCAGAGATAATAGCCACTGGTACTCCATGTAGAGATACAATCTTATCAACATACAACTGGGCTAACATGTCAGAACTGTAGCTTTCCTTAATGGGTAGGAAATGTGCTGACTTAGTCAGTCTATCTACTATCACCCAAATAGTATCATTTCCTTTATTAGTCTTTGGCAACTTGGTGATGAAATCCATTGTCACCATTTCCCATTTCCAAGTGGGAATTTCAGGCTGTTGTAGCAAACCTGACGGTTTCTGATGTTCAGCTTTGACTTGAGCACACGTCAAGCATTTAGCTACATAGGCAGCTATAGATTTCTTCAAGCCTATCCACCAATAATTCGCCTTTAAATCCTGGTACATCTTATCAGCTCCAGGATGAACGGAATATTTGGAACTATGGGCTTCCTGGAGGATAACATCCCGAAGTCCTCCATAAATTGGAACCCATATTCGTCCATTCAACCTTAGGATTCCGTCGTTTCCGTAGGATAACTGCTCTTCAGTTACTCCTAGCTTCTCATCAGGATAGTTAGCTTCCAGCACTGCTTCCTTCTGTGCTGCTAACAATCTTTCATTCAAATTATTCTTTATCTCAATGCTCTTGGCATTGATTCTTATAGGCCTTATCCTTTCCTTTCGACTTAAAGCATCAGCAACCAAATTTGCCTTGCCTGGATGGTATCTTATTTCACAATCATAGTCATTTAAAGTTTCTATCCAACGTCGCTGCCTCATATTTAAGTCCTTCTGATTAAACAAATGTTGAAGGCTCTTGTGATCTGAGTAAATTACACACTTCGTTCCATACAGGTAATGCCTCCAAAGCTTTAGTGCAAATACAACGGCACCCAGCTCCAAATCATGGGTGGTGTAATTCTTCTCATGCACTTTCAATTGGCGCGAAGCATAGGCAATGACCTTGCCTTTCTGCATAAGCACACATCCCATCCCGGTGTGTGATGCATCACAATATACTACAAACTCATCTATACCTTCGGGCAACGTCAGTACAGGAGCGTTGCTTAGCTTCTGCTTCAAAACATCGAAGGATTCTTGCTGCTTAGGCCCCCAGTCAAACTTGCTATTCTTGCGGGTGAGAAGAGTCAGGGGTGCTGCAATTCTTGAGAAGTTTTCAATAAATCGCCTATAGTATCCTGCCAGTCCTAGAAAGCTGCGAATCTCCGTAGGCGTCTTCGGCTCTTGCCAGTTCATGACAGCTTCAACTTTAGCGGGATCTACTTGGATACCACGCTCACTCACAACATGTCCAAGGAATTGGACTTCGCGAAGCCAAAATTCACATTTGAAAATTTGGCATAGAGCTTTTCCTGTTGAAGCAGTTTCAAAATACAACGGAGATGCTTCTCATGGTCAGCTTGACTCTTTGAGTAGATGAGGATGTCATCGATGAAGACAATGACAAATTTGTCCAAATAAGGCTTGCATACATGATTCATGAGATCCATGAATGCGGCTGGTGCGTTAGTGAGCCCAAAAGGCATCACTAAGAACTCATAATGACCGTAGCGAGTCCTAAACGCAGTCTTGTGTACGTCTTCATCTTTAACCTTCAATTGATGGTAGTCTGACCTCAAATCAATCTTGGAGAAGTAGCTTGCCCCTTGAAGCTGATCGAATAGATCATCGATCCTGGGCAAAGGGTACCTATTCTTGATAGTAACCTTATTAAGCTCACGGTAATCAATGCATAGACGCATTGATCCATCCTTCTTCTTGACGAATAAAATTGGCGCTCCCCATGGAGACGAACTAGGTCTTATAAAACCCTTGGCTAGCAAATCATCTAGCTGCGTCCTCAATTCCTTCATCTCTGTTGGTGCCAACCTATAAGGTGCTCTCGCAACAGGCGCTGCTCCGAGGATGATATCAATTCTGAATTCCACTTGCCTATCTGGTGGCAAACCAGGTAGTTCTTCAGGGAAAACTTCAGGGTATTCAGAAATGACTGGAATATCTCCAATCTTAGGCTTTTGCTCGTCGACCGTTACTTGTGCCATATAAATGACACAACCCTTCTTCATGCACCTAGATGCCTTGAGCATAGACACTTGCTCAGGCAATCCGTGTTGGGTATCTCCTTGAATGGTAAGTGACTCACCAGACGGAGTCTTAATCACTACTTGCTTCTTGTTGCAGATGATCTAGGCTTGGTTATGCGATAACCAATCCATGCCCAATACTATATCAAATCCGGCTAACTTCAAAGGAAGCAAAGACAAAGGAAAAGAGTGGTTCCTAAAAGATATAACGCATCCATCTAACATGGTTGAGGCGGTTTCTAAGGTTCCATCGGCTAACTCCACCTCATATTTCACACTTAAGGTTTTAACAGGTATATTCAACAACTTACAAAACTTGTTATCTATGAACGACTTATCAGCGCCAGAATCAAACAATACTCTAGCATATACATCATTTACGAGGAAAGTACCTGTGATCAAATTGTCGTCCTGAATGGCCTCCTGCACGTTCATTTGGAAGACCCTAGCATTGGTCTTCTTGGCTTCCTCAGGCTTCTTGGCGTATTTAGGGCAGTTAGTCTTAATGTGCCCTTTCTCGTTACAGCCGTAGCAGGTAGCATCTTTGATCCTTTTGCAATCAATAGTCTTATGCTCCTTAGACTTGCATAACCCACATGCAGGTGATCCTGATTGAGACTTGGTCTCAAGCCTGCATTTTCCAAAGTGGCGTTTTTGGCAAGTTGAGCACTTTGGCTTTTCCTCTGCTCGCTGACTACCTTTTCCAGACCCACACTTCTTGGACTCAGGGTTTCCCTTGTGCTTCTTCTCTGACCCTCGTGAGCTATCCTCCTCACGCTTCCTCTTACTCTCTTCAAAGTTCTTGAGCGATCTTAACCTGACCGCATCCAAGGTGAGGGATAGAGATAGATCAGCAACTGATCTAAAAGTAGCAGGTCTCGAAGCCTTAACACTGGCTTTGATTTCTTGGGCTAATCCCCCAATGAAGCGAGCAATCCTTTTGGGTTCTGGTGTCACAAGGTAAGGGACCAATCTGGACATGGTGTTGAAGCTGGTGAGGTAAGCTTGACAATCTGAATTCTGCATTACCAATGATAAGAAATCCGATTCAATCATTTCCACCTCATGCTGTGGACAATAGTTCTCCTTAATGAGAACAACAAACTACTCCCATGACATATTGTAGAGCGGGATCTTCCCAGCAGCTTGAATGGGAGACTTCCACCATGCCAGTGTCTCTCCCTTGAATGATTGGGATACATACTTCACTATATCCCTTTCAGCACAACCGCTGATATCAACAACAGTGTCCTTTTCATCTAGCCAGGTCATACAATCTATTGCCCCTTTCTCCCCAGTGAAATCCCAGGGTTTGCAGGAAACAAAGTACTTATAAGTACAAGACTTGGTACGTGGCTCATCATTGAACACTATTCTCTTGGATGGAACACTGTGTTGGTTTGAGGAATGTTCGACATCCTCTTTCTTAGGTCCATCCTTCTTAGAGGGTGGCTTGCTATGAGCTTTTGAATGAGTCTTAGGAACAGACTTAGAGTGGGGTACTGAAGAAGTTCTACAATACGTCTCACTAACCTCCTTGAATTGCTCCTTTACAGCTTTAGACACAGCTGTATCAATCAGTGTACGGAGCTCGCCTTTGGTTATATTAACCCTATCATCATCGTGGCTTTCCAAAGAATGACTGTTTACTTCCTCCGACCTTGCCATGTAGCTTTAATTGCTACATAAAATTAAATAAAGTCGAGGTTATACGGAAGTTTACACAGTTTTATCGTTTTAAACGATTTATTAACCATGGTTTTTAATACACCTTTTAGTTAATTATTCAGGATAACCCTAAATTATATAATAGCACAAAAGGCCTAGTCACGCAGACAGATTTAATTATTAAACCAGGATTCTTACAGAATCAGGATATTTAAGGTTTGAATCAAAGTTCATTACCTTTTCTAGACAGGGAGTTGTAGGCTACCACTGTCCTTAGTCCCAGAGGACGTTAATTGTAGCCCGTGGGCACTTCATCCTTAAGGGATGATTATATAAATAAGGAAATTCAGAATAACCCTTTTTAATAATGACTTATGTGATTTTATCGGATCACACTTTGTCAAGCATATTAACATGCTTTCTGATGTTAACAAGGCTTTGAATCTTTTGAACAGGTCATACCATCTTGGCCATGTCTGAAATGACAATTAGGCAAGGCTTTACCTTTAAGATTCTTTTAACATTAAGCGCAGAGCAATCCTAATTTGAGATGTTAGCAAGGACCTGAATCTAATTGAGGAACTACCATCTTGGCCCTGTCTTAAGGTGACACATGGCTAGGTCTTGTCCTTTTAGATTTTGCCATTTTATCATAATGGTAGATCTTACAAAAGAAAGATATTATAATAGGAATGGTTGCCCTAAATGGGACTTCTAACTGAAATGACTTGCCCATGCAAGGACTAATCAGAAAAATAAGAAAGGAAACAAAATATAACGAATTAGGATTAGTCCTATGTTCTTGCCTAGACTCGAGAATGTGCAATTGTGTAACTGAGATTAAACACAAAAGGCTAGTGTTTAATTCACTCAGTGTTGGCTCTGATACCAACCTGTCACACCCCTATTTTCCACGTGTCACCGGTGGGCCCGGTGGGGAGTATCGTGACATCATTGATATCATCATAGTCAAACAACACAACATATAAAATGCACAGCGGAAGCAAAAGATATAGATTTATTTCAACTGAACAAAAATGTAATGTTTAAGTATTACAACACAGTTGAAACAGATCCACGACGGATCAAATAAAAAGGAAAATTGTTCAACAGACTTTGACATCTAAAGCTTGCGAGACTTGAGTAATGATGCCTGGAGTAGCCAGCCTATTTCGTCTAGTACCTGCACTTAGCCTTTTTGTAAAATACGTCAGTTTGCACTGGTAAATACAACTTAACTGACTCATTTTGAAAAGAGTTTGAAAATTTATTTAAATGCACTTCGGCAAAAATATTTTATAGCTTGGGACAATTATTCAAAATAATCTTGTATACAGTTTTACTCATTTGTCGTCCATTAGGGTCGGTTTGTAGGGCCGGACTTAAGTTAACTGACACGCCACAGGTAAATCTTGTATACAGTTTTACTCTTGTATACAGTTTTACTCAAATGAACAAAAGAAGCAAAAAGGCAGCTAAATCTAACATAAATACAAGAAAATTAACAAATGTGGCATGCCCGACCCCCCGACAGCATCTCCCCAAGGAAAACAAGAAAAACAGAAGGTTGAACACGCCCCGTGCTTAGTGAGCACGGGGGCGTGCCCAAGTGTCTGCAGAAAAGACAAAACTGTAGAAGCTTCTATTGCCCACCACGGGGCCGTGCTCAGCGGACACGGGGCTGTGGTCAACTATAAGATTCGCAGAATCTAGGCAAATCTTGATAGTACAGATACGCTTCTGCACACGGGGTCGTGCCCAGCGGACAATGGGGCGTGGTCAACTAATGCAGACAAACTGCAATTAATGAAGAAAGAGAGAAGGATGGACACGGGGCCGTGCCCGAGCTTCTGTTCAGCCTATAAATAGGAGTGCTTGGATCTCTTACAACTTATCCCTTGGCACACCACCTCTCTCACACTTCACCCACCACCCACCGCCATCACAATACCATCATCCACCACCATCATCCATTGTCCATCATAGAGTGTGTGAGTCGTCTCGGGATCCAAGATTGATCGTAAGAGTTCTTGACAATCAAAGGCCATGTTTGCCTAAGTCTCTTACATCACTTGGTGAAGACAAGTGTTTAGTGTAATACTTTTTATTTGGTTATGTATTAGTGACTTTAATAACTAGTTTTTTATGTTGAAGGTGATTCTTCCTTATCATTTGTCCATGGTGTCTTGGCATTATTTTATTGTCTATATAAATAAAAGATTTTCACCATTCATATCTCCACGGTCTATATGGAGATATGTTGGCTACCTGGTCGGGGGTTTAGGGAACGGTTTGGTAAGAGTCTTGCCTTGTTCAATGTATAGATCCTACAAGGACCTGGGACAAATTTAGTAGGATCTCCTTCAATACCCACCGGTATTGGATGGCGGGGGTCCAAACTCTTTGATCCCCTCATAAGTAAGCTACTATTGAAACTTTAACCCGGCTACTTAGGACTGTATCCTTGCTGACTCAGACTACTTAGCCGAGGGTAACGTCACCTTCAAAAGAGGGGCCTACCACATTATGCATTAATAACTTAATTAATTATCTTTCAATAATCCGACCCTTTAGGATTGTATCCTTGCTGACTCAAACTACTGGTTTGAAGGTAACGTCACCATTAAAAGAGGGGCCTACTACAATAACTAAGATAATCTCTTAAAAAGTGCATAAGTGCGGAAATAATCAAAGGTTACACTACACACGAGTCGGATCCAAGTGATTCATCTTGTCTATCTGTTTTTACTTTTATTTTATTTTTCAGCATTTTAGTTAGTTTTATTTTTCTAGTTTAAAAACCTTTTTCTAATTTTTGATTTGATTAGACGTTGAGGATAAACCGTTACTAAAAGCTCTTGTGTCCTTGGACGACCTCGGTATCTTACCAATACTATACTACGTCCACGATGGGTGCACTTGCCCATATGTGTGTTTAGTGTTAGTAAATATCGTGTTTTATAAATTTAAAACTTGGCTAAAAAGTGTAAAAGGGCTTAAAATATACATCAAAAATATAACACCTCGCACACATCAGACACATAGTTCTTTCAAAAATTGAAACTGTTGCAAACCCTAGCACTCCCAAGCTTGACGGCAACCTCTTTCCTCTCTCCCTCGGGCGACGACATCTTGTATTCTCCGGAGTTTCATGTCCTGCGAGGTATCACCTTCTCCTCATTCTTGTGTATAACCCGAACCCTCGGTTAGTGCAAAACTCATCGCTGAACTGATTTGTATTGATTGTTAATCCTGATTACGTGTCTACATGATGAATTATATTGTATGTGATTAATGAAAGTCCTATAATCTTGTGGAATGCCATGTACTTGTATGACTGGATTATGAATTAGGGTTTCGGCCATAGGCTGATTAATGAGGATTAAACTGTTAGCACGAAACTAAAACTAGTTGGTTAATTCTTGGTAATATTCAGACGTGGATCGATGGTGGAGTTTTGTTAGTAATCATAATGTGTATGTTGGGTTGATTAACATGCTGGTGATTTGTGTTCATTATGGATGTTAGGGATTTAGGTTAATTATGATTATAATAATAACCAATCTGATTGAATACAAACAATGAAGATGAAACGGTAGAGCATGAATAATGACTGTTAAACCATAACGTCTAATCTGTTTTGGGAAATGGTAAATGTGCTTACTGAAATCACGGATAGTTGTTACTGAGGAAATTAGAAACATCTGTTGAGCAGCAGCGGCGAAGGACTCCCCAACGAAGAGTCAGTGGTCGACGAATAACTGATCCTTCGTCGACTGGTCCTTGACGAACAACTGAGATTCTTTGCCGAAATCACTTCATGACGAAATCTGATTCTTCGCCAAGAGGGATTCTCCGCCAAGATGGATTCTTTGCCAGGGGAGCAGCTCACGAAGAACTGGTTCTTCGTGAGGATGCTACAGGAGAACAAACAGAACAGTGGTTTATGATGAGTGTGATGATGAATGTCTATGTTAATAAAACTCTATTTGCTAACTGTTAATAATATTAATTATGACTGAGGAACCTGATTTGGTTTTGTGAGTAGCAAACTTAACTATTTAGTGCTGTTATGAAACATACACGTGAGGTGTGGACTTGGACGAGAACTAAGTACTTGCTATGTGATAAACGGTGATCTTGTGATGAATGCAAACTGTGTAAAATACGTGACTTGGTTGATTATGAAACTGATTTTTGATTGGTAACCACGGTAGGGTTTGGGTTGACCAACCTGGAACGGGTAATGTAACATAACCTACCGAGCAAATCTAAGGTGAGTTCACTGCTCTTTTCAAGCATGCGTCCCGGGGAGGGTCAATTGGTAAATATTCCGGGGAGGAATATTGGGTAATGGGTTTCACTGGAATGTTAAACCGGAATGTTGGATAATACACTTACTCCTATCACCTTAAGTCCCATCTTCTACCGAAAAGGTTGCCGGGGAGGCAACGGGGTTATTGGTTGATAGCGCTATTAGGTTTGGCACCCCCACACCGTACCAGGGAGGACAGGCGTGAACTAATTACCTTAACCACTCGACCAATGCTTAGATAGGGGCATTGGGGAAGGTCAAACAATCTGGAGCCATCTTGCGGTATCGAGTTATTGTCGACATTGTTTTTGGAATTGCTTTTGAACTGAACTAAACTCTTGACGTTAAAACATGTAACACGATTTTCGAGAAACAAAATTGTGAACTCACCAGCGTTGTCTGATACACTTTTCTGCATGCCTGCAGGCCTATAGGTACGTGTTGTTGGAACTTGCTATCTGGAATGCTGGAGTGGTCATGGGTCGAGATACATGGACTCACGAGACACATCTAATGGCTTACATACACATGGATTATGAAAAACATAACAAATGATTTATGCTTCCGCTGAACATGTCATGTTTAATAAATATTTTGTAACTCTTTATTTTAATGAATTCAAGTTTTTATTTGAAATATTATTATTAGTTCAATGTGATTGGTGGCTAGATCCTGGTATGTCACACATCTAGCGACGTTTCCGCATGTGGTATTTTGGGGGTGTGACAGTTTGGTATCAAAGCCACTGGTTATAGTGAACTAGGTTTTAAAACGTTTTTATAAAACTAGACTATAACCGAACAATTTAGAAAGTCGACCATGACACTCAGCTCCAGATTGCAAGGTTCGTATCTCGTTTACTTATTGCACATCATATTTAGTGAACACTTGAGTATGACATTGCATGTGAATGCACACCTAGCACTATAGTATGAGTTCTTGTGTTACTAGCCTACGTTATGTGATTGATAGTGTGACACTTCCCTAAATCTTCCTGATCTATGTTGTGGTGTTCTTGTCTTGCTATTCGAATTTGAGGAACCTTTTAGCATAAGTTGGGAGGAGCTGAGATAAACATGCAAATCGCTTTGCTATTGTGGGTGCACACATAATAATAATGTGGGGTGCATGTGAGTCCCAGCGAGGCCTAAAAAGTGTGAAAGGGGTTCCATTCCATTATCCGACCTGATGTGAAACACAACGATCCATAAGGGTTATAGCAATGATTGACTCCAATTTGAATGCGATCCTTTCACTCTCCTCTGAATCCTTACGAAACTCGATGCTATCGAGTGTTATCCGAATATCCATCAAAATGTCTAGCGAACCGTATGAGAATGATAGGTGCTAGTGTGATCGTCCCTGAGCTAATTGTTGAAGGGTCGAATGTTTGGTCTATACTTCCTCACTTCTCTCGTTTACTTGAACGCAATAAGTTGATGCTTCAAATCCAGAAATAGGGTCACCTCTGTAATTCTTTAACGGCTTACCATGTATTATTCAATCGACTTGCAAGACCGATGTACAAGAAGATGAACGTGATACATTACCAACCCTAGTATTAGGACGACCCTGCTTTTCGACGACGGAAACCAGCAGACTGCTTTCAATCAAATCAATAACTCTAGTCAGCAACCTCTAGGAGCCAACTCTTACGAAATCATATAGGGATAAACGATGACAATTGCCTAGAGTGTGGAACGTGTAACTGCTAGCGCAATGGATAGTACTCTAGGACGTGACAAGAACATTGGGAAGGTGGACCCAACTGACAAAAGACCGTAGGGATCTGTCTACAAAGCCACAACATTATGGGCGATGGCCACGATGATAGCAAGGAACCCGCAATCATAACCTTCAGCATGGGAACGAAGGTTACTTCGACAAGGATTGACTGTTGTTAAGTTAAGACGTCAACAACCAAGGGAACAACGGTAGCATTAGGAATCCTCGTAACGATAACAACAGCACCGGATGTGGTGCTCGTGGAAGAGCGTTTAAGATTGGCGCGGGTGATGCCAGGTATGATGGCAACATGGCGGATTGTACATTTTGGTAGCTAGTCTCTTCGCCTCTATTCTGATTCCACTCCGACATCCCTCGAGACCAGACATGTTATAGAACTGACCGATGACAAGCCAAGAGAAGCCTCATACGATCAGCTAAGGTGCAAGCTCAATCTTTCAGGTCACGTTTTCGACATTGACCACATCCTACTACTTTTAGAAGCTTTGATGCAGTCGTTGCTATGGACCGGATAACCAAGCACTGAGCAGAAATTCTAGAAAAGGAGAAATCAGCGCGTACATTTTTTTCCCTGGTGGAGATTCACTGGTTGTCAGTATCACTTCAGTGATGGAAGCCCAGAGATGTTTCCGCTACCCCACTACTCTATCACTGGTTACCAACACACAACCTAAGAAAAAGAAGATTGAAGACCTACCAGTTGTTCGTGGTTTTCCTGATGAGTTTCCCTAAGAACTTCCAGGTAATTACTTCCACATCGTCAGGTGGAAACACAGATGGATCTCACGACAGAAGCAGCCCTGATTACTCGTATTTCTTATCGTCTTGCACCAGGAGGGTCGTAAGAACTGCCTAATCGACTTCTGGAACAGTTGGACAGGGGTGTTGTCCGATCTAGCTTTTCCACCTTGGGGAAACGTTAGTCCTAATCGAGAGCAGGAGAGCTTGGTTTTTCACACGTGTATCGATTATCTAGAGCCTAACCAGGTGTTAGTTAAGGACCGTTACCCTTTACCTCGCATCGACGATCTGCTTGACCAGCTAAGACGGCTTTTCGAATGCAGTATGGCCATTACGAACTTCTGTTCTTGTCATCCAAGTCTCACAACACGTCAGCAGTTTTGTGGATTGCATGAATCGCATGTATAAATCTTATCTCGCCAAATTAGTCAACCTTGTTTATTGATGAAGTTTTGGAGGCATTTCCAGGAGAAAGGAACACCATGAGCGGCACTTGTGTCTTACCTTAGAACTCCTGAGGGAGGAGCAACTCCACGCGAAGTCTTACTAAGTGTGACTTCTGGATCTGGGAAGTACACTTTCTTTGTCACCTAGTCAACAAGTTGAAAAATATAAGTGGAACTCGCTATAGTCGATTCTACCCGAAGCTGGACGACACCAGAGGATCCCTCGATATGCGGCAAACTTCTTGGTCTCGCTCGGTAATATTGAAGGTTCATCGGGGGATTTTCAAAGATCTCACAGTTGTAATGCGTTAACACAACAAGGTGTTTGTGGAGGACAAAACAGGAGAACGTCTTTTCAGTTTTGAAACCAAACTCTACAGTACCTTAAGTACTGTCCTTACTCGATGGTACAGGTAATCTGGTAGTGTACCGCGTTGTTTCGATTCAGGGTCTCGGTTGCGTGCTGATGCAACGCGAGAAAGTAATAGCTTACGTCTCTCAGTAGTGGGGGAAGCCATGATCTTTGCTTGTGATATCTGGAGGCATTACTTGTACGGTACCAAAGCGCTATTTAGACCGATCACAAGGGCTATCAGCATATATTTGAACAGCAAGAGTTAAGAATACGACGGCTTCGCTGGAGGGAACTCTCGAACGATTACGACTATGGAACCTAAACACGTATGAGCTTTGCAGCTCACCATCGACTCTAGCCTACCCGATCAGATTCGCCCTATTCAAACCGAAGCACTGAAGGAAGATAATTTTCAATTTGGGTCCATGCGGGGCATGGTGGAGCAACTTTTGGCAAGTCGGACGATATTCGCTACTTCATGGAACGAATATGGATCCCACTATACGGCAACCGTAGGAAACTTGTGTTGAGCGAAGCACACCAGCCTCGATTTTCTAGTCGTATGGGTTTTGATAGGAGATATTAGGATCTACAAATCTTATACTGGCGACCGGGCATGAAGGCCCATATAGCAATGTATGTGAACGATGTTTGACTTGTGCGAAAGTCAAGGTGGAATATCAGAAACCTTCTGGTTTGTGTCAGCAACCGGAAACACCCATATGGAAGTGAGAACAGACTGCCATGGATATTGTCACTGGCCTACTTGAAACACAAAACAGAGACGATATCACCTGGGTGATCGTTGATTTTCCCACATAACCAGCACACTTTCTTACAATCAAGGAAACTAACGAGTCTTCACAGCTTGTGAATGTTCCTCTGAGAGAAGTGGTTTCTAGGCATGATGTGCCAACTTCTATTATCTCTAATTGTGACCCGCGTTTATACCCGATTTATGGCAGGCAACACACAAATTTTGTGGCTCACATCTAGACGTGAGCACTGCTTATCACCCGCATACAGATGGTCAGAGTGGACGAACCATCTGGGCACTCGAAGACATGCAGCAAGCATGTGTTATTAACTTGGGTTAAGCTTGGGAAAGACATTTACCTTTGATAGAGTTTTCCCTACAACAACAATTACCAATCTAGTATTCATGCAACTCCGTTCAAGGCATTGTTTGGACGATAATGCCGATCTCCTTGTTGGGCTAGGTGGGTGACAACCTAATCACAGGTCCAGGACTTGTACTTGAAACCTCTAAGAGGATTGTTTAGATTGGGAATCGCATGGCGGCAACGCGTGACCGCCAGGAAACCTGATAAGCTTACGAAGCACAGGGAGTCCACTGCAGGCGAACGTGTATTGAAAGTCTCACCCTGGGAGGGTGCGGTGCACTTGGGGAAACGCGGCAAGCATAATCCGCGTTATGAAGGGCCATTCAAAATTCGGGATCGAATCGGTAAAGTGGCCTGCAAGCTCGAGTTACCTGCTGAGTTGGGTAACGTCCATGATGTCTTCCATGTCTCATAATTGAAGAAGTGTTTGTCCGATGAAACACTTGTGGTACCACTTCAGGAACTAAAAATCGATGACAATTGCAGTTGTCAAAAAACCTATTGAAATCATGGATCGGGAAGTTAAGGTTCGTAAACACAGTTGAATTCCAATCGCTAGAGTTCATTGGAACTCAAGATGTGGACCGGGGTTCACGTAAGAACGCGAGGATCAGATGAAGCTCAAGTATCCTCAATTATTCCCAACTGGCCAATCTAAATCTGATGTAACTGGTGAATTTTGGGACGAAATTCCCTTTCAAGTTGGGGATGATGTGACACCTGCGGAAAATCCACAGTCATTCTGATCTAACACTTTGCTGCTTTGGATTACTTATCAAATTTCGGGACAAAATTTCTTTCAAGTTGGGGATGATGTGACAACCCGAGATTTTAAGGTCTTTCCTCTACGCATCACTTGTTTCACAATTCATTTTACGTTGTATCTTGTGCATGGCATTTGAATGATTTAAGTATTGTTACGTTTGGGTGTTACATGAAAACTTAAATATTGTGTAATGGTTAGTCATAACAAATTTATGTTTAACTTTGATTGAGTAACACACTTGACGAAGAACTAGGATTCTTCGTCATAGCCACCCCTCGACGAAGAATAGGTCTTCATCACAACCAATCTTCGACGAAGGTTAGTCCTTCGTCACAACCAATCTGCGATGAAGAAGATTCTTCGTCACACTCACAACATGGCGAAGAATGTTCTTCGCTAAGGGATTCTTCGCCGTAAGGGTTCTCGCCCAGATCAGTGAGCCCAGCCCATCTCTCTCTTTTCCTTTGTATGCGTAAATTCGTGTATAGGGGCACATAGTTCTATCAAAAACAGAAACTGTTGCAAACCCTAGCACTCCCAAGCTTGACGGCAGCCTCTTTCCTCTCTCCCTCGGGCGACGGCAGCTTGTATTCTCTGGAGTTTCATGTCCTACGAGGCATCACCTTCTCCTCATTCTTGTGTATAACCCGAACCCTCGGTTAGTGCAAAACTCATCGCTGAATTGATATGTATTCGTTGTTAATCCTGATTACGTGTCTACATGATGAATTATATTGTATGTGATTAATGAAAGTCTTATGATCTTGTGGAATGCCATGTACTTGTATGACTGGATTATGAATTAGGGTTTCGGCCATGGGCTGATTGATGAGGATTAAACTGTTAGCATGAAACTAAAACTAGTTGGTTAATTCTTGGTAATATTCAGATGTGGATCGATGGTGGAGTTTTGTTACTAATCATAATGTGTATGTTGGGTTGATTAACATGCTGGTGATTTGTGTTCATTATGGATGTTAGGGATTTAGGTTAATTATGATTATAGTAATAACCAATCTGATTGAATACAAACAATGATGATGAAACGGTAGAGCATGAATAATGACTGTTAAACCATAACGTGTAATCTGTTTCGGGAAATGGTAAATGTACTTACTGAAATCACGTATAATTGTTACTGAGGAAATTAGAAAGATCTGTTGAGCAGCAGCGGCGAAGGACTCCCCAACGAAGAGTCAGTGGTCGATGAAGAAGTGATCCTTCGTCGACTGGTCCTTGATGAACAACTGAGATTCATCGCCGAAATCACTTCTTAACGAAGTCTGATTCTTCGCCAAGAGGGATTCTTCGCCAGGGGAGCACCTCACGAAGAACTGGTTCTTCGTGAGGATGCTACATGAGAACAAACAGAACAGTGGTTTATGATGAGTGTGATGATGAATGTCTATGTTAATAAAATTCTATTTGCTGACTGTTAATAATATTAATTATGACTGAGGAACCTGATTTGGTTTTGTGAGTAGCAAACTTAACTGTTTAGTGCTGTTATGAAACATACACGTGAGGTGTGGACTTGGATGAGAACTAAGTACTTGCTATGTGATAAACGGTGATCTTGTGATGAATGCAAACTGTGTAAAATACGTGACTTGGTTGATTATGAAACTGATTTTTTATTGGTAACCACGGTAGTGTTTGGGTTAACTAACTTGGAACGGGTAATGTAACGTAACCTACCGAGCAAATCTAAGGTGAGTTCACTGCTCTTTTCAAGCATGCGTCTCGGGGAGGGACATATGGTAAATATTCCGGGGAGGAATATTGGGTAATGGGTTTGACTGGAATGTTAAACCGGAATATTGGATAATACACTCACTCCTATCACCTTAAGTCCCATCTTCTACCGAAAAGGTTGCCGGGAAGGCAACGGGGTTATTAGTTGATAGCGCTATTAGGTTTGGCACCCTCACACCGTACCGGGGAGGACGTGCGTGAACTAATTACCTTAACCACTCGACCAATGCTTAGATAGGGGCATTGGGGAAGGGCAAACAATCTGGAGCCATCTTGCGGTATCGAGTTATTATCAACATTGTTTTCGGAATTGCTTTTGAACTGAACTAAACTCTTGACGTTAAAACATGTAACACGATTTTCGGGAAATAAAACTGTGAACTCACCAGCGCTGTCTGATACACTTTTCTGCATGCTTGCAGGCCTATAGGTACATGTTGTTGGAACTTGCTATCTGGAATGCTGGAGTGGCCATGGGTCGAGATGCATGGAATCACAAGACACATCTAATGGCTTACATACACATGGATTATGAAAAACATAACAAATGATTTATGCTTCCGCTGAATATGTCATGTTTAATAAATATTTTGTAACACTTTATTTTAATGAATGCAAGTTTTTATTTGAAATATTATTATTAGTTCAATGTGATTGGTGGCTAGATCCTGGTATGTCACACATCTAGCGAGGTTTCCGCATGTTGTATTTTGGGGGTGTGACAGTTTGGTATCAGAGCCACTTGTTATAGTGAACTAGGTTTTAAAACGTTTTTATAAAACTAGACTATAACCGAACAATTTAGAAAGTCGACCATGACACTCAGCTCCAGATTGCAAGGTTCGTCTCTCGTTTACTTATTGCACATCATATTTAGTGAACACTTGAGTATGACATTGCATGTGAATGCACACCTAGCACTATAGTATGAGTTCTTGTGTTACTAGCCTACGTTATGTGATTGATAGTGTGACACTTCCCTAAATCTTCCTGATCTATGTTGTGGTGTTCTTGTCTTGCTATTCGAATTTGAGGAACCTTTTAGCATAAGTTGGGAGGAGCTGAGATAAACATGCAAATCGCATTGCTAGTGTGGGTGCACACATAATAATAATGTGGGGTGCATGTGAGTACCAGCGAGGCCTAACAAGTGTGAAAGGGGTTCCATTCCATTATCCGACCTGATGTGAAACACAACGATCCATAGGGGTCATAGCAATGATTGACTCCTATTTGAACTTGATCGTTTCATTCTCCTCTGAACCCTTACGAAACTCGATGCTATCGAGTGTTATCCGAACATCCATCAGAATGTCTATCGAGTGTGATACGTGTGCATTGTATATTCAATTAGGTATACCAGCTCTAAACCAGTAGGCAAGACCTATCAGCTTAAACCTGCAATGTGGGTCATTCTATTTTTATCAAATTGCTTTCAAAACCCTATTTGTTTTACAAGTTGTATTTACAGTAATTAAGTTTTAGTATTCTGCAATTACTGCCGGTATGTGGGGTTTTGTATACACTACTTGATAAGCTTCACCATTGGACAACGGGTTAGCCAATGTGTGATATGACCATAGTCACAGATCTGATCGAGTGACAAATACCGATTTGGGGTAATTGATAGATATAAACAAATGTAAAAACCCTTATTAATAATGTAAATTATAACAAAATGTTTTCTTACAACTGAATGAACTCACCAGTATTTTTCACTGACCGAATGTTTTTAAAACGCGTTTCAGGTAACTTACTGTGAAGAAAGGAAAAAGTGTCGCGAAACACTTCAGCTTAAATAAGTGGCTATGTAAACCTGAAATAAACATTTTTTCTGAAATCAAGGATTTCCCAGTGAAATTTCTTTCTGTAAATACGGGGTTTACCCCACAGTTTATGAAATGAAAACTTGGTGTTTTGAAAACTCTGATAAAATTTTCCTGACATCCGATCCTGATGATTTTTTCGCAACAAAATAATAAACACCGGTACCACTGCTGTCTGCCTCGCGGCTCCCGAACCGGGGTACGGGTCGGGTGCCGTGACAGAAGGTGGTATCAGAGCCACTAGTTTAAGCTAATTAAGTATTGTAAAAGAATACTTAAATTTAGTAGTCAGGAATGTGATTAAATGCTCTGTGAAACATCTGTGATACTAATCAATATTATATATTCGATTTTCGGAGTTCGTGTTTTCATTCTTTTTGACTAATATTATGAGTGAGTTAATGGAGGCACTCCAGAACCTATCTGTGAATTCAACAGATATGGAAACGACAGAGAGTCAGATGGGATATCAAGCTGAAACTAACGAACCCATGGTGTTTCAAGCTCAGGGAAAGCCGAAAGCACCACCAAAGAAGAGAAAAAGGTTGCTGGATTGGAAAAGAGGTAGAAAGAAGAAACCGACTGCTCAGAAAATCAAAAAGACTGGTGAACCAATGGATAAAGAATTATAGGAGAGAGTTCAAACCAAGCCCCGATGTTACCCACTTGGGAGGAATTGGATAGAAATTGGCAAACTGTGATCTGTTCGGGCCAATGAATGTAATTAACCCGAACACACCAATACCACCAGAAATGCCAATAAATATGGAACCCGTCATACCCGAACCGGCCATTCCTCATCAGCCACTCCAAAATCAAGCAGAGGAGTGGTGGACAAGTGATTGGGCTTTCCAGAACCTGATGAACAACCCTAATCCCTATTACCCCCAGTTCAAACCTGCTCCTGCATGTAAGCAATCTAAAAACGACACTTTCCGAATATATGTTTGAAGAATCAATACGTGTTTATCCCCGTTGCCTTTGATACATTTAGTTCCTTAGCCCTGGAGGCTGTGGAATTCCTGAATAGGGTGCAATGAGTCGTGCATAGTACTTTTCGACCCCTAAGACCCATAGCTTTATCTTTAGTAGGACCGGGTTTGTTAATCAAAATAGGGTTGCGACGCAACTTGTTGCTCATTTACCTACCATTTTTTTCTAATTTGTTATGTTAGCAATTATATCATAAAAACAATTTGGGTCTAGGGTTACTATTTTCATTTATGAAAATCAAACACCTTTTAGTCTGATAGTTTATCTATTCAACTAGTTTTACAGTGAATTGATGTGTTTATGTTTTAAGTTGTAAACTTACAATACAATAAATCAATCTGAAAAGTTATACTTGGTACTTGATATGTTGGTCTACATGTTTTATATTTTCTTTGATTGTATCATATATTTCAATATATTTGTGGTCATTTCTCATTAGCTTTTATATAAGCTTTGTTTTTGCATATAGAAAAACTTTTAGTTTACTTCCAAAATAAACAAAAACATAGTCCTATTTTCATTGCCACAAATAAACAAGCAATAGAATGGCAGCAGAAAATCTGATATGACCTTTTGTGATGTCAATCAACTTTTTTATTATTCACTTATTTCTTTCTTTTGTGCTTACTTTTTGTTATTTTCAATAATTATATAAAATCATAATCATTCTCCAATTTGCCACTTACCAATTAAAATTAAAAATGAAAAAAAAAACTTATAATATAATATAACAAGACAGAAAGCCGGATATGCAAATCTAGTACCAATTGGCTAATGCCCGAATGTTGTGATTTATGCAGTAAAATATATATATAAGTGAATACGGAGTTTACACATATGTGGTTATTGGTGCTCAAGTTAACTTTTCAATGTTTTAGAATGTTGTGATTTATGCAGTTAATAAAACGAGATTAGGAAAAAACGCTCAAAAGTGTGAGAACGGTGAGAACGTTTCCTGGCCCAACACGTGTCTCGCGTCATAGAGAAGGGCGGAGGGGCTTTTTTGTCTTTTCATTCTTCTTTTATTTCCCAACGCGGTATAATATTTTATGGCGTCTAAGTTTTTTTTTTGCGTTAATTGTATTTTTTAAACTTTTTGGCGTTGAATTAATTGTTTTTGTGTCACATATATAATTTTTTGGCGTTATAGAGTTTTCTGGTTAATTATTTTGGCGTTATAGCGTTTTATATAATAATTCACTACGAGTCTCTAATATTTGCATAAGATTACAATAAGACCAATTTTTTTTGGCGTTTAGTGAATTTTTTGGCGTTTAATACCCTTTTACAAGGTGTTTTGCCAGCAGCTGTTCTCCCAGTTTTCATACTTCTAACTTTTTGGTGTTTGTAGTTTTTGGCATTTTATATAATAATGTTATTTTATTTATAGAGAATTAGTTAACAAATCAACATATAACTTGATATCAAAACAATATAAAATGAAAACTAAAATAATAAAAAATGGTAATCTAATTTCTCTTCTGAATCTTCACTGTCATCAACCTCTATCTTCTTGAATTTGTTTTGGCGTTTTGAACCTTTTTTTGAATACTTTAGCTAGATGCCAACTTTCCTACATAAACCTCGTCTTTTTTAGAAGAAGCTGCTTAGTGGCATCCTGTTTTTTGGTGTGATATTCTTGTTTGGCGGCATGTCATTGAAGATCAACTCTTGCTTGATGTTATTTGTAATAATGGAGTCTAAAATAGCATTTTACACATTAGTTAAACCCTTTCTTCCATGCCTATAATCATCAAGAACAAAGCTCACATGATGGCATATCACCGTCATCAGTCTCTTTTTCTTGAATATTTGTCCATCTCATCCAGCAAAATATTATTGAGTTAACCCCCTCAGAAAAAGGATCTATTTCAGTGAAAGCTTTGACATCTGTGGCGTTTTAAAGGGAGTGGTTTCTAGAGGATATAGCGTTTTGTGTTTTTCTGGGTGTGATTAATTTCATTGTGTATAGACCCCTCTCTTATAGGAGTTTTTTGGCGCGTAGTTTAGACATCCCATCTTCTAAGTTTGGTGTTTTTTTTAAATGGCCTTATGCAGACCAACATGACAAATACAATAACGGAGTAAATAAATTAGTAAGGAGGGAAAATATTGTTTGTTATTTATGGCGTTTTGTTAGGGTTAACCATTTTTAGTATTATTTTGGCGTTTTGCTAATAAAGATAGTAATATATCATTTAATTATCTTAAAAAAAAAAGAAGATTACATAGAAGAAAAAAAAGAGGAAAAAAAAATTAAAATCCTTCGTCAGAAGGTACTTTATCTGAATAGTATCCATCACTTGTGTCATCTTCTTCCTCCTCGGAGTCTTCATCTTGATTCATCTATGTCATCACATTCACCTTCATCAGCTTCTTGTTCCTGAAGATTCTGAAGCCTTCACCTGAACATGTCTTGCATTAACTCCAATTTTGAGTCTATTTCTGTGTTGGTACAAGTGGTGTTATGCAATTCTTCCATGAAACTCAGTCGTTGCTTTGTCATGATGGTCTCTAGCAAGTAGACTTGCTGCTCTCCATTGTCGTATGTAACTGTCACCATGTCTGTTTCATCATCAAAACGCCATGATGTCATGACAGGGTCTGGCTTCACATCTCCTTTGATTGGTCCAAATTTTCTTGTTAATGCTTTCATAAGCATATGCGTTTCATGGCATTCGTTGTCTAGAGCGATGCCAATGGAATAAGATTTGCCTCTCTATCTGTTCTTCCATCTTTAGAATTGTCCTGACCGTCTTAACATACACCCTCCTTCTGTTGTCAAAATGGAGGACGTATCGCATGATTCCCAGAGTGTATCTCCATGAAACGATTGTTGCCATTTTTGGCGTTTTGCTTAAGTTGGCGTTTTTGGTTAACGTTTTTTTTTTTTTTTTTTTTTTTTTTTTGCAGAAAATGGATAGATTGAAGTGATTATGAAAGCTATGGTTTACGTTTGTTTATATAATGATGTTTTGACGCGTAATTTAGGAGGGAATTTCTTCTAATAAATGTTAATAACTGAAATTCAGTTGTTTTATGTTGTTTCATCTTCCTGTAATATTCAACGCGTTTAATTTTTAATTTTTGGCGTTTTATTTTAATGGCGTTTTATCATTTGATGGCATTTTGAATATGAGGGGTAAAAGACCCTTTTACCCTTAATGAAGCGTGTCCCATCTAATAATATTGATGTTATTTACGAAAACGCCACCGCGCAATCTAGTCCATGGATTGTTTTGATCGGACGATCCATAATCGTTCTCACCGTTCTCACACTTACCGTTTTCTCCAAATCCTGACCCTATATAGTGTGAGCTTAATTGGGGAATACTAAAAAGGTGGGGAACTGAGGAACACTCTTAACAATTTAACTTAACATTTTAAAAATCAATTTTTTTTCATTTGTTTCGGCGCTTTTCTTTATATATATACTTTTAGAAGCATTTTTAATAGAAAAAATCAAAAACTAAAAATATAAAAAAACAGTTAAAAAAAGGCTTAATTTTTTTACATAAATGTTTTTTTATTGGAATAGTTTCTATCCATTTTTATAAGGAAAAGCGCTGAAAAAAATTTTAAAAAAATAATTTTTAACATGTAAAGTTAATTTTATAAGATATATTTTATTAAAACTGTTTTTTAAACATTTTTTATATTTTTTAGTTTTTTATTTTTTTATTAAAAATGTTTCTACATATATTTATAAGGAAAGGCGCCAAATTTTTTTAGAAAAAGTTGATTTTTAACATGTTAAGTTGAATTTTTAAAAGTGTTCCCCAGTTCCCCACTTTTTTAGTGTTGTACTTGAACTTGTTGTATTTTCTGATTTCCATGTTGTACTTGACAAATTATTCAATGAAATGAAATTCGGTTTTGATTAAATATTGTCGCAAATAGTCTTATGAAGTCTCGAGCAATATCGTCCTCGTCTCGCCCCAATGTTTCGGCCATCGGTTGGGTGTGACATTGACGCCCACCACACCCAACTTAACATTTGGTGTGTTGCGTCATCCCGTCGTTAACTTATCACTAACTCAGTTTGGTTTTTGTCCTACATGGCCCTCCATCTAATCTAATAGGGTTATTGTTTTGTCCAAGCCGTCACCCTCTAATCTACCGTCTGATTCCTTGGTTTACTGGTTAGATGATGCCTTCAAATGGTGGGAATCTCTCACTTAACCCACTAATTTCTCCTATGAACTTAAATTTGGTGGATGTTACTCCTCTGCGTTGTATATCTACAAGGTCCATTGGTAGTGCCATAAACTTGAACCTCAATAAAGCCTTGCAAAATCAACAGTAGGTGCAAACAATCTTAGTAGCAAAGGTGTCCAAAAACCTGCTAAGCATGATAAATCTCGTCGACCTTTTGCCAATTTAAGGGTGAATGAAAAACCTGCTAAGAATGATTTTGTTCAAGACCAATCCTTCATTAACTTGCAAGAAAAAGGTAAAAGCCTTATTGTGCTTTCAATTTCGAGTAGGCATAATGTGGAATCACCTATGGAGGTGGAAATTGGGGTACAAATTGAAAGGTTGGGGGCTGGAATTCCTATAATGTTTGATGAGGTTGTTAAATCGGTCTCCCAAACCAAACCTGACCAACTCACGTACTGTATCCCTTCCAAATCACCATGCTTGGTGAACTCTATGGTAGCGGAAGTTCCCACTCCCATCAAGAACAAATCGGTCTCCCAAACCAAACCAAACCAAACCTGACCAACTCACGTACTCTATCCCTTCCATATCACCATGCTTGGTGAACTCTATGCTAGCGGAAGTTCCCACTCCCATCAAGAACCCTAATTTCAATGATGTTGAGGCTGAAGAGGATGGGAAATTTTGGGTAATTGTAGGAGAATCTGATAAGGATGAAGATAACGTGGTTCAAGCTCCCGTGGATAACCACCTTAATGAAATGGATGAAACTGATGTTGCCAGGGGAATCGAAGATCCAGAATCACTTCTGAACAGCCAGCCTCCAATGAAATTTGCCCAAATAAACCAACATGTGGTGCAATTGCGGATGAATGAGGCCAATCTGACCAGGGGAACCGGAGAAGGAACTGCTGTAACTATTCGATATCCTGCTTTGCTCTGGGGAATATTTGGCAAAAACAGAGGCAAACAGGATTCAGAGCACGACACAATTAGGGTTTATAATTTGTGTATGTCGAAGAGAAGAAGTCATTGGCTTTTAAAGAGATCAAAGAATCCACCTTGTCATGCTACACTGGAAATGGAGGGCCATGTAGGACAAAACCTAACTGAGTTAGTGACCAGTTAACGACGGGTTGACACACCACACCAAATGTAAAGTTTGGGGTGGTGGGCATTAAAGTGATAGTTGGAGTGACAACAACCAATAGCCAATAGTTGATGTTGATAAAATTCAATAACCTAAAACTAAAATTAAAAGTAAATACACATTTCATATAATTATTACTTTCATAGGATGTGAACTGTATCTTTATCTGCAAGATTCTTTACAGAAATTAGTGTAAGTTAACCGTTTTCTGGTTTGTTTTCTATATTAATCTCAAGTGTATTTTGAAATTTTATAAGAGTGCTATTAAATACACCCCTTCCTCTCACATATTTACGGGTGAGGTTCGTGTGGAATAGGTACTTTTTCTCTCACAAAAAAGGTATAATTAGTAACGAGAGAGATGCATTTAAATCAACCCTTTATAATTGAGGGGCTTGCTTTGCCGGTTTTGATACTGATAGAATAAAATTAATATTTACGGATACTTTTGTTTTTATGTTCATGCAATTTACATCTAACAATTGCTTTCTTCCCTTTAATATAAAGAGTATAATGACTTCCATCAAGAGTGGTTTTTCGAGTCTCACGGATGGCGCCAATGTTGAAACAATGGTTAACACAAGGATAACCAAGAGGGTCGTTTCACTTATGGGGTTCAACCTCTTCTCTCGCTCGTATCGGTGGCCTGAGATCTGCAAAACAGTAAACACCGTTAGTCTCGTTAAGAGGGGGGAAGGGGATTTTCCCTCTTAACCAGGCTCCGGCGTGAGAATAAGTACTGCTCTGAGATGAATAAAACAGTGTGTGTATAGAGTGAGTAAAGAGAGCCAAGATCCTGAACCTGAATGATGAAGGGTCCTATTTATAGCCGGAGGGTGAAGAAGGAGGAAGCAGCTGTGCCAGCTGTGGGCGCGCGCCAGCTGTCCGACCAAGGGGAATATCCTCTTGGTCTGCTCTGTCGCGAAGGGTGTAGTGGTACACGTGGCGTCCTTGTATTCGCTTGTGCTGGGTACCTCGTACTGGTCGCGTCAGCCCTGCTCCCTGGATTGCCGCAGGCCTATGTGGCCTTCTGTCAATGGTGACACGTGTTGTCCTTTATGTTGGGCAAAGCATCTTTGGTGCCAGCCGTGAACCGCCTAGGTGTCTTCTGGAAGCTTCTAGAAGGTTCTGGTGACATGGATGCCTTGTGTACACAAAAAGTGGTGTGGTCCCTGCCATGTAGGCAGGGAATTGGGACCATACCTCTTCACTTCCCAAAGAAATATCAAGAGTCAAATAGTTGTTCAGTCGTTAATTAATTAAGCGTGCTATCGGAAAAAAAATATACTATTCAATATTTATTTAACTCAAAAGATTATATACAAATATGATCCAAGTAAACATGGACACCGCAAGCAGGTTCAGTCATTATAAACACGCACCTAGTTAAGTTATAAAATTATACTAAATGTGTTACGAACAACGAGCTAGCTATAGGTTAGCATGATAAATATAAATACAGTTAAACAGATATGTTAGACATTAAAACAGTTTAAGTTCGACATTATGAGTCTCATTTAGCAATTTACCATTTACATTTGTATTGTCATGTTACTGGAAGCCCACATCTTTAGTTCTATAATATGTACGTACTAGCATGCCAATTACCTTTAGTATACTAGCTCTTATCCAATATCTACTATTCTTTCAAGAAAATACTAACCTCTAAACTTGTAAATTTGTAATACATAATAAGATAGAATAAAAGCCAATAAGACCTCTAGAGGTATTACATAACTTTATCAATACTTCTAGAACTACCTAAAATACATATGGGAAATATCAAAACTCAGTCACCTCCGAACAAAACACTGTTGAATTGCGACTTTCTCAAATGTCACTTAAAATGGTTTTTTAATTATGACAAAAAGATATCATATCACTTTAAAACTTATATTAATTTATATTAATGCTTTGTCATACAATTCAAAAGGTACCCCATCAACTCATCAAGCATTAATTGATCAACATGAAGGATGTAAATGGTGTAAAGTGTTAGCCACAAAGTGATACTATCACCACAAGGATTTTACCTTAGCAACAACAAAATTCGGGTCTACAGGGAAGAAGAAATATCGTTGTTGCATCATACAGGGACTAAACCCAAGAACTAAACAACTCTAAGAGGCTGTTTGTTTACCTCTTAATGATGTTCTTAGTGGTTCATACATTTTACTGGTTCAGCACTTAATGGTTCAGACTGTTCTTTTCACGAGCAAATGTCTGCCTCTGAATGATTAAGACCTCTAATCTGAATTGGTCAGACATTTACCTCTGAACGGTTAAGCATTATACCAGCTTTTAATGGTTTGGACCTCTTACTGGTTCAGCACTTAATGATTCAGACCTCTTACTCGTCAAGCACTTAACCATTCAGAAGTTGCCAAACAGCCCCTAATTACTCAAGATAACAAAGCATACAAGTAAACAAAAATACCAATATAACATTAAAAAAGTCCTAATTTATGAAACTAATAAGTGAAGCACAAGATCATATTTATAGAAGTTATCTACATATAGTATGATACAAACATAATATGAAACTAATAACTGACAAACACAAGATCATATTTATTGTAGTTATCTACATATATATAGCTAGTAAATACAAACATAATATGAAACTAAACTGACAAGCACAAGATCATATTTATAGTAGTTATCTATATATATATAGCTAGTAAACACAAACATAGATTGTAACATCCACATATAGCTAGGAAGCACATACACAGATTAACCAATCTAAGCAAGTAAGCTTGAACGCTTCCAAAACTTTATAATTGTGATGATTATTTACATTGATCTTTAAAATATATAACAAATAGTAATTAACAATGCTTGTTTACAAACCCAAAATTTATTCTTCTCCAACCCCTGGAATGACATATATTTTTAATATAAACATATAAATAACATTATCTTAAGTATTTCTCCTCCTAGTGCATATAGAAAGAAACACCACAAACGTTAAGAAAAAAATCATAAAAATCACAAACCTGTGGTTTAATTAATTACTATTATAACTGCTTGCACTACAAACGTTAGATCATCGAAAAGTAACAAAATCTCACTTATGTATCATCTAGAAGACAATTATATAAGAACTAGTAGACAGTAATAGCAACTACACTATCACTGAATTCACTGCTTCCCCTTTCTTTTCCCTTGTTTTTTCTGTCATCAACAGTGATCAATTATTTGAATCATCATCATAATACCAACAAGAACACCAACATTATAATAATAACAACAACAATAATATTAAAAATAATAATAATCTTAAAATTTTAGGGAAACCATTTTCAAGAAATTACCAAAGAGTTGAATATTTAAAATACAAAGTTTTATACCCATTATTTAATTTAACAATGGGTATTAACCATTAACTTATTATGACTAGAAAGCATCTAACTTGATGAATCAAGAAAGCTCCGTCGGTGGTGGCGGTGGTGGTGGTGGCAGCTGCGGTGGCCGTTTTCTCTTCTTCTTCTCATAACTGATCCCTCTAGCTTTAGCTTGAGAGTCCCTAACTTCACGTAGATAAAGTCTCACAGCTCGAGCACCAAACGGGTTAGTCTCCGGCTTCCCACCGTTCTCTTCATAGGCTGCCCGGAGCCGGCCGATGAGAGCATCAAGGCTGCCCCAGGCCTGCCGGAGAGGGCACGGGCAGAGTGCCGGAGGGTTAGGGTGACCGAAGAATGGACAAAGTTGTGTGTGGACTTTTGTTTTGCCAAACTGGTCAAGGTACCGGAGAAACTCAAGAACATGTGCACCGGAGCACCGGGAAAGAGTCAACGGCGGGCGGTGGTTGCGGAGGTACTGCCCGAAGGTGTTCCAGTCACGGCGTTTCTGGTTCTCGTAGCGGCTGAGAGTGGTGGCGGTTGAAGAGCTTGAAGAAGATGAATAAGATGAACAAGAAGAAGAGGATGTTGGAGACAACATGTTTGTGCTAAAGTTTGTGGTGATGGTGGAGTCAACTTCTTGTAGTTGTGGAACAACATCATCCATGGTAAAAGAGTGGTATTTATCCATTTTGATGTGATTTTGATGTATAATTAAGGGCAAAAAGAGAGAGAGAGAGAGAGATCTAAGTTAAATAGGGTTATATATTGAAGAAAGAACAAACCCTAATTGTGTGTGTTGACTAGGGTTTGATCAAGATTCTTAAAGTGGTAAACTTGTTATAGATGAAGATGAAAAAGATGGCATGTGGGTGTAGATCAAGATTTGTGATGGGTGGATCTTTAAGCATGAAAAAAGCTAGAAAAAGTGGATGATCAAGTGAAGTGACTTGCTTTGCTTTTGCAAGTTTTGTTTGTTCAAATAGATTGGTAGAAAACTGGAAATCTAGAGTGAGGAGTTAGCTTTCATTCCTTTTTACCTAGAAAAGTGAATGCAGCTGGAAGTACTTGAGAGAGAAGTATAGAGAGTTTGGATAAGTGGTTGTGCAATTGTCCAAAAAAAAGTTTTGAAATTAGGGCTTTTGTGGAAATGGAAAAGGTTGACAGTACGCTTTGGAGATGATGGATGGTGGGTGGAAAAAGAAGTAGACTTGTAGGTGGTCTATATAAACATTAATCTAAATATGATTTATTTCCTACAAAATTTTTTTACTGAACTTATCATATGTTTAAATTTAATCTATTTTTAAGATGGGGATAGAAAGAAAACACATATTAGCTAAGAACATTAAGAAACCTAAATAAATTGACTTTCTTTTGTCACGTGTTACACCTTTTTGTAGACTGTGTTACATGTAACAACCAGAGGTTGTCATGTGTTACGTGTAACAGCTTTTTGCAGACTTTTAGCTTTTTTTAAAAAAATAAAAGTTGTTACGTAACACATAACAGCCTCTGATTGTTACACGTAACACTTCTGCAAAAAGGTATAACACGTTGTAAAAGAGGTTCATTTCTTTAAATTTCTTAGTTTTCTTAATTTCTCATATGATTGCCATCTTTAAGATAATTTAAACTTAATTATATACTATTTTTCTTTCACAAATAAGCTACCACCACCAATTAATAAAATTGATTATTTTATGGCTGTGACACATATATTTTTCTAACTTATATAATAGAGATTTCTAGTGCTCATGTAATTTGTTAATATCAAAATGGGTAAATATACCTAACTTAAAAACGTGTATGTTGCAGAAGTCATTAGAGGTATCCTAGTCGGTTGATTGGGGAGTTACGAGTACTCGGCATGTGTCACAGCCTTCGACCATACCTTGAACGGGAGCCGTGAGCCAGCTGCAGGTGGTATCGGTGTTTATTAAAATTGCAGCGAAAACTATCATCAGGATCATGGTTATGAAATATTTCAGAGTTTATAAAACACCAGAGTTTAATATTAAACAAATGGGATAAAACCCATATTACATTCAAATGTTTTTATAGGGATAAACCCTAATTGATAAAAACATAAATTTCTTCTTTTATTCAGGTAATCATAGCCACTTTATTTAAACTTTCAGTGCTCAAAAGCTGGTATCTATTACCTTCACAGTAAGTTACCTGAAACGTGTTTGAAAACATTTTATCAGCGAAAAATACTAGTGAGTTCATTCAATTTTATAAAAAGGCACATTGTTATATTTTACAGTATCAAGGGTGATTACATTTTTTATATCTATCAATTATTCAATCAGTATTTATCACACGGTGGCAGTTCCGATGTGACGGTGGTCATATTACTCATTGACTAACTTTCGTCCAATAGTGAAGATTATCAAGTAGTGTATATAAAACCCAACATACCGGCGGTAATTTTCAGATTACAAAAACTTAATCACTGTAAGTATAACTAAAAAAAATTAAGGGTTTTGCAATGCATTTGGTAAAAAGAAAGAATGGCTCACTTTGTAGACTTAGGGTTTTAACTTAAAGCTTTCTGGTGCTAATCATGAGTTCCTAATAAAAATACAATGCAACACGTGTCAGTGTAACAATCCAACTCAAACTTTAACGATACATCACGAGATCAAAACCCCAACGTAGTTAACAAAGTATAGCCTTATTCAGGCAGCACTTTGGGATCTCTTGCTGGGTTTCGGATCGATCGGACATGGTATCGAATCAGTGATCAGGGGTTAAAACACTTACAACAGGGCAGAGTTCAGGTTTCGGGGTATCGGGGTATCGAGTATAATATCTGAGCAGCATAGAGCAAGAAAGAACAGAAAATTTTGAGCAAGTTGAACTGCAGACTTCACGCTCAATTTATAGGTGAATCGGGACCCTTTTCGCGCCCCGCGATAACCTAGGGGTAGGCTATCGCGCCTCGCCAAAGCCCCCTAATCTAGGGCATAGCTGGCCCGAGTCACCTGTAGCATTCACACGTGGATGCCATGTGTTGTAATCGTGTCCGAGGCGGTTTATTAGGGTCTGGCGGCCCGCGATGGACTTGGGTGAGGCTGTCGCACCCCGCGACAGTCTATAGAACTTTGAAATTTTGATTTTTCATGCAGAATTTGATCGTACGGTTTTCAAGTTATGATTACGGATTGTTGTGGGGCCTATTAGAGGGTTGTTACAGCCTAGTTAGAGAGTACTCGGAAAATACTCAAACATATTAATTTATATATAAATTAGTTTTCGGAAAATTATATATACGTCAAATATTATAAGTTTACTAATATTTATAACAAAATAACCGAATATCAATATAAATAAAAAATACATGTTTAAATAGTAAAGTATTTCAAAAAATGATATTCATTCTTGAGAATGAAATTAATTCTTTTAACATGATAGAAATAGGAATTATGTTTTTTTAAGTCAAATTCAGTCCGAATTGACCTACTAGATCCAATTCTGAACGAGGTTGACCGTGTTTGATCGATTCTGAGTAATTAGGCGGAGTTGAAGAAAGTCGTCTAGACAGACTGAGCAACACTGGTTGTTCCTGTACTCGCCAAATATTAAACCGTAGTTTATTGATTGGTAGACTGAGCAACTATATGTCCCATTCCTATATTAACATACTTTAAGTTACTAAGATACCACTACAAAGATGTAATAGCTAGTAAAAGATGATCTTACTAACTACTTGATTGAGCTTCTTATGGGCTGTTTAATTACTTGCAACTCTTGTGTTTGCTAAGATTATACGGCGTGCGAGTACTTGAAAAAGGGTGTGAAGTGTCATGTGGCAGCCACGACATCGACTCTCAAAAAAGTAGTGTGGTGCAAAAAAGCTGGAGTTGGACCGGGCGTGAAAGGATGGCGTTGTGTGACACGTGGCACACACTTTTTATTATTATTTTTTATTTAAAAATTATAACAAATCTATTAAATTAAAAAAATTATTAATAATAATATTATAATAAAACATACATAATAGAAATTACGTAATTTAACTTAAAAATTAAACATTACATAATTAAAATAAAACACTAAACCTAAACATAATTAAACATTATATAATTAAAATTAAACATTAAACCTAAACATAATTAAACATTACATAATTAAAATTAAACATTAAACCTAAACATATTTAAATATACATAAATGGAAAAACATAATTAAACAACAAATATTATTATTTGTCACACTGAAACGTGTTTTAAGTCACGGTGTACGTATGCATGTAGTCGACGAAGGCCATTTGTATGACGTCGTCTTCCGTAAGGTAACAAGCATTGTTTTCCACAACGTTGAAAAGCATCTCAAATCTTGAATTGTTTAAACGAATAGTTCTATAACGTGAAGAAAGTGCATCCACAATTCTGGTGGTGATACCCTATGAATACAAAACTGTTGGAAAATATGTCCCCAAAACGGACCTGAGGGATCACGAGGCCTATAGTCGGTAAGTGTTGCGACCCAATATTCACACAACGCAATGTTCTCTTCTTCAGTCTATGGAATCGTTGCCATTTTTATAAATTTTTGAAAAGAAAATGAGATAAAAGTTGTGAGAGTTTTGTGAGAAGATTGAGAGTTTTGTGTGGTAGAATTGATTAGATTTTATAGGAGTTAAATTTTTCTAAAAGTACAAAAATCAAATAATAACTGTTGGGGGGCAACGGCTATAAGCCACACCAACCCAAACGTGACACGTCGCCACACTTAAGTCCTTCACGCCGCCTTCCACGCCATTCGCCAGCCTGTATACCCTGCGTGCAGAGGCTTTCATGCCATTCTCCCACGCCGTGTGGTCTAAGAAGAAACATGGAAGAGGTATCAATTAACATATATGGGTCTACAAAGAAAGGTGAAACAAAATCAAGACTGAATAAATGTTGAACCATATGTTGTAATGCTTTTAAACACATTAAGGATCACCAAAGCTATTAACGAATTCTACTTTTCAAATCATTATTGTCAATACATTTGTTGTAATGCTTTTAAACACATTAAGGATCACCAAAGATATTAACCAATTCTAGTTTTCAAATCATTATTGTCAATACATTATTTAGGGACTTTAGCCTCCAGTTTTGTCCTACCTAAATAGTCATGGTGTATGGATCATGAACTACAACATAGTTTCCCCTCACAAGCTTGCTTCAACACAAACATTTATTTCCAAGGATACATATAAAACCTTATGCGAAAGAACCATATTAAGTTCATCGATCTGCACGCCCTTGGTTGTTCTAGCAGATTTAAATCAGTGAGGCTAAAAGCACCCATGTAATGTGACACTAAAGTGATTAATAAGACACGATGTAAATTTATTTGAAAATAAACCCATTTAAACGTGTAGTAGTGTCTAATGCACTCTTACCTTTTTTTCGTAATCCCAGATAGGAAAACTGCAAGTGTAAAAACCGAGTTGGAAAATGAGGTCTTTTGTTAATTATTAGCATTTATAACATTTGCCATTAGAAAAATATTATATGAAAATGAGACCTAGAAGAAACCAAAATATTAAACACACATGTGCATGTATACGGGCATGTGTGTCACATAACACATAACAAAGTGCATATATGTCACAACAATCAGAAGAAAAAAAATATTACAAAATCAGAATTTTGTGATGTCACAAAAACATGAAAAAAAATAGTACAAGATCAGAAATTTAATAAATAATAATAATAATAATAATAATAATAATAATAATAATAATAATAATAATAATAATAATAATAATAATAATAATATTGAAATGGTATGTCATGTGTTACAACCCATAAAAAACACTACTTTTTTATCAAGAAGTGGAACAAAGAAATTTAATAAATAATAATAATAATAATAATATAGGGTGGAGATATAATAGGAAGTTTATTTGGCTAGGAAGGATAGGAAGTGATCTTGACCATCCATTAAGTTAATCAAGGGCTAAGATTAAAGCAGGGAAATTGAAAGAAAGAAAAGAGGCGCGTGAGTTTGTTCAAGGGCATTCTAGTCAATCCAAGCCAATAGTTTCTCTCTCCTCCAATTCCCCCCATTTTTTAAACGTTAATAACTCTTTCATACGACATTATTTTTTTATAAAAATTGCACCAAAAAAACGAGCGTTTTTTTATCTTTAAAACGAGTATACTATTGCTATATTTAAAAAAAAAAATTTAAACCCAGTTGCGTAAAACGCAATAGAAAAACCACCAGTTACGTAAAACGCAATGAAAAAAAACCCTAAAAAATGACATTTTTCTAAAACGCAATGCACCAAAAATACAAAGAAATGACTTATTTGTAAAACGCAATGGCCAGAAAACACACAGAAATGTCTTATTTGTAAAACGCAATGGCCAGAAAACACATAAAAATGTGTTTTACCTAAAACGCAATGCACAAAAAACACAAAGAAATGACTTATTTGTAAAACGCAATGGCCAGAATACACTTAAAATGTGTTTTCTAAAACGCAATGGTATGAAAACACATAAAAAGTGCTTTACCTAAAACGCAATGCACCAAAAACACAAAGAAATGTCTTATATGTAAAACGCAATGGCCAGAAAACACTTAAAAATGACTCATTCTAAAACGCAATGGACTGAAAACACCTAAAAAATGTGTTTTACCTAAAACGCAATGACTAAAAACACTTAAAAATGTGTTTTTTTTCTAAAATGAAATAGACAGAAACCACATAAAACTCTCTTATTTCTAAAACGCAATGGACACATAAAACTGTTTATCTCTGTGAACTGTCTGAATTGTCTACGAATTACTGTCTTCGAAACGAGCCAATTTCTGGAAAATTAATTTTTCTGATGCGTTTTTAGTACAGCAATTTAATCCAAGGGGCAGCTCAACCCCAGCCAGGGGCTGCCGCCCCTGGGACCCCGCTACCGGGGGCTGCCGCCCCCGGACCCCCGCAAAGATCGTAAAACGCAATGAATAAATCAAAAACCCAGATCGTGAAAATGAAATTAAAGAACTTCTTACATGGATCGAAGCCGATTTCTTCATCAATTGACGAAATTTGAATGATAGAAACACTTATCAACGCTCGAATCGAACAAATCGAGTGATTATATCCAAAATCACCGAAAAAACGAGATTTTTTTATGAAATTAAACTGGGTTTTCTTCAAAAAAAAGCTGAAGAACACGTTGATCGGGTTCTGAATCATTGATTGGTGATGAAAATCGCACTATAATGTAGTGATTATTGAGATAGAAAGTGAAGAAATAGTTGAAGATGGTGGGTTTTGAAAATGATGGGTTTTTGAATTTACTGGGTTTTGAAAAAGGAAGAAGAAGGAGTTGGATTGACTAAAATACCCTTCCTCTTTATTTTAAAATTTGCCACATGTCATTATCCTATGGCTTCCTATCCTTCCTAGCGAAAATTAACTTTCTATTTGATCTTTTCCCTAATAATATATTGAAATAGTGTTGTGTATGTATATAGATGGGGCGGATTATATATAAGCGAAAATTTCGTGTGAAGGTGGAAAGGCACAATAATATGACAATTGTATTTCAAGACATGGATAAAATCGTTCATTCATAATTACGTGATTTTAAAAATGAATAATCACATCACAATGAGTATTTTGTGTAAAAAAATGATAATTGATTGTTTAAAAGGAAAGACAATATTTTCAAAGCAATGATAAGAGGTGATCACCTGATCAAGTTCTAGGCATGCATATACATGATTGCATTTGATCATGTATGGTTGAGTGTTGTTATGTACGGGAACGTCATGTATTAAGGGAAGCTATGTAAGTTTATCCTTACTAATTTTAATATTTTTCAACATCAATATATTAAGAAAGAACATGCCAACGGGGAGCTTGATTACAAACGAAAGGAAAATACATAGATACAATTTATACAAAGATTGAAAGAGAACCAATCCAAACGCCCCTATAACACATAAACATCAAAACATATAAAAAACAATCACTCAGATATCCAACCCATTTCTCTCCAAAATCGAATTTCACTTTGACATGCGCTTAATCTACAGAAACGAATGAGGTTTAATGTCATAAAAGATTTTAACATGCCGACATAAACGATTGGGATTTAATGTCAAGCTTCCTCTTGTTGAACACCGACTCGTTTCGGGCTTTCTACTTCAACCAATATGGAATATGCAATATGCAATATATACTTTCAACAACGGAAATGAGTGTGTTTTCAACTCCAAAGGGTTAATAAAATGAATACGTATAAGTTTCTAACCATTGAGCAAGTTGTTGAAAGTGAGGAAACTTATTTAATTGCTGAATTTATGATAATTATTATTGATTTAATAATACAAAATAAAATATATATTTTCAATAATTGATTAATATTTTACCTATTTAGAACGTGGTATGCATCTTTATGTTGAAAAGTTGACTTAATAAGTAATAAGTAACACTTCGAAGTCATTTTTTATCTAAGAAATAGTTAAAATAATATATTTTTTTCTCTAAACAAGTATCGAGTTAATAGGCTATATAAATAAGGATACATTCGGCAAAAATAGACTAATATTATTTTGTTACGACACCAATCAGCCTTTTGTATTGATTGACAATATCTAAGTTTAAATTACAAATTTGCCCTCTCTTGTCTCCCACTTTGGAGTAATAAAACTTCCAAGACATCTATCTCTCTAGTCGTCAGTACGTCCAGCTTTCATGAATTCTTTCCACCTCCCAACCAAAACCAAGAGCAATATTTTAAGGGTGTAGCTATTGGCACTCCAATGTGCCTATATGCACACCAAAAAAGTGTTTTTTTTGTCCTATATGTACACCCTGTAGAGTCGAGCTATGACTAAATCGCGGCGTTTTGGTCTGGTTGAAACAGACAAAGGCTGACGGGTGTCTGACGGGTCTGTTGACCGGACCAAAACGCTGAGCTTTGGCCGCGTTTTGGTCCTGTCAATCAGACACCCGGTCAGTCTTTTGTCTGGTTGACCGGACCAAAACGCAACGCTTTGACCACTGCTCGACATTGCAGGGTATGCATATAAGACAAAAAACCACCTTTTGAAGTGGCTATCTACACACCAAGTGTGTAGATAGTTTGAGGGATCATGCTAATCACACAGCCAAAATAATTTTCACACCCCTAAGCGCTCCGCTTTGGCCATAGCGCGGCGCTTAGGGCGACAAAAGTTGATACGAGGTTTCGAATGACTGACTGAGTGACAGACTGACAGACATAAAGGTGATACGAGGTTTCAGTCGCCCCGTGAACCCTAAGCGCCGCGCTTTGGCCATAGCGCGGCGCTTCGACCCCAAAATCTGCCTTTAAATCACTGGCCAGACTCGAGATTCATCACTCGAATTGTTTTCTGTCGATCTTCTTTGCTCTATTAGTTAAATTTTTTGAAAAAACGATGTCGTGGTTCAGAAACTATCTTTTCGGTCAATATTCTGACGAGTCAGTTGTTCCTGATTCTTACGAGGGGACCGCTATTTCTGACTCGTTTGAGAAACCGGTGTCGTCCAACTTGAGGGAGACAGAGGTTGTATCTGGCATTCGTTATCGTGATAACACGGTGCAGCTGGATTTGAATACCCCTGTGGAGGACCCTTACGCACAACAAGGTTATTCGAATTTCGGTTACGGTGTCGACTATAGCTTTGTACAGCAGGAGTGTTATCCAAACGACAGTTACGGTTGTCAACAAGGTTATTCGAATTTCGGTTACGGTGGCGAGCAAAGCTTTGTACAGCAGGAGTGTTATCCAAACCAGAGTTACGGTTGTGAACAGAGCTTTGAACATCAAGTCTATTCGAATCTCGGTGACGATGGTGAGCCGGAGGATGTGTCTGTTGACGAGGAAGGTTGTTACCCGGTTACATTTTCGTTTGATACAACGCAGACCTTTTCGTCACGTAAAGAGTTGGTGCGTTGGGTACAAGACACGGCAAAAGACAATGGTTACCTCATTGTGACAAAGAGGTCGAATAAAAGAGGAGAGAATTACAAGATTTGGTTTCAATGTACTTTTGGTGGGGAGCATAAGAGTGTAGCTACACAGAGGAAAACGGGTAGCAAGAAAATAGGCTGCTCGTTCGAGATGATCGGGTTTTCGGAATCATCCGGAAGTGTTTGGAGGATCGAGGTGACGAAGGCGAAGCATAACCACACTCCTATTGAAAACTTCGAGGGTCACGCGTATGCGAGAAGGCTTTCTTCGGAGGACAAAAAACTGGTTAAGGAGTTGGCAGAGCAAGATATTCGCAACCAAAGTATTTGGCGAACGCTGACAAAAAACAATCCGGCTAGAAAGCTTATTCCGAAAGATATACACAACGCTGTTCAGAAGATCAACGCCGAAAAAAATGTCGGTAAGTCTCCGATGCAAAAACTTGAAAACATTCTTATCGAAAAAAATTACACTTATTACATGCGCACGAATGAGATATCGAACGAAGTTGAAGACGTCTTCTTTGTTCACGAAAAATCATTCACTATGTGGTGTGCCTTCCCGCATGTGCTAATGATTGACGCCACATACAAAACGAACATGTACAACCTGCCATTTGTTCAGGTCGTAGGCATGACGTCGACAAACAAATCGTTTACGGCTGCTTGTGCTGTAATTTCCGCCGAGAAGTCAGAGAACTACCTATGGGTGTTGCAGAGGATCAAGTCTATGCTGGCAGGATGTATGGAACCGCGCGTGATTTTAACAGACAGGGATTTTGCGCTAATGAACGCGTGTGAACAAGTTTTTCCAAAAGCGCATAAGTATCTTTGTCGGTTCCATATTCAACAAAATATTAATAAGAACAGCAAGAAGAAATTCTCTGACAAGGAGTGGAAAGAATTCGTACGTACATTTTGGACATTGTGCGAGTCTACGACCGAGGAAATATACAGGTATAACTTGGAAAACTTTGAAGCACAGCTGAAAGAAGCTGACCGTGAACGTGAGTATTTCTTACATAATTATGTTCAAATTTTATATAATAACAAAAACTGACTATTTACGTTTTTTAATTTTAGAGGTTTTTGATTATATGAAGAAATCCTGGTTGGATCCGTACCGTGAAAAGTTTGTATCTTGGTGGATTAACCAAACTATCAACTTTCACCAGACTACGACCAACAGGGTTGAGAGCATGCATGCAACATTAAAAAGTCACTTTCCAAGTCATCGCAACACACTGGATAAACTTGTACTGTATGTTGATCATGTTGTTGCTAAACAATACGCCGAGATTAGAAATACCTTTGAAACAAGCCTCCGAAAAGTGATGACGCACCACAAGAATCAGCCCATGCTTGCATATATTCTCAGAAAGGTTTCAATATATGCGATTGAGCTTCTGAGTATGGAACTAAAACGTAAGGAAGACGGGTTGAGAGCCTACGGTGCAAGCTGTGGTTGCCAACTTTTTACCAGCTGTGGTTTGCCATGTGCCTGTCGTTTGGAAAAGTTGGAAAATAAAGGTAATTATTATTTTTGAACTTTCTCGTTATGATTTTGCCACCTAATTTGTTTTCATCCACAGGTCAGCAAATCTGGATCACACACATAGACGTGTTTTGGAAGAAGCTTGACTTCAAGCCTGCAAGGAATAAAATAGAGGATATTGATGTAGACGCGGAATTTGAAAAATTAAAAAAACAGATCGATCCAACACCCCCTCAAGTGAAAAGGAGCTTCTTTGAAAAGTTTCAGCAAATCCTCAATCCAGGGAACAGTAACAAAAAACCTCCTGCTGTTCTGAAGAAAACTCGTGGTCGACCAACATTGAAAACGCAGGAAGAAAGAAAGGTTGAAGCTGCTAGACAAAGCTCTTACATTCCGTCAGAAGAAACTTGGGTCGATGCCTCAGACGATCTTCCCCGTCACAGCTCGTACATATCAGCCGAAGATTCTAGAAGAGAAAAGAATACCAAACCGCTCAACCTACACCCTGATTTCCCGAATATCAAGCTCGGTCCTAAGACGGATATAGCGATCCGCAACTACGCATCTCAGATTCCCAAAGTGACCCATCAATACATCGTTAGAATAAAGGACGTGAAACCAGATGGTCATTGTGGATTTAGATCGGTGGCTGTTGGGTTAGGAGTGAAACAAAATTCATATTTGAAGATCCGGGAACAGCTTCTAAAGGAGTTACGTATGAACGAATCGCTTTGGAGGCAGGTTTTCGATCCGGAAAACATAGGACATTATGATGCGCTGGTTAAACGGATCGATTTCAAGGGGGTGGGACGAGCAGGTATCGAAAATTACATGTCGATGCCTGAGACGGGGTTTCTTATTGCCCAACGATACGGTGTGATTGTTCACACCTTCGACATTCGTGGGAGCGATACAATTTTCCCTATGCTGGGCGGCCCAAACGAAGCTGAGGAACCTCACCTGGTAGTTGCGGTTGTGTTTGTCGACAATGGGCATTTCATACATGTAGAGCTTAGAGGTTGTTATCCAATGCCTCCCCCAAACCTACTCTGGACAGCGAACAAAACAGAGCGCGCAGCAGCCTGGCATACATTATACAGGGATCAGATCAACACGTACGAAATGCTTACGTATCGTGCCCCTGACCTTAATGCAACCCCATATGTTCACGATGTATCTTAAATGTGTTTAATAATAATCACGTTTGTGTTTGTGTATATTAAATGTGTTTAATAATAATCACGTTTGTGTTTGTTCAATATACGCGTTACATCACGTTAAAAACCGAATGTCACCGACACGACCCAATCAGATTCAATACGCACTTGTACGACCCGAAATGACAATATACATCATAATACTGCAATTAATGAAAAAATACGTCATGTTCATGTACGGTAGGCGGCTGATACACATAACACTTCTCACAGGAGTACTTGTGATTTCAAACCTAAATGATATGAGATAACGGAATAAGACATCACACGTAACCGATTTGATCCGGAACTTACCGTATAGTCCATATATATTAAAAAATGATGTATAATGGAAAAAACGGAAAATTTAGACTATTTATTGACCCGTTTGTGAATTAAATACAATTTTAAAAAATTTAAAAATGCCCAAAACGCCCCGCTATGCTCATAACGCGGCGTTTTGGACCCAAAGCGCCGCGCTATGGCCATAGCGGGGCGCTTTGGACCCTCGTTATACACTGAAGCGGGGCATCATCCCCCCCACTTCACTCAAACAAGAAAAACACACACAAGGTGCGATTCTCACACACTCGAGCCATTTTCGAAGATTTTTTGAGCTTTCAACCGCAAAAAGGTTCGATCTAAACCCCTTAATCTTTGCTTTATCTTTGCTTTCACAAATGTTGATTGATTGTTGTTGTTATTGGCCTGAATCAACTGCTGCTTGGGTTCTGTTCTTCAGAACGAAGAACCAAAGCGCCGCGCCGAGGCCAAAGCGGGGCGCTTTGGTTCATGTTTATTTTTTTTTTGTTAATTGTTTATTAAATAATTTGTTTAATTATTATTAGTTTATTAATATTTGTTTAATTATTATTATTTGTTTAATTATTATTAGTTAATTATTATTTGTTTAATAATTATTTGTTTAATTATTATTTGTTTAATTATTATTTGTTTAATTATTATTATTTGTTTAATTATTATTTGTTTAATTATTATTATTATTTGTTTAATTATTATTTGTTTAATTATTATTTGTTTAATTATTATTAGTTTATTAATATTTGTTTAATTATTATTATTTGTTTAATTATTATTATTTGTTTAATTATTATATGTTTAATTATTATTTGTTTAATAATTATTTGTTTAATTATTATTTGTTTAATTATTATTTGTTTAATTATTATTATTTGTTTAATTATTATTTGTTTAATTATTATTATTTGTTTAATTATTATTATTTGTTTAATTATTATTATTTGTTTAATTATTATTTGTTTAATTATTATTTGTTTAATTATTATTAGTTTATTAATATTTGTTTAATTATTGTTATTTGTTTACTTATTATTATTTGTTTAATTATTATATGTTTAATTATTATTTGTTTAATAATTATTTGTTTAATTATTATTTGTTTATTAATATTTGTTTAATTGATCAACGTGCAGGGATGGATTTATCCGATGAGGAGATTGAGCATATGGAGGGTGAGGGATTGGTGGGGGACGAGGAGGAGCCGGCATGTCCGTATCTTCAGTTTCTGGTGGGGTCACGGGCGAGGGGGAGATGCGCTAGGTTGCGCACCATACCGATTGGGGAGCACGTAGGCATAGACTGGGAGCTGCTATCTACCGTGGGAGAGATCGAGCGGGCGCGTGAGATAGTTGGGCTAGATACTCCTTGGTCGCGCCTATTTGAGTTAGCGATGGAGGACTCGTACCCTAAGCTTACGGTCGAGTTTTGCTCTACGTTTACATACGCGCTGCATCCGGCGGATTACGTGGAGGACCCTTTATTTCCAGTACACGAGGTTACATTCCGTTTGGCCGGTCAGCAGTTTGAGATGAGTGTGCGGGAGTTTGCTGTCCACACAGGTTTGTACACTGAGCCTGAGCTTGATACTGATTTATATACGCAGGCTGTTACGATGATGGACAGGCAGACGCTTATCAGTTTCTGGAGGGCCATTTCCAGGGTTCCCTTTGGGAAATCCTGGCAAAAGGCCACCACCATTAGAGATCCCTTGTACCGATACCTGCACCAGGTGATTGCGTCGACTATCGTGTCGCGGGGTTCCAGCAAGGAGAAGGTCAACCTTAGTGACCTTTTCTTTCTTTACTGCCTACTACGCCGCCAGCCTGGCAGAGTACTTTTCTACTGCATACCACTGGCAGCTCCGCGGGTTTCTTCACACTGGCTCGTTTATCACCGCCATTGCACGATCGCTAGGGCTCGTGCCCGAGCTTGATCCGCTGCTGTCCGATCTGGTCCCGTCATCCAGGTTGGGCCGCGCGTCAGTAGCCGCTATGCAGATCACCCGTACCTTTGATGTCGGTCTGCGGTTCAGGGGTGCTGACGGGCTGATTTGGCAGCCAGAGGTGTTGCCGGAGGTCATCCCGGTTGTTATTGAGGTGAAGCCTGGGGTGTTAGCCCCTCCTGATGTTCAGCGGGACGCTCGGCGGGCTCAGCTACAGGCTCTGGGCATCGATGAGCCTGAGGCTCAGCCTGAGGGTCAGCCTGAGGCTCAGGCTCAGGCTCAGGCTCAGGCTCAGGATGATCCGACGCAGGAGGAGCGGGTCGAGGAGGTCCACGTACCACCAGTTCAGCCAGCTCCTGAGCCGCCACAGTACCCGCAGCACGTTTACGCTGACCTGCCTCCGGTAACGCGTGAGGTGGCTCGGGACTTCGACCGGCGCCTCAGACGTCAGGGCGCACACATTGACTGGATCGTCCAGACGCTCGTTGAGCTACGAGAGCTCGCTGCGTTGCCTCCACTTCCCCTCCCACCGTCCCCACCGCACGAGGATTAGTACATTAGTTTGTTTGTTTAGTGTTTTGTTATGTATTATGTACTTAGTTGTACCTTTTTGTTGTGTATTGTATGTACAAACTGATATATATATATATATATATATATATATATATATTGCAGTTAATCTTCTATTTACATCACGTTGGTTCTGGATTGTTTACGTTTAATTCTTATAGCTTTCTGTATATTTTATTTAACGTGTTCGTTTTATTTAACACTCGTTGAACTTATGTTATACACCTTCTATAAAAATAATGACGTAATGACGTAATTATAAAACAACGTTAATTTAATAAAATAAACAACGTTTTAATTCAAAAAAGGCAACATTCAATCATTCAAAAACAAATTCCCATTCACAACGGCAAATCTCACATAAAAATTTTTTACTCCAAAAATCCCTACCATACTAATTCAACCAAAAATCCCTACCAAACTAACCCACATCAACCCAAATAAACCCCAACCAAGGCTGTTGTCTTTTTTGCACATCCAAAGCGCCTCGCTATGGCCAAAGCGGGGCGCTTTGGCTTGGTCAACAGACAAGGACTGACAGAAGTGGTGGCCAAGCATGAAAGCTCACATAGCAACCTACGTCAGCAAATGTTTGACTTGTGCTAAAGTCAAAGCAGAACATCAAAAGCCCTCGGGTCTACTGCAGCAACCAGAGATACCCACATGGAAGTGGGAACAAGATGGAATGTAAGTATCCACATTTGTTTCCCAAAGACAAGACCAAGCCTGGCAATTCTAGATCTCAATTAACTAGTGAATTTCGGGACGAAATTCCTATTCAAGTTGGGGATGATGTGACACCCGCGGAAAATGCACAGTCGTCCTGATTAGCGTCGCATCGTGTTACGGATGGCTTATCAAATTTCGGTACGAAATTTCTTTCAAGTTGGGGATGATGTGACAACTCGAATTTTCGACTTTGACTTTTGTAGTTAATGCACGTTGACCTTGACTGTTTAATTGTTTGATTGTCGACATGTAATGTATATATTACGATATGATGAAGCGTAGTGTGTTTGCATGATTAGGTGTTGATTGTATAACTGGAAATCTGTTGATAACTTAAACTTAAACTTAAACAACAACCCGACGAAACACAAGTGTGTTTCGCCAAACACTCTTCGACGAGACAAGAGGGTGATTCGCCACACATAGCTCGACGAAACAGATTTGTTTCGCCGGCCCAGATTCGCCAAGCCCAGTTCGGGCCCAGTATGTTGATTCGCATATAATTAACGTAAACCACTTTCTGTTGAACACTTTTTGGCAAATAAGAAAAACCCTAGGAGCTCTATCCACTGTGTGACGGCAACATCCATCCTTCATCATCATCTTCCCTATTGAATCCTTAGTTGTTCGTCTCGAATCGGTTAGTGTAAACTCTATTGTATGCATATCTTTAATTGAGGTCTTATGTGTTTGATTTAGGGTCAGTTAACTATACGAAATCGGAATTATGATGTTGAAATATATATATATATATAATGGGATCCTTGAATGCGTTGATTGATGTTGACATTGAGGTGGTATATTATCGGTGATATTGTGATTAAAAGAAACATGGTTACCGAATCCGTATGTCTCGATCTAGGCTACACATGACTATCTCGTGACCTAGGGTTCATGCTAGATGATTGGTTATGATGATACGCTTTGTTTAGATTAACGATGTTCTTTGTGAATGATAATGATCGCGTAATGTTATGTGATTGATGATGACTGTATGATGATTGACGGCTGTTAGCATGTTTAGGGTTTCTGTAAATCGCAACTGATTATTTAACGTAACTGACGCAACTGACGAAACGGATGAATAGAAGAAACAGAACTCTCGGCGAAACATAATGTGTTTCGCCAAGGGTGATCGACGAAACAGAACCCTGTTTCGCCAAAGGCAGGATTGACGAAACAGGTTGTGTTTCGCCAAAGATGTGATTCGCCAAAGTGTGTTTCGCCAATTCGAATACTTGCACAGTAACCTGATTTAACACTGTTAGAAGTTAACTGGGATAATTAACTGTCGTTAAGTATAAATCAATACTTGCATGATCATGAATACGTGCAATGTGATACTCGGTGCTTATTGATGCGATGTTCGCTATGATTATACTTACGTGCCAACTTCGTGATGACAAACTGATTATGTATACGTGCTTACCTTAGGACTTGACTGATTAAGTGTGAACAAGTAAATAATCTTACCGAGCAAACCAAGGTGAGTTCACTGCATTTCTCAAGCATGCGTCCCGGTGGTTTGGGACAACTAGTAAACGTTTGGAAGGGAATCTTGGGTAAACCGTTAAATTGGGTCTTGGTCATTGAATCTGGAATCAATCATTGTTGGATTGCCTGTAGGGCAATGGGGTAATTAGATGATAGCGCTATTGGGGACTGGTCACAGTTCAGGTTATTAAGGGACACACTTCCCGGATACATATGGGCACACTCCCTAGGGTATCTCAACAAGTTATAAACAGCATCATATCACAACGTTGAATTGGCTTAATATACATCTGGTAACAAAACACGTTAACTGAACTTTGAACTCACCAGCGTCGTCTGACACACTTGTCTGCATGCTTGCAGGTCGTTAGAATTCGTGTTATGGACTTGCTATCTGGGAGTGCTAGAGTGGTCATGGATCAAGGCTTCTGGATTAACTTATATGTAATACATTGGTTTTGAGCAATATTATAAAACAACTGTTAAACGATTTACTACATGCTTCCGCTATATAACTCTTTGGGAATTAGTATTATGTTTGACATTTTATATTAGTAATTTATGACATGTTTTATTTAAATATTTATCATTGGTTCAATGTGATTGGTGGCTCAGACTCTGATGCGTAACACGCCTCGCGGGGTTCCCGCAGGTGGTATTTTGGGGGTGTTACAGTTTGGTATCAGAGCCACTGGTTATAGTGAACTACGTTTTAAAATGTTTTATAAAACCAGACTATAACCGAATACCTTTGAAGAATCGATCATGACACTCAGCTCCAGCAAGGTTCGTCTTCTGTTTAGTTTATGCATTACTTCCTTAGTAGTCACACACTCATGACATGCATGAAACGATACACTTGATATTATGATGACTTGATAGTGTAACACTACTCTTCGACTCATGTGAATAGTAAACCTGTGATACCATTCGTTGTGTTGTGTGAACGTGGGAAACTTCGAGCGCAAGCTAAGAGGCATTGAGATAAGCATGCAAATTGCCTTATTATTATGGGTGCACACTTAATAATAACGTGGGGTGCATGCAAGTCCCAGTGAGGCTTATCGAGCGTGAGAAGGGTTCTGCCTTATTACGTGTGAACTTGGTAGTACATAGGTATCAACATGATACTTGATTTCCATCTTGTTTCGATTTCCTGAATCGGTTCATCTCTATATATATAGAATCATGAGTGGACGAGGACACGGACGTGGCAACATTAACATGACTGAGGCAGAGTTGACAGACTTAATCAACACCCGTGTGGCTGAGGCCTTAGCAGCCTATCAAGCTGGTACGGAATGTACCAAGTACTTTTCCTCTTATATCGCGTGCACGTCTTTTCCCTCCTATAATGTGTTTCCTTTCGTCATTTAGGTCAGCAAGTGCAACCTCAACCCAATCAGCCTGCGTGTACGTTCAAAATGTTTATGGACTGTAAGCCACAGACCTTCACCGGGACTGAAGGGGCTGTGGGACTTCTGAGATGGTTTGAGAAAGCAGAGTCCGTGTTTGCTATCTGCAACTGTCCCGCTTGGGACAGGGTGAAATATGCTGCGGGTACCTTGGCGGATGGTGCCCTAACGTGGTGGAACGCCCAGGTGCAGTTGTTGGGCATCGAGGCAGCAAATGCCACAACTTGGGATGACTTTAAAGAACTGATCAGGGAGGAGTATTGTCCTCGGGATGAGGTCCAGAAGTTGGAAAACGAGTACTATGACTTGAAGATGGTTGGATCTAAAGTCGAAGCGTATGTGAAGCGATCGTATGAATTGGCCGACATGTGCCCGAACTTGTCCCGGCCTATGTCTCGGAGGATTGAGTTATTCATCAAGGGGCTGCCTCCGCGTGTGAAGAGCTTGGTCACTGCAGCCCATCTCAATGATTTGACACAGATTGTTCGATTAACTCACAAGATTGTGGACCAAGAGGTAGAGAGTAACTCGTTACCGCCGCGTGTTTCAGCCACTACTACTGCACCCACTGCCACTGCGTCCGCTAATGATAACAAGCGGAAGTGGAACGATTACGACAAAGCGTCTAGTGCGGGCCAGACTCAGAAAAGGCCAGACAACAACAGCAATCGCAGCATCAGCCAGTCGTCTTCTGTCAATCAAGGCCAGGGAAGTAGCCAAAGTCAGGGTTCGTATGCAGGGAGGAAGCCACGGTGTAACAAGTGTGGCTATCATCACTTCGGGCAGTGTGGACGGACATGTAACAGGTGTGGTAAAGCGGGCCACGAGGCCAAAGATTTTAGGGCCCCACAACCCAAACATCAGCAGCAACAGAACCAGCAGAACCAGAGACAGCAGGGACAACCACCCCAGCAGAATCAGAGCTTCAGAAAGGGGTGCTATCAGTGTGGGGACGAGGGTCACTTTAAGCGGGATTGCCCTCAGCTAAACCAGAATGCTAACGACAATAACCGCCCGAATAACAACAATGCTGGGAACAACAACAACAATGGCAACAATGGGGGTAATGGTGCTCGGGGCAGGGTGTTTCAGCTTGGGGCAGGGGATGCTAGGAATGACGGCAATGTTGTCACCGGTACGTTTCCTGTAAACAATCATATTGCTTCTGTGTTATTTGATTCTGGTGCCGATTGGAGTTATGTGTCCCTAGAGTTTAGTCAACGATTGGGAATAACCCTAACGCCTTTAGAAGTTAAGCAAGTAGTAGAATTAGCAGACGGTAAAACGATAGAAGCCTCGAATGTCCTTTTCGGGTGCAAACTAGATCTCGTGGGTCAAGTGTTTGATATTGATCTCCTTCCCGTTACGCTCGGTAGTTTCGACATAGTAGTAGGCATGGACTGGTTGTCTAAGCACCAAGCAGAGATTTTGTGTAAGGAGAAGGTTGTGCGTACCCCTCTCCCCAATGAAGAGTCATTATTAGTTCAAGGACATCGTAGTGGGACGATGGTTGGTATTATCTCGGCTATGCATGCGCAGAAGTATCTACAAAAGGGATATCCTGCAATGTTAGCATTAGTTACTAACGCTCGGTCGGAAGAAAGGAGGATCGAGGACCTGCCAGTGGTGCGGGATTTCGCTGATGTGTTCCCAGAGGAGTTACCAGGGTTACCTCCTCACCGTCAAGTAGAATTTCAGGTTGATCTGGCGCCAGGAGCGGCCCCAATTGCTCGAGCTCCATACCGGTTGGCCCTTGGGGAGTTACAGGAATTGTCTAATCAGCTACAGGAATTATTGGATAGAGGTTTCATTCGACCCAGTTCTTCGCCTTGGGGAGCCCCAGTTTTGTTCGTAAAGAAGAAAGACGGGTCATTCCGTATGTGTATCGATTATCGAGAGCTCAACAAGGTAACCATTAAGAACCGCTATCCGTTACCACGCATCGACGACTTGTTTGACCAGTTGCAAGGGTCAAGTTTCTATTCAAAGATCGACTTAAGATCGGGTTATCATCAGGTGCGAGTTAGGGAGGAAGATGTCTCCAAGACTGCTTTTCGAACGCGCTACGGACACTTTGAGTTTTTGGTCATGCCGTTTGGATTGACTAATGCACCAGCGGTTTTCATGGATCTCATGAACCGCGTATGTAAGCCATATCTCGACGAGTTTGTCATATTATTCATTGACGACATCTTGGTTTATTCCAAGAACAAGGAGGATCACGAGCGTCACCTACGCCTTATATTGGAACTTTTGAGGAAGGAACAATTGTATGCAAAGTTTTCTAAGTGCGATTTTTGGATTCGAGAAGTACATTTCCTTGGCCACGTCGTTAATGAAAAAGGGATACATGTGGATCCTGCTAAAGTAGATGCGGTTAAGAATTGGGCGGCGCCAAAGACTCCTTCTGAGGTGCGCCAATTTCTTGGTCTCGCTGGATACTATCGAAGGTTTATTAGAGATTTCTCAAAAATCGCGCAACCCCTCACCTCGCTGACACAGAAGAACACGGTGTACTCTTGGGGAACGAAGCAGGAAGAGGCTTTCCAGTTGTTAAAACAGAAACTCTGCAGTGCACCAATCTTGTCTTTACCAGAGGGTACCGAAGATTTTGTGGTCTACTGTGATGCGTCGATTCAAGGTCTCGGCTGTGTGCTAATGCAACGTGAGAAGGTGATAGCCTATGCCTCACGACAGTTGAAGATTCACGAGAAAAACTACACGACACATGACTTGGAGTTAGGAGCGGTGGTATTTGCGTTGAAGATCTGGAGGCACTATCTGTACGGTACCAAATGCACCATCTACACCGACCATAGGAGTCTTCAGCATATCTTCGACCAGAAAGAATTGAATATGCGACAACGGCGATGGGTTGAATTATTGAACGACTATGAATGTGCCATCAAGTATCATCCGGGCAAGGCGAACGTTGTAGCTGACGCCCTCAGCAGAAAGATTAATGCACCTAGGCGTGTACGAGCATTGCAACTCACGATCCAATCCAATCTTCCTTCCCAGATACGAGATGCTCAGTTAGAAGCGTTGAAACCAGAGAACGTTCGAGCTGAAGCTTTACGCGGCTCAAGGCAACGACTAGAGCAAAAGGGAGACGGTGCTTACTACATAACCGGACGCATCTGGGTTCCACTCTATGGTGACTTATGAGAACTTGTAATGGAAGAGGCGCATAAATCTGTTACTCCGTACATCCTGGATCAGATAAGATGTACCACGACCTGATAACTACATACTGGTGGCCAAGCATGAAAGCTCACATAGCAACCTACGTCAGCAAATGTTTGACTTGTGCTAAAGTCAAAGCAGAACATCAAAAGCCCTCGGGTCTACTGCAGCAACCAGAGATACCCACATGGAAGTGGGAACAGATCGCCATGGATTTCGTAACAGGGTTACCTCGAACCCAGGCTGGTAACGATACCATTTGGGTGATTGTTGATCGCCTCACGAAGTCAGCACATTTCTTAGCAATCAAGGAGACAAACAAGTTTTCGCATCTAGCAGCGGTTTATCTTAAAGAAGTCGTCTCTAGACACGGGGTACCAACTTCTATCATCTCAGATCGAGATCCACGTTTCACTTCTGATCTTTGGCAAGCAATGCATAAGTCGTTCGGTTCACGGCTCGACATGAGTACCGCTTATCACCCGCAGACGGATGGTCAAAGCGAGCGCACCATCCAAACGCTTGAAGATATGCTGCGGGCATGTGTAATCGACTTTGGGAAAGGATGGGAGAAGCACTTACCGTTGATAGAATTCTCCTACAACAACAGCTACCATACAAGTATTAAGGCAGCTCCGTTCGAAGCCCTGTACGGACGGAAATGCCGTTCACCTCTCTGCTGGCTTGAGGTGGGCGATAGTCAGATCACAGGCCCTGAGCTTGTGCTTGAGACATCAGAAAACATTGTGCAGATCCGAAACCGTATGGCCGCAGCCCGCGACCGTCAGAAAAGCTACGCTGACAAGCGTAGTAAACTGCTGGAATTTGAAGTTAATGATCGCGTTATGTTAAAGGTTTCCCCCTGGAAGGGTGTGGTGCGTTTTGGGAAACGCGGCAAACTAAACCCTCGTTATGTAGGACCATTCAAGATTCTGGAACGAATTGGAAAGGTGGCCTACAGGTTGGAATTACCTGCTGAGTTGGGTAATATCCATGATGTATTTCACGTGTCGTAGTTAAAGAAGTGTTTGGTTGACGAAACACTAGTTGTACCATTTCAAGAGCTGAAAATAGACGACAAGTTGCAGTTTGTCGAAGAACCAATTGAGATTATGGATCGGGAAGTTAAAGTGCGTAAGCATAGCCGTATACCCATTGTGAGAGTTCGTTGGAACTCAAGACGTGGTCCGGAGTTCACGTGGGAACGCGAGGACCAGATGGAACGTAAGTATCCACATTTGTTTCCCAAAGACAAGACCAAGCCTGGCAATTCTAGATCTCAATTAACTAGTGAATTTCGGGACGAAATTCCCATTCAAGTTGGGGATGATGTGACACCCGCGGAAAATGTACAGTCGTCCTGATTAGCGTCGCATCGTGTTACGGATGGCTTATCAAATTTCGGGACGAAATTTCTTTCAAGTTGGGGATGATGTGACAACTCGAATTTTCGACTTTGACTTTTGTAGTTAATGCACATTGACCTTGACTGTTTAATTGTTTGATTGTCGACATGTAATGTATATATTACGATATGATGAAGCGTAGTGTGTTTGCATGATTATGTGTTGATTGTATAACTGGAAATCTGTTGATAACTTAAACTTAAACTTAAACAACAACCCGACGAAACACAAGTGTGTTTCGCCAAACACTCTTCGACGAGACAAGAGGGTGATTCGCCACATATAGCTCGACGAAACAGATTTGTTTCGCCGGCCCAGATTCGCCAAGCCCAGTTCGGGCCCAGTATGTTGATTCGCATATAATTAACATAAACCACTTTCTGTTGAACACTTTTTGGCAAATAAGAAAAACCCTAGGAGCTCTATCCACTGTGTGACGGCAACATCCATCCTTCATCATCATCTTCCCTATTGAATCCTTAATTGTTCGTCTCGAATCGGTTAGTGTAAACTCTATTGTATGTATATCTTTAATTGAGGTCTTATGTGTTTGATTTAGGGTCAGTTAACTATACGAAATCGGAATTATGATGTTGAAATATATATATAGGGTAGGGATATGGTAAAAAGTGTTTAAAATGTGAGAAGGGTAAAAAGTGTTTTAAACCATTGGATATTTGATCTAATGGTTGAGATCCAAAGGGTATAAAAATGTAAATTGTGTTTTAATTAGAGGGACCTTATGTAAAATTGAAGGACAATAATGTCTTTTTCAAAGTTTCAAATTATAACAAATCTATTAAATTAAAAAAATTATTAATAATAATATTATAATAAAACATACATAATAGAAATTACGTAATTTAACTTAAAAATTAAACATTACATAATTAAAATAAAACACTAAACCTAAACATAATTAAACATTATATAATTAAAATTAAACATTAAACCTAAACATAATTAAACATTACATAATTAAAATTAAACATTAAACCTAAACATATTTAAATATACATAAATGGAAAAACATAATTAAACAACAAATATTATTATTTGTCACACTGAAACGTGTTTTAAGTCACGGTGTACGTATGCATGTAGTCGACGAAGGCCATTTGTATGACGTCGTCTTCCGTAAGGTAACAAGCATTGTTTTCCACAACGTTGAAAAGCATCTCAAATCTTGAATTGTTTAAACGAATAGTTCTATAACGTGAAGAAAGTGCATCCACAATTCTGGTGGTGATACCCTATGAATACAAAACTGTTGGAAAATATGTCCCCAAAACGGACCTGAGGGATCACGAGGCCTATAGTCGGTAAGTGTTGCGACCCAATATTCACACAACGCAATGTTCTCTTCTTCAGTCTATGGAATCGTTGCCATTTTTATAAATTTTTGAAAAGAAAATGAGATAAAAGTTGTGAGAGTTTTGTGAGAAGATTGAGAGTTTTGTGTGGTAGAATTGATTAGATTTTATAGGAGTTAAATTTTTCTAAAAGTACAAAAATCAAATAATAACTGTTGGGGGGCAACGGCTATAAGCCACACCAACCCAAACGTGACACGTCGCCACACTTAAGTCCTTCACGCCGCCTTCCACGCCATTCGCCAGCCTGTATACCCTGCGTGCAGAGGCTTTCATGCCATTCTCCCACGCCGTGTGGTCTAAGAAGAAACATGGAAGGAGGTATCAATTAACATATATGGGTCTACAAAGAAAGGTGAAACAAAATCAAGACTGAATAAATGTTGAACCATATGTTGTAATGCTTTTAAACACATTAAGGATCACCAAAGCTATTAACGAATTCTACTTTTCAAATCATTATTGTCAATACATTTGTTGTAATGCTTTTAAACACATTAAGGATCACCAAAGATATTAACCAATTCTAGTTTTCAAATCATTATTGTCAATACATTATTTAGGGACTTTAGCCTCCAGTTTTGTCCTACCTAAATAGTCATGGTGTATGGATCATGAACTACAACATAGTTTCCCCTCACAAGCTTGCTTCAACACAAACATTTATTTCCAAGGATACATATAAAACCTTATGCGAAAGAACCATATTAAGTTCATCGATCTGCACGCCCTTGGTTGTTCTAGCAGATTTAAATCAGTGAGGCTAAAAGCACCCATGTAATGTGACACTAAAGTGATTAATAAGACACGATGTAAATTTATTTGAAAATAAACCCATTTAAACGTGTAGTAGTGTCTAATGCACTCTTACCTTTTTTTCGTAATCCCAGATAGGAAAACTGCAAGTGTAAAAACCGAGTTGGAAAATGAGGTCTTTTGTTAATTATTAGCATTTATAACATTTGCCATTAGAAAAATATTATATGAAAATGAGACCTAGAAGAAACCAAAATATTAAACACACATGTGCATGTATACGGGCATGTGTGTCACATAACACATAACAAAGTGCATATATGTCACAACAATCAGAAGAAAAAAAATATTACAAAATCAGAATTTTGTGATGTCACAAAAACATGAAAAAAAAATAGTACAAGATCAGAAATTTAATAAATAATAATAATAATAATAATAATAATAATAATAATAATAATAATAATAATAATAATAATAATAATAATAATATTGAAATGGTATGTCATGTGTTACAACCCATAAAAAACACTACTTTTTTATCAAGAAGTGGAACAAAGAAATTTAATAAATAATAATAATAATAATAATATAGGGTGGAGATATAATAGGAAGTTTATTTGGCTAGGAAGGATAGGAAGTGATCTTGACCATCCATTAAGTTAATCAAGGGCTAAGATTAAAGCAGGGAAATTGAAAGAAAGAAAAGAGGCGCGTGAGTTTGTTCAAGGGCATTCTAGTCAATCCAAGCCAATAGTTTCTCTCTCCTCCAATTCCCCCCATTTTTTAAACGTTAATAACTCTTTCATACGACATTATTTTTTTATAAAAATTGCACCAAAAAAACGAGCGTTTTTTTATCTTTAAAACGAGTATACTATTGCTATATTTAAAAAAAAAAAAATTTAAACCCAGTTGCGTAAAACGCAATAGAAAAACCACCAGTTACGTAAAACGCAATGAAAAAAAACCCTAAAAAATGACATTTTTCTAAAACGCAATGCACCAAAAATACAAAGAAATGACTTATTTGTAAAACGCAATGGCCAGAAAACACACAGAAATGTCTTATTTGTAAAACGCAATGGCCAGAAAACACATAAAAATGTGTTTTACCTAAAACGCAATGCACAAAAAACACAAAGAAATGACTTATTTGTAAAACGCAATGGCCAGAATACACTTAAAATGTGTTTTCTAAAACGCAATGGTATGAAAACACATAAAAAGTGCTTTACCTAAAACGCAATGCACCAAAAACACAAAGAAATGTCTTATATGTAAAACGCAATGGCCAGAAAACACTTAAAAATGACTCATTCTAAAACGCAATGGACTGAAAACACCTAAAAAATGTGTTTTACCTAAAACGCAATGACTAAAAACACTTAAAAATGTGTTTTTTTTCTAAAATGAAATAGACAGAAACCACATAAAACTCTCTTATTTCTAAAACGCAATGGACACATAAAACTGTCTATCTCTGTGAACTGTCTGAATTGTCTACGAATTACTGTCTTCGAAACGAGCCAATTTCTGGAAAATTAATTTTTCTGATGCGTTTTTAGTACAGCAATTTAATCCAAGGGGCAGCTCAACCCCAGCCAGGGGCTGCCGCCCCTGGGACCCCGCTACCGGGGGCTGCCGCCCCCGGACCCCCGCAAAGATCGTAAAACGCAATGAATAAATCAAAAACCCAGATCGTGAAAATGAAATTAAAGAACTTCTTACATGGATCGAAGCCGATTTCTTCATCAATTGACGAAATTTGAATGATAGAAACACTTATCAACGCTCGAATCGAACAAATCGAGTGATTATATCCAAAATCACCGAAAAAACGAGATTTTTTTATGAAATTAAACTGGGTTTTCTTCAAAAAAAAGCTGAAGAACACGTTGATCGGGTTCTGAATCATTGATTGGTGATGAAAATCGCACTATAATGTAGTGATTATTGAGATAGAAAGTGAAGAAATAGTTGAAGATGGTGGGTTTTGAAAATGATGGGTTTTTGAATTTACTGGGTTTTGAAAAAGGAAGAAGAAGGAGTTGGATTGACTAAAATACCCTTCCTCTTTATTTTAAAATTTGCCACATGTCATTATCCTATGGCTTCCTATCCTTCCTAGCGAAAATTAACTTTCTATTTGATCTTTTCCCTAATAATATATTGAAATAGTGTTGTGTATGTATATAGATGGGGCGGATTATATATAAGCGAAAATTTCGTGTGAAGGTGGAAAGGCACAATAATATGACAATTGTATTTCAAGACATGGATAAAATCGTTCATTCATAATTACGTGATTTTAAAAATGAATAATCACATCACAATGAGTATTTTGTGTAAAAAAATGATAATTGATTGTTTAAAAGGAAAGACAATATTTTCAAAGCAATGATAAGAGGTGATCACCTGATCAAGTTCTAGGCATGCATATACATGATTGCATTTGATCATGTATGGTTGAGTGTTGTTATGTACGGGAACGTCATGTATTAAGGGAAGCTATGTAAGTTTATCCTTACTAATTTTAATATTTTTCAACATCAATATATTAAGAAAGAACATGCCAACGGGGAGCTTGATTACAAACGAAAGGAAAATACATAGATACAATTTATACAAAGATTGAAAGAGAACCAATCCAAACGCCCCTATAACACATAAACATCAAAACATATAAAAAACAATCACTCAGATATCCAACCCATTTCTCTCCAAAATCGAATTTCACTTTGACATGCGCTTAATCTACAGAAACGAATGAGGTTTAATGTCATAAAAGATTTTAACATGCCGACATAAACGATTGGGATTTAATGTCAAGCTTCCTCTTGTTGAACACCGACTCGTTTCGGGCTTTCTACTTCAACCAATATGGAATATGCAATATGCAATATATACTTTCAACAACGGAAATGAGTGTGTTTTCAACTCCAAAGGGTTAATAAAATGAATACGTATAAGTTTCTAACCATTGAGCAAGTTGTTGAAAGTGAGGAAACTTATTTAATTGCTGAATTTATGATAATTATTATTGATTTAATAATACAAAATAAAATATATATTTTCAATAATTGATTAATATTTTACCTATTTAGAACGTGGTATGCATCTTTATGTTGAAAAGTTGACTTAATAAGTAATAAGTAACACTTCGAAGTCATTTTTTATCTAAGAAATAGTTAAAATAATATATTTTTTTCTCTAAACAAGTATCGAGTTAATAGGCTATATAAATAAGGATACATTCGGCAAAAATAGACTAATATTATTTTGTTACGACACCAATCAGCCTTTTGTATTGATTGACAATACCTAAGTTTAAATTACAAATTTGCCCTCTCTTGTCTCCCACTTTGGAGTAATAAAACTTCCAAGACATCTATCTCTCTAGTCGTCAGTACGTCCAGCTTTCATGAATTCTTTCCACCTCCCAACCAAAACCAAGAGCAATATTTTAAGGGTGTAGCTATTGGCACTCCAATGTGCCTATATGCACACCAAAAAAGTGTTTTTTTTGTCCTATATGTACACCCTGTAGAGTCGAGCTATGACTAAATCGCGGCGTTTTGGTCTGGTTGAAACAGACAAAGGCTGACGGGTGTCTGACGGGTCTGTTGACCGGACCAAAACGCTGAGCTTTGGCCGCGTTTTGGTCCTGTCAATCAGACACCCGGTCAGTCTTTTGTCTGGTTGACCGGACCAAAACGCAACGCTTTGACCACTGCTCGACATTGCAGGGTATGCATATAAGACAAAAAACCACCTTTTGAAGTGGCTATCTACACACCAAGTGTGTAGATAGTTTGAGGGATCATGCTAATCACACAGCCAAAATAATTTTCACACCCCTAAGCGCTCCGCTTTGGCCATAGCGCGGCGCTTAGGGCGACAAAAGTTGATACGAGGTTTCGAATGACTGACTGAGTGACAGACTGACAGACATAAAGGTGATACGAGGTTTCAGTCGCCCCGTGAACCCTAAGCGCCGCGCTTTGGCCATAGCGCGGCGCTTCGACCCCAAAATCTGCCTTTAAATCACTGGCCAGACTCGAGATTCATCACTCGAATTGTTTTCTGTCGATCTTCTTTGCTCTATTAGTTAAATTTTTTGAAAAAACGATGTCGTGGTTCAGAAACTATCTTTTCGGTCAATATTCTGACGAGTCAGTTGTTCCTGATTCTTACGAGGGGACCGCTATTTCTGACTCGTTTGAGAAACCGGTGTCGTCCAACTTGAGGGAGACAGAGGTTGTATCTGGCATTCGTTATCGTGATAACACGGTGCAGCTGGATTTGAATACCCCTGTGGAGGACCCTTACGCACAACAAGGTTATTCGAATTTCGGTTACGGTGTCGACTATAGCTTTGTACAGCAGGAGTGTTATCCAAACGACAGTTACGGTTGTCAACAAGGTTATTCGAATTTCGGTTACGGTGGCGAGCAAAGCTTTGTACAGCAGGAGTGTTATCCAAACCAGAGTTACGGTTGTGAACAGAGCTTTGAACATCAAGTCTATTCGAATCTCGGTGACGATGGTGAGCCGGAGGATGTGTCTGTTGACGAGGAAGGTTGTTACCCGGTTACATTTTCGTTTGATACAACGCAGACCTTTTCGTCACGTAAAGAGTTGGTGCGTTGGGTACAAGACACGGCAAAAGACAATGGTTACCTCATTGTGACAAAGAGGTCGAATAAAAGAGGAGAGAATTACAAGATTTGGTTTCAATGTACTTTTGGTGGGGAGCATAAGAGTGTAGCTACACAGAGGAAAACGGGTAGCAAGAAAATAGGCTGCTCGTTCGAGATGATCGGGTTTTCGGAATCATCCGGAAGTGTTTGGAGGATCGAGGTGACGAAGGCGAAGCATAACCACACTCCTATTGAAAACTTCGAGGGTCACGCGTATGCGAGAAGGCTTTCTTCGGAGGACAAAAAACTGGTTAAGGAGTTGGCAGAGCAAGATATTCGCAACCAAAGTATTTGGCGAACGCTGACAAAAAACAATCCGGCTAGAAAGCTTATTCCGAAAGATATACACAACGCTGTTCAGAAGATCAACGCCGAAAAAAATGTCGGTAAGTCTCCGATGCAAAAACTTGAAAACATTCTTATCGAAAAAAATTACACTTATTACATGCGCACGAATGAGATATCGAACGAAGTTGAAGACGTCTTCTTTGTTCACGAAAAATCATTCACTATGTGGTGTGCCTTCCCGCATGTGCTAATGATTGACGCCACATACAAAACGAACATGTACAACCTGCCATTTGTTCAGGTCGTAGGCATGACGTCGACAAACAAATCGTTTACGGCTGCTTGTGCTGTAATTTCCGCCGAGAAGTCAGAGAACTACCTATGGGTGTTGCAGAGGATCAAGTCTATGCTGGCAGGATGTATGGAACCGCGCGTGATTTTAACAGACAGGGATTTTGCGCTAATGAACGCGTGTGAACAAGTTTTTCCAAAAGCGCATAAGTATCTTTGTCGGTTCCATATTCAACAAAATATTAATAAGAACAGCAAGAAGAAATTCTCTGACAAGGAGTGGAAAGAATTCGTACGTACATTTTGGACATTGTGCGAGTCTACGACCGAGGAAATATACAGGTATAACTTGGAAAACTTTGAAGCACAGCTGAAAGAAGCTGACCGTGAACGTGAGTATTTCTTACATAATTATGTTCAAATTTTATATAATAACAAAAACTGACTATTTACGTTTTTTAATTTTAGAGGTTTTTGATTATATGAAGAAATCCTGGTTGGATCCGTACCGTGAAAAGTTTGTATCTTGGTGGATTAACCAAACTATCAACTTTCACCAGACTACGACCAACAGGGTTGAGAGCATGCATGCAACATTAAAAAGTCACTTTCCAAGTCATCGCAACACACTGGATAAACTTGTACTGTATGTTGATCATGTTGTTGCTAAACAATACGCCGAGATTAGAAATACCTTTGAAACAAGCCTCCGAAAAGTGATGACGCACCACAAGAATCAGCCCATGCTTGCATATATTCTCAGAAAGGTTTCAATATATGCGATTGAGCTTCTGAGTATGGAACTAAAACGTAAGGAAGACGGGTTGAGAGCCTACGGTGCAAGCTGTGGTTGCCAACTTTTTACCAGCTGTGGTTTGCCATGTGCCTGTCGTTTGGAAAAGTTGGAAAATAAAGGTAATTATTATTTTTGAACTTTCTCGTTATGATTTTGCCACCTAATTTGTTTTCATCCACAGGTCAGCAAATCTGGATCACACACATAGACGTGTTTTGGAAGAAGCTTGACTTCAAGCCTGCAAGGAATAAAATAGAGGATATTGATGTAGACGCGGAATTTGAAAAATTAAAAAAACAGATCGATCCAACACCCCCTCAAGTGAAAAGGAGCTTCTTTGAAAAGTTTCAGCAAATCCTCAATCCAGGGAACAGTAACAAAAAACCTCCTGCTGTTCTGAAGAAAACTCGTGGTCGACCAACATTGAAAACGCAGGAAGAAAGAAAGGTTGAAGCTGCTAGACAAAGCTCTTACATTCCGTCAGAAGAAACTTGGGTCGATGCCTCAGACGATCTTCCCCGTCACAGCTCGTACATATCAGCCGAAGATTCTAGAAGAGAAAAGAATACCAAACCGCTCAACCTACACCCTGATTTCCCGAATATCAAGCTCGGTCCTAAGACGGATATAGCGATCCGCAACTACGCATCTCAGATTCCCAAAGTGACCCATCAATACATCGTTAGAATAAAGGACGTGAAACCAGATGGTCATTGTGGATTTAGATCGGTGGCTGTTGGGTTAGGAGTGAAACAAAATTCATATTTGAAGATCCGGGAACAGCTTCTAAAGGAGTTACGTATGAACGAATCGCTTTGGAGGCAGGTTTTCGATCCGGAAAACATAGGACATTATGATGCGCTGGTTAAACGGATCGATTTCAAGGGGGTGGGACGAGCAGGTATCGAAAATTACATGTCGATGCCTGAGACGGGGTTTCTTATTGCCCAACGATACGGTGTGATTGTTCACACCTTCGACATTCGTGGGAGCGATACAATTTTCCCTATGCTGGGCGGCCCAAACGAAGCTGAGGAACCTCACCTGGTAGTTGCGGTTGTGTTTGTCGACAATGGGCATTTCATACATGTAGAGCTTAGAGGTTGTTATCCAATGCCTCCCCCAAACCTACTCTGGACAGCGAACAAAACAGAGCGCGCAGCAGCCTGGCATACATTATACAGGGATCAGATCAACACGTACGAAATGCTTACGTATCGTGCCCCTGACCTTAATGCAACCCCATATGTTCACGATGTATCTTAAATGTGTTTAATAATAATCACGTTTGTGTTTGTGTATATTAAATGTGTTTAATAATAATCACGTTTGTGTTTGTTCAATATACGCGTTACATCACGTTAAAAACCGAATGTCACCGACACGACCCAATCAGATTCAATACGCACTTGTACGACCCGAAATGACAATATACATCATAATACTGCAATTAATGAAAAAATACGTCATGTTCATGTACGGTAGGCGGCTGATACACATAACACTTCTCACAGGAGTACTTGTGATTTCAAACCTAAATGATATGAGATAACGGAATAAGACATCACACGTAACCGATTTGATCCGGAACTTACCGTATAGTCCATATATATTAAAAAATGATGTATAATGGAAAAAACGGAAAATTTAGACTATTTATTGACCCGTTTGTGAATTAAATACAATTTTAAAAAATTTAAAAATGCCCAAAACGCCCCGCTATGCTCATAACGCGGCGTTTTGGACCCAAAGCGCCGCGCTATGGCCATAGCGGGGCGCTTTGGACCCTCGTTATACACTGAAGCGGGGCATCATCCCCCCCACTTCACTCAAACAAGAAAAACACACACAAGGTGCGATTCTCACACACTCGAGCCATTTTCGAAGATTTTTTGAGCTTTCAACCGCAAAAAGGTTCGATCTAAACCCCTTAATCTTTGCTTTATCTTTGCTTTCACAAATGTTGATTGATTGTTGTTGTTATTGGCCTGAATCAACTGCTGCTTGGGTTCTGTTCTTCAGAACGAAGAACCAAAGCGCCGCGCCGAGGCCAAAGCGGGGCGCTTTGGTTCATGTTTATTTTTTTTTTGTTAATTGTTTATTAAATAATTTGTTTAATTATTATTAGTTTATTAATATTTGTTTAATTATTATTATTTGTTTAATTATTATTAGTTAATTATTATTTGTTTAATAATTATTTGTTTAATTATTATTTGTTTAATTATTATTTGTTTAATTATTATTATTTGTTTAATTATTATTTGTTTAATTATTATTATTATTTGTTTAATTATTATTTGTTTAATTATTATTTGTTTAATTATTATTAGTTTATTAATATTTGTTTAATTATTATTATTTGTTTAATTATTATTATTTGTTTAATTATTATATGTTTAATTATTATTTGTTTAATAATTATTTGTTTAATTATTATTTGTTTAATTATTATTTGTTTAATTATTATTATTTGTTTAATTATTATTTGTTTAATTATTATTATTTGTTTAATTATTATTATTTGTTTAATTATTATTATTTGTTTAATTATTATTTGTTTAATTATTATTTGTTTAATTATTATTAGTTTATTAATATTTGTTTAATTATTGTTATTTGTTTACTTATTATTATTTGTTTAATTATTATATGTTTAATTATTATTTGTTTAATAATTATTTGTTTAATTATTATTTGTTTATTAATATTTGTTTAATTGATCAACGTGCAGGGATGGATTTATCCGATGAGGAGATTGAGCATATGGAGGGTGAGGGATTGGTGGGGGACGAGGAGGAGCCGGCATGTCCGTATCTTCAGTTTCTGGTGGGGTCACGGGCGAGGGGGAGATGCGCTAGGTTGCGCACCATACCGATTGGGGAGCACGTAGGCATAGACTGGGAGCTGCTATCTACCGTGGGAGAGATCGAGCGGGCGCGTGAGATAGTTGGGCTAGATACTCCTTGGTCGCGCCTATTTGAGTTAGCGATGGAGGACTCGTACCCTAAGCTTACGGTCGAGTTTTGCTCTACGTTTACATACGCGCCGCATCCGGCGGATTACGTGGAGGACCCTTTATTTCCAGTACACGAGGTTACATTCCGTTTGGCCGGTCAGCAGTTTGAGATGAGTGTGCGGGAGTTTGCTGTCCACACAGGTTTGTACACTGAGCCTGAGCTTGATACTGATTTATATACGCAGGCTGTTACGATGATGGACAGGCAGACGCTTATCAGTTTCTGGAGGGCCATTTCCAGGGTTCCCTTTGGGAAATCCTGGCAAAAGGCCACCACCATTAGAGATCCCTTGTACCGATACCTGCACCAGGTGATTGCGTCGACTATCGTGTCGCGGGGTTCCAGCAAGGAGAAGGTCAACCTTAGTGACCTTTTCTTTCTTTACTGCCTACTACGCCGCCAGCCTGGCAGAGTACTTTTCTACTGCATACCACTGGCAGCTCCGCGGGTTTCTTCACACTGGCTCGTTTATCACCGCCATTGCACGATCGCTAGGGCTCGTGCCCGAGCTTGATCCGCTGCTGTCCGATCTGGTCCCGTCATCCAGGTTGGGCCGCGCGTCAGTAGCCGCTATGCAGATCACCCGTACCTTTGATGTCGGTCTGCGGTTCAGGGGTGCTGACGGGCTGATTTGGCAGCCAGAGGTGTTGCCGGAGGTCATCCCGGTTGTTATTGAGGTGAAGCCTGGGGTGTTAGCCCCTCCTGATGTTCAGCGGGACGCTCGGCGGGCTCAGCTACAGGCTCTGGGCATCGATGAGCCTGAGGCTCAGCCTGAGGGTCAGCCTGAGGCTCAGGCTCAGGCTCAGGCTCAGGCTCAGGATGATCCGACGCAGGAGGAGCGGGTCGAGGAGGTCCACGTACCACCAGTTCAGCCAGCTCCTGAGCCGCCACAGTACCCGCAGCACGTTTACGCTGACCTGCCTCCGGTAACGCGTGAGGTGGCTCGGGACTTCGACCGGCGCCTCAGACGTCAGGGCGCACACATTGACTGGATCGTCCAGACGCTCGTTGAGCTACGAGAGCTCGCTGCGTTGCCTCCACTTCCCCTCCCACCGTCCCCACCGCACGAGGATTAGTACACTAGTTTGTTTGTTTAGTGTTTTGTTATGTATTATGTACTTAGTTGTACCTTTTTGTTGTGTATTGTATGTACAAACTGATATATATATATATATATATATATATATATATATATATATTGCAGTTAATCTTCTATTTACATCACGTTGGTTCTGGATTGTTTACGTTTAATTCTTATAGCTTTCTGTATATTTTATTTAACGTGTTCGTTTTATTTAACACTCGTTGAACTTATGTTATACACCTTCTATAAAAATAATGACGTAATGACGTAATTATAAAACAACGTTAATTTAATAAAATAAACAACGTTTTAATTCAAAAAAGGCAACATTCAATCATTCAAAAACAAATTCCCATTCACAACGGCAAATCTCACATAAAAATTTTTTACTCCAAAAATCCCTACCATACTAATTCAACCAAAAATCCCTACCAAACTAACCCACATCAACCCAAATAAACCCCAACCAAGGCTGTTGTCTTTTTTGCACATCCAAAGCGCCTCGCTATGGCCAAAGCGGGGCGCTTTGGCTTGGTCAACAGACAAGGACTGACAGAAGTGGTGGCCAAGCATGAAAGCTCACATAGCAACCTACGTCAGCAAATGTTTGACTTGTGCTAAAGTCAAAGCAGAACATCAAAAGCCCTCGGGTCTACTGCAGCAACCAGAGATACCCACATGGAAGTGGGAACAAGATGGAATGTAAGTATCCACATTTGTTTCCCAAAGACAAGACCAAGCCTGGCAATTCTAGATCTCAATTAACTAGTGAATTTCGGGACGAAATTCCTATTCAAGTTGGGGATGATGTGACACCCGCGGAAAATGCACAGTCGTCCTGATTAGCGTCGCATCGTGTTACGGATGGCTTATCAAATTTCGGTACGAAATTTCTTTCAAGTTGGGGATGATGTGACAACTCGAATTTTCGACTTTGACTTTTGTAGTTAATGCACGTTGACCTTGACTGTTTAATTGTTTGATTGTCGACATGTAATGTATATATTACGATATGATGAAGCGTAGTGTGTTTGCATGATTAGGTGTTGATTGTATAACTGGAAATCTGTTGATAACTTAAACTTAAACTTAAACAACAACCCGACGAAACACAAGTGTGTTTCGCCAAACACTCTTCGACGAGACAAGAGGGTGATTCGCCACACATAGCTCGACGAAACAGATTTGTTTCGCCGGCCCAGATTCGCCAAGCCCAGTTCGGGCCCAGTATGTTGATTCGCATATAATTAACGTAAACCACTTTCTGTTGAACACTTTTTGGCAAATAAGAAAAACCCTAGGAGCTCTATCCACTGTGTGACGGCAACATCCATCCTTCATCATCATCTTCCCTATTGAATCCTTAGTTGTTCGTCTCGAATCGGTTAGTGTAAACTCTATTGTATGCATATCTTTAATTGAGGTCTTATGTGTTTGATTTAGGGTCAGTTAACTATACGAAATCGGAATTATGATGTTGAAATATATATATATATATAATGGGATCCTTGAATGCGTTGATTGATGTTGACATTGAGGTGGTATATTATCGGTGATATTGTGATTAAAAGAAACATGGTTACCGAATCCGTATGTCTCGATCTAGGCTACACATGACTATCTCGTGACCTAGGGTTCATGCTAGATGATTGGTTATGATGATACGCTTTGTTTAGATTAACGATGTTCTTTGTGAATGATAATGATCGCGTAATGTTATGTGATTGATGATGACTGTATGATGATTGACGGCTGTTAGCATGTTTAGGGTTTCTGTAAATCGCAACTGATTATTTAACGTAACTGACGCAACTGACGAAACGGATGAATAGAAGAAACAGAACTCTCGGCGAAACATAATGTGTTTCGCCAAGGGTGATCGACGAAACAGAACCCTGTTTCGCCAAAGGCAGGATTGACGAAACAGGTTGTGTTTCGCCAAAGATGTGATTCGCCAAAGTGTGTTTCGCCAATTCGAATACTTGCACAGTAACCTGATTTAACACTGTTAGAAGTTAACTGGGATAATTAACTGTCGTTAAGTATAAATCAATACTTGCATGATCATGAATACGTGCAATGTGATACTCGGTGCTTATTGATGCGATGTTCGCTATGATTATACTTACGTGCCAACTTCGTGATGACAAACTGATTATGTATACGTGCTTACCTTAGGACTTGACTGATTAAGTGTGAACAAGTAAATAATCTTACCGAGCAAACCAAGGTGAGTTCACTGCATTTCTCAAGCATGCGTCCCGGTGGTTTGGGACAACTAGTAAACGTTTGGAAGGGAATCTTGGGTAAACCGTTAAATTGGGTCTTGGTCATTGAATCTGGAATCAATCATTGTTGGATTGCCTGTAGGGCAATGGGGTAATTAGATGATAGCGCTATTGGGGACTGGTCACAGTTCAGGTTATTAAGGGACACACTTCCCGGATACATATGGGCACACTCCCTAGGGTATCTCAACAAGTTATAAACAGCATCATATCACAACGTTGAATTGGCTTAATATACATCTGGTAACAAAACACGTTAACTGAACTTTGAACTCACCAGCGTCGTCTGACACACTTGTCTGCATGCTTGCAGGTCGTTAGAATTCGTGTTATGGACTTGCTATCTGGGAGTGCTAGAGTGGTCATGGATCAAGGCTTCTGGATTAACTTATATGTAATACATTGGTTTTGAGCAATATTATAAAACAACTGTTAAACGATTTACTACATGCTTCCGCTATATAACTCTTTGGGAATTAGTATTATGTTTGACATTTTATATTAGTAATTTATGACATGTTTTATTTAAATATTTATCATTGGTTCAATGTGATTGGTGGCTCAGACTCTGATGCGTAACACGCCTCGCGGGGTTCCCGCAGGTGGTATTTTGGGGGTGTTACAGTTTGGTATCAGAGCCACTGGTTATAGTGAACTACGTTTTAAAATGTTTTATAAAACCAGACTATAACCGAATACCTTTGAAGAATCGATCATGACACTCAGCTCCAGCAAGGTTCGTCTTCTGTTTAGTTTATGCATTACTTCCTTAGTAGTCACACACTCATGACATGCATGAAACGATACACTTGATATTATGATGACTTGATAGTGTAACACTACTCTTCGACTCATGTGAATAGTAAACCTGTGATACCATTCGTTGTGTTGTGTGAACGTGGGAAACTTCGAGCGCAAGCTAAGAGGCATTGAGATAAGCATGCAAATTGCCTTATTATTATGGGTGCACACTTAATAATAACGTGGGGTGCATGCAAGTCCCAGTGAGGCTTATCGAGCGTGAGAAGGGTTCTGCCTTATTACGTGTGAACTTGGTAGTACATAGGTATCAACATGATACTTGATTTCCATCTTGTTTCGATTTCCTGAATCGGTTCATCTCTATATATATAGAATCATGAGTGGACGAGGACACGGACGTGGCAACATTAACATGACTGAGGCAGAGTTGACAGACTTAATCAACACCCGTGTGGCTGAGGCCTTAGCAGCCTATCAAGCTGGTACGGAATGTACCAAGTACTTTTCCTCTTATATCGCGTGCACGTCTTTTCCCTCCTATAATGTGTTTCCTTTCGTCATTTAGGTCAGCAAGTGCAACCTCAACCCAATCAGCCTGCGTGTACGTTCAAAATGTTTATGGACTGTAAGCCACAGACCTTCACCGGGACTGAAGGGGCTGTGGGACTTCTGAGATGGTTTGAGAAAGCAGAGTCCGTGTTTGCTATCTGCAACTGTCCCGCTTGGGACAGGGTGAAATATGCTGCGGGTACCTTGGCGGATGGTGCCCTAACGTGGTGGAACGCCCAGGTGCAGTTGTTGGGCATCGAGGCAGCAAATGCCACAACTTGGGATGACTTTAAAGAACTGATCAGGGAGGAGTATTGTCCTCGGGATGAGGTCCAGAAGTTGGAAAACGAGTACTATGACTTGAAGATGGTTGGATCTAAAGTCGAAGCGTATGTGAAGCGATCGTATGAATTGGCCGACATGTGCCCGAACTTGTCCCGGCCTATGTCTCGGAGGATTGAGTTATTCATCAAGGGGCTGCCTCCGCGTGTGAAGAGCTTGGTCACTGCAGCCCATCTCAATGATTTGACACAGATTGTTCGATTAACTCACAAGATTGTGGACCAAGAGGTAGAGAGTAACTCGTTACCGCCGCGTGTTTCAGCCACTACTACTGCACCCACTGCCACTGCGTCCGCTAATGATAACAAGCGGAAGTGGAACGATTACGACAAAGCGTCTAGTGCGGGCCAGACTCAGAAAAGGCCAGACAACAACAGCAATCGCAGCATCAGCCAGTCGTCTTCTGTCAATCAAGGCCAGGGAAGTAGCCAAAGTCAGGGTTCGTATGCAGGGAGGAAGCCACGGTGTAACAAGTGTGGCTATCATCACTTCGGGCAGTGTGGACGGACATGTAACAGGTGTGGTAAAGCGGGCCACGAGGCCAAAGATTTTAGGGCCCCACAACCCAAACATCAGCAGCAACAGAACCAGCAGAACCAGAGACAGCAGGGACAACCACCCCAGCAGAATCAGAGCTTCAGAAAGGGGTGCTATCAGTGTGGGGACGAGGGTCACTTTAAGCGGGATTGCCCTCAGCTAAACCAGAATGCTAACGACAATAACCGCCCGAATAACAACAATGCTGGGAACAACAACAACAATGGCAACAATGGGGGTAATGGTGCTCGGGGCAGGGTGTTTCAGCTTGGGGCAGGGGATGCTAGGAATGACGGCAATGTTGTCACCGGTACGTTTCCTGTAAACAATCATATTGCTTCTGTGTTATTTGATTCTGGTGCCGATTGGAGTTATGTGTCCCTAGAGTTTAGTCAACGATTGGGAATAACCCTAACGCCTTTAGAAGTTAAGCAAGTAGTAGAATTAGCAGACGGTAAAACGATAGAAGCCTCGAATGTCCTTTTCGGGTGCAAACTAGATCTCGTGGGTCAAGTGTTTGATATTGATCTCCTTCCCGTTACGCTCGGTAGTTTCGACATAGTAGTAGGCATGGACTGGTTGTCTAAGCACCAAGCAGAGATTTTGTGTAAGGAGAAGGTTGTGCGTACCCCTCTCCCCAATGAAGAGTCATTATTAGTTCAAGGACATCGTAGTGGGACGATGGTTGGTATTATCTCGGCTATGCATGCGCAGAAGTATCTACAAAAGGGATATCCTGCAATGTTAGCATTAGTTACTAACGCTCGGTCGGAAGAAAGGAGGATCGAGGACCTGCCAGTGGTGCGGGATTTCGCTGATGTGTTCCCAGAGGAGTTACCAGGGTTACCTCCTCACCGTCAAGTAGAATTTCAGGTTGATCTGGCGCCAGGAGCGGCCCCAATTGCTCGAGCTCCATACCGGTTGGCCCTTGGGGAGTTACAGGAATTGTCTAATCAGCTACAGGAATTATTGGATAGAGGTTTCATTCGACCCAGTTCTTCGCCTTGGGGAGCCCCAGTTTTGTTCGTAAAGAAGAAAGACGGGTCATTCCGTATGTGTATCGATTATCGAGAGCTCAACAAGGTAACCATTAAGAACCGCTATCCGTTACCACGCATCGACGACTTGTTTGACCAGTTGCAAGGGTCAAGTTTCTATTCAAAGATCGACTTAAGATCGGGTTATCATCAGGTGCGAGTTAGGGAGGAAGATGTCTCCAAGACTGCTTTTCGAACGCGCTACGGACACTTTGAGTTTTTGGTCATGCCGTTTGGATTGACTAATGCACCAGCGGTTTTCATGGATCTCATGAACCGCGTATGTAAGCCATATCTCGACGAGTTTGTCATATTATTCATTGACGACATCTTGGTTTATTCCAAGAACAAGGAGGATCACGAGCGTCACCTACGCCTTATATTGGAACTTTTGAGGAAGGAACAATTGTATGCAAAGTTTTCTAAGTGCGATTTTTGGATTCGAGAAGTACATTTCCTTGGCCACGTCGTTAATGAAAAAGGGATACATGTGGATCCTGCTAAAGTAGATGCGGTTAAGAATTGGGCGGCGCCAAAGACTCCTTCTGAGGTGCGCCAATTTCTTGGTCTCGCTGGATACTATCGAAGGTTTATTAGAGATTTCTCAAAAATCGCGCAACCCCTCACCTCGCTGACACAGAAGAACACGGTGTACTCTTGGGGAACGAAGCAGGAAGAGGCTTTCCAGTTGTTAAAACAGAAACTCTGCAGTGCACCAATCTTGTCTTTACCAGAGGGTACCGAAGATTTTGTGGTCTACTGTGATGCGTCGATTCAAGGTCTCGGCTGTGTGCTAATGCAACGTGAGAAGGTGATAGCCTATGCCTCACGACAGTTGAAGATTCACGAGAAAAACTACACGACACATGACTTGGAGTTAGGAGCGGTGGTATTTGCGTTGAAGATCTGGAGGCACTATCTGTACGGTACCAAATGCACCATCTACACCGACCATAGGAGTCTTCAGCATATCTTCGACCAGAAAGAATTGAATATGCGACAACGGCGATGGGTTGAATTATTGAACGACTATGAATGTGCCATCAAGTATCATCCGGGCAAGGCGAACGTTGTAGCTGACGCCCTCAGCAGAAAGATTAATGCACCTAGGCGTGTACGAGCATTGCAACTCACGATCCAATCCAATCTTCCTTCCCAGATACGAGATGCTCAGTTAGAAGCGTTGAAACCAGAGAACGTTCGAGCTGAAGCTTTACGCGGCTCAAGGCAACGACTAGAGCAAAAGGGAGACGGTGCTTACTACATAACCGGACGCATCTGGGTTCCACTCTATGGTGACTTATGAGAACTTGTAATGGAAGAGGCGCATAAATCTGTTACTCCGTACATCCTGGATCAGATAAGATGTACCACGACCTGATAACTACATACTGGTGGCCAAGCATGAAAGCTCACATAGCAACCTACGTCAGCAAATGTTTGACTTGTGCTAAAGTCAAAGCAGAACATCAAAAGCCCTCGGGTCTACTGCAGCAACCAGAGATACCCACATGGAAGTGGGAACAGATCGCCATGGATTTCGTAACAGGGTTACCTCGAACCCAGGCTGGTAACGATACCATTTGGGTGATTGTTGATCGCCTCACGAAGTCAGCACATTTCTTAGCAATCAAGGAGACAAACAAGTTTTCGCATCTAGCAGCGGTTTATCTTAAAGAAGTCGTCTCTAGACACGGGGTACCAACTTCTATCATCTCAGATCGAGATCCACGTTTCACTTCTGATCTTTGGCAAGCAATGCATAAGTCGTTCGGTTCACGGCTCGACATGAGTACCGCTTATCACCCGCAGACGGATGGTCAAAGCGAGCGCACCATCCAAACGCTTGAAGATATGCTGCGGGCATGTGTAATCGACTTTGGGAAAGGATGGGAGAAGCACTTACCGTTGATAGAATTCTCCTACAACAACAGCTACCATACAAGTATTAAGGCAGCTCCGTTCGAAGCCCTGTACGGACGGAAATGCCGTTCACCTCTCTGCTGGCTTGAGGTGGGCGATAGTCAGATCACAGGCCCTGAGCTTGTGCTTGAGACATCAGAAAACATTGTGCAGATCCGAAACCGTATGGCCGCAGCCCGCGACCGTCAGAAAAGCTACGCTGACAAGCGTAGTAAACTGCTGGAATTTGAAGTTAATGATCGCGTTATGTTAAAGGTTTCCCCCTGGAAGGGTGTGGTGCGTTTTGGGAAACGCGGCAAACTAAACCCTCGTTATGTAGGACCATTCAAGATTCTGGAACGAATTGGAAAGGTGGCCTACAGGTTGGAATTACCTGCTGAGTTGGGTAATATCCATGATGTATTTCACGTGTCGTAGTTAAAGAAGTGTTTGGTTGACGAAACACTAGTTGTACCATTTCAAGAGCTGAAAATAGACGACAAGTTGCAGTTTGTCGAAGAACCAATTGAGATTATGGATCGGGAAGTTAAAGTGCGTAAGCATAGCCGTATACCCATTGTGAGAGTTCGTTGGAACTCAAGACGTGGTCCGGAGTTCACGTGGGAACGCGAGGACCAGATGGAACGTAAGTATCCACATTTGTTTCCCAAAGACAAGACCAAGCCTGGCAATTCTAGATCTCAATTAACTAGTGAATTTCGGGACGAAATTCCCATTCAAGTTGGGGATGATGTGACACCCGCGGAAAATGTACAGTCGTCCTGATTAGCGTCGCATCGTGTTACGGATGGCTTATCAAATTTCGGGACGAAATTTCTTTCAAGTTGGGGATGATGTGACAACTCGAATTTTCGACTTTGACTTTTGTAGTTAATGCACATTGACCTTGACTGTTTAATTGTTTGATTGTCGACATGTAATGTATATATTACGATATGATGAAGCGTAGTGTGTTTGCATGATTATGTGTTGATTGTATAACTGGAAATCTGTTGATAACTTAAACTTAAACTTAAACAACAACCCGACGAAACACAAGTGTGTTTCGCCAAACACTCTTCGACGAGACAAGAGGGTGATTCGCCACATATAGCTCGACGAAACAGATTTGTTTCGCCGGCCCAGATTCGCCAAGCCCAGTTCGGGCCCAGTATGTTGATTCGCATATAATTAACATAAACCACTTTCTGTTGAACACTTTTTGGCAAATAAGAAAAACCCTAGGAGCTCTATCCACTGTGTGACGGCAACATCCATCCTTCATCATCATCTTCCCTATTGAATCCTTAATTGTTCGTCTCGAATCGGTTAGTGTAAACTCTATTGTATGTATATCTTTAATTGAGGTCTTATGTGTTTGATTTAGGGTCAGTTAACTATACGAAATCGGAATTATGATGTTGAAATATATATATAGGGTAGGGATATGGTAAAAAGTGTTTAAAATGTGAGAAGGGTAAAAAGTGTTTTAAACCATTGGATATTTGATCTAATGGTTGAGATCCAAAGGGTATAAAAATGTAAATTGTGTTTTAATTAGAGGGACCTTATGTAAAATTGAAGGACAATAATGTCTTTTTCAAAGTTTCAAATATGGTAACCGTATTCTACACAACCAAAAAACACCTACATTTACTCTTTTTTCCTTAAATATCGGAATTAATGACCAAGATCTAAATCGGAAGCCTCTTTGTTTTATATAAGATTCAATGCGTGGTGTTTTACGTTTAGAATAACTTCATGACGTGGTGTTTTATCTGGATACATTGTTCATGGCGTGATGTTTTATCTGGAGACATTGTTCATGGCGTGGTGTTTTATCTAGAGACATTGTTCATGGTGTGGTGTTTTATCTGGAGACACTGTTCATGGCGTGGTGTTTTAAACATCTTGAGACATTGTTCATGGCGTGGTGTTTTATCTGGAGACATTGTTCATGGCGTGGTGTTTTATCTGGAGACACTGTTCATGGCGTGGTGTTTTAAACATCTGGAGACATTGTTCATGGCGTGGTGTTTTATCTGGAGACATTGTTCATGGTGTGGTGTTTTATCTGGAGACATTGTTCATGGCGTGGTGTTTTGTCTCCAGATGTTTAAAACACCACGCCATGAACAATGTCTCCAGATAAAACACCACGCCATGATTCAAGTCATGGTGTTTTATCTGGAATCCAAAAAACATTAAAACACCAATTCAAGATCGAAGCTTTATGTATATAACCCTTTAATATTATAAAACCTCACGAGTATACTTGCATCACCACGATCCGTTGTGTGTATTTTGAGAATTAAATAAAACTTGAGAATTGCAGTGATCAAAATCCTTACGTTCATCAATTAAATAATGGAGTCGATTTTATAATGAGAATTACGATCAGTATATAGGAGATCATGTATAAACCAAAAAGATATGTATCTCCTAAATTAACTCCAAAACCGTTACACACAATTAATTGATAAGAAAGGTAAATTACTAATGTACCCTTTTGAATTAATTAAGATAAAGGACACTTGTCATCCCCAAATTATTTCTCACACTTCTTACAAAAGTAGAACTTTGTACAGGATCCTTTACCTATATATATATATATAATGGGATCCTTGAATGCGTTGATTGATGTTGACATTGAGGCGGTATATTATCGGTGATATTGTGATTAAAAGAAACATGGTTACCGAATCCGTATGTCTCGATCTAGGCTACACATGACTATCTCGTGACCTAGGGTTCATGCTAGATGATTGGTTATGATGATACGCTTTGTTTAGATTAACGATGTTCTTTGTGAATGATAATGACCGCGTAATGTTATGTGATTGATGATGACTGTATGATGATTGACGGCTGTTAGCATGTTTAGGGTTTCTGTAAATCGCAACTGATTATTTAACGTAACTGACGCAACTGACGAAACGGATGAATAGAAGAAACAGAACTCTCGGCGAAACATAATGTGTTTCGCCAAGGGTGATCGACGAAACAGAACCCTGTTTCGCCAAAGGCAGGATTGACGAAACAGGTTGTGTTTCGCCAAAGATGTGATTCGCCAAAGTGTGTTTCGCCAATTCGAATACTTGCACAGTAACCTGATTTAACACTGTTAGAAGTTAACTGGGATAATTAACTGTCGTTAAGTATAAATCAATACTTGCATGATCATGAATACGTGCAATGTGATACTCGGTGCTTATTGATGCGATGTTCGCTATGATTATACTTACGTGCCAACTTCGTGATGACAAACTGATTATGTATACGTGCTTACCTTAGGACTTGACTGATTAAGTGTGAACAAGTAAATAATCTTACCGAGCAAACCAAGGTGAGTTCACTGCATTTCTCAAGCATGCGTCCCGGTGGTTTGGGACAACTAGTAAACGTTTGGAAGGGAATCTTGGGTAAACCGTTAAATTGGGTCTTGGTCATTGAATCTGGAATCAATCATTGTTGGATTGCCTGTAGGGCAATGGGGTAATTAGATGATAGCGCTATTGGGGACTGGTCACAGTTCAGGTTATTAAGGGACACACTTCCCGGATACATATGGGCACACTCCCTAGGGTATCTCAACAAGTTATAAACAACATCATATCACAACGTTGAATTGGCTTAATATACATCTGGTAACAAAACACGTTAACTGAACTTTGAACTCACCAGCGTCGTCTGACACACTTGTCTACATGCTTGCAGGTCGTTAGAATTCGTGTTATGGACTTGCTATCTGGGAGTGCTGGAGTGGTCATGGATCGAGGCTTCTGGATTAACTTATATGTAATACATTGGTTTTGAGCAGTATTATAAAACAACTGTTAAACGATTTACTACATGCTTCCGCTATATAACTCTTTGGGAATTAATATTATGTTTGACATTTTATATTAGTAATTTATGACATGTTTTATTTAAATATTTATCATTGGTTCAATGTGATTGGTGGCTCAGACTCTGATGCGTAAACGCCTCGCGGGGTTCCCGCAGGTGGTATTTTGGGGGTGTTACAAGGTTAACTAAACATCGAATAAGAACTACATGAAGAGAAGCAGGATTTTAAACCCGTCGGTCCAAGATAACTTAACTTTGCTAATTGTAACGCCCCAAAATAAAACGGAAGTGTTAATTTATTAGGACTCATATTTAATCATGTATATTTATGTATGTAGGTTCTCTATATCATATAGAGTGTTGTGAGACGAGAAAAGAGAAAATATTACCGTTTATTAGTAAATTTAAAGAAAATATTACTGTTCATCCTCTATAATTTTTGAGTTAATTACTGTTTTCATCCCTGTGGTTTGTCAAAAATCACTATTTCAATCCATTAGTTTAAAAATTGCGATTCCAGTCCCTGTGGTTTCACTTTCGTAACTATTCTAGTCCCTCTGGTTTCACTTTCGTAACCATTTCAATTCATTATTTTGTTATGTACAGGGACTGAAATGGTTACGAGGTGGACTGAAATGGTTACGAAACTGAAACCACAGGGACTGAAATCGTAATTTTTAAACTAATGGACTGAAATATTGATTTTTGACAAACCACAGGGACGAAAACAGTAATTAACTCATAGTTTTTTAATATTTTGAATTTTTTTGTGAATGAAAGGATATAGAAAAAGTAATGATAAAAGTATAAAAAATATTATTTAATTGAAAAGAAGATAAAAATGGTGATTGTTAGTATAACTATAGAGATGGAGAATCAATTATGAATGCTCTTAGGATATATGTTAAAAAGGATGGGGTGAAGTTTTAAACCAAAAGAGGGTAGAAAGCAAACCTTTGGGGGGGGGGGGGGGTGTTGAATGGTAATTTCTTAATTTGTCCTAAAATTACGAATAATGGACAAGAAAGATCCAGATATTATCTGGATGTATGTAGGCCATCTCACACAAGGGAGAACAAACATGAAATTGATGGTGGAATTCAGCCCTAAAACCTTGCATGATTAAAAATCAGAACAAATATGAAACTGATGGTGGAATTCAGCCCTAAAACCTTGCATGATTAAAGATTTTTAATGATCTAGTGATTGGAAGCATGGGGTAAGCGATGGAATTTTATTTGATGATGAATTCTTAGGGTTCATCTATAAATTGTTTTGTGAATCCATGCAGAAACAAGTTAAATTAGTGATTTGAAATGGAATACATGTTAATTTTGTCGGAGTTGAGCGTATTGAAGGAGGTTTCATGGAGTTTGGAAGTGGGTGTTGATCTTTGGGTGTTACCCATGATCATTATTGATAAGTAGATTAAAAGAACTAGAGATTGTTTTATTTTAATTAGTGTTTATTAATGATTGATATTCGGTTTTTGGAAAGAAACATGGTGATTGATACCAAGAACTAGGAAGTTAAGTATGTGATACTTGTACCTTGTGATTTAAAAATGGTATGTACACCAAGTGTTTAATGAAATGTCTAAATGAAAATAATATGTGAAATTGTATGCAGGTCATGGAGATATATGAATAAAACGTGATAATGATGTAATTGATATTAAACTAACATGAAAAATGTGATTTAGATGGAATTCATATGGAAGATTTGGTTGAATGTATGTTTTAGTGAAGAATATGAATTAGGAGTTTGTATCCTATGCTTGAATAATGTGATGCACACCATGTGTTTAATTAATTGCTTAATTGTGATTAAGAAAATGAATGTGTACTAAATGTGAAGTATATAAGCTTACTAGTAATGGATAATGTTGGAATTGTGTTACCTTAGCTAACAATGAAGTATGTTGTCAATTGTGGAATCATGAAAATTACTAGTAATGGATAATGTTAGAAATATGTTACATTACGTAACCATGAATTATGTTGTCAATTGTGGAATCATGAAAATACTAGTATGTGTGAAATTGATAGTATATGTGTATATAAGCACCTAAGTAATCATAAGATTATATGTGTCATAAAAAATGTGAATGTAATGTACATGATCTAATTGATAGGATCTAGTATGTCAAATTGAATGTATGTTCCTAAAGTTGAAAGCTTGAATGCTTGGCAGTTGACTTTCTGAAAAAATCAACAGATGTAGGAATAATATGGATAGGCATCCTAACACGATTGTAAGATTTAGGAAAATCATATGATACTTGATAAGATTATCATGTGGTATGTATGATGGTAAGTTGAATTGCTTGAGCTACGGACAATGTGATTGTTAATTCATGTCTAATGCCTGTTAATAATTGATTAATGAAAGTCAATATAGCATATGAATTGGAAATGAATACTACTATGAATGAGTATATGTGCTAACCATGATGTCAATGTGATGAGATGAAAGGATAAGGATCATGTCAATATGGGCTTAAGTGTGGAAGGTTAATGACTCAAGAGGAGGCAAGGACACTATCTTGAACATGGCGGGCTCGAGGTAAGTGATTCCCGACTTTAACCCCATGTATGTTAATGAATGTATATATATGTGCAAGATGTATCTGAATCATGGAAGGATGAGTACATAACAATGGAATCAAGGTATGGAATATAGTCACGGATCAAGTGTAGTATAACTATACTTGAATCCAAATGGTGGGAAAACGGGAAGTCGAGGGCCAAACGACATTGACCAGCACTATGGTAATTCATATGGTGGGTTAACAAGTCAGGGTTTTAGCTTAAAGAGCCAGCTGACTCGTTAGGGATATTCAAACGAGCCAGGGTTTTGGCTTAAAGAGCCAGCTGACTCGTTAGGGATATTCAAATGAGTCTTCGTTTTAGCTTAAAAAGGTAGCTTACTCATTAGCAATGTTTTCATAACCGGACCGGACGTCGAACGGGTCTCTTTACCGGTTCACTGGTCAAACTGGTCAGACCGGTTGGACCGGATTAAAGAACCGAATGATTTCATAAATATGATAAAAATAAATATAATGTTAAAATTATAATTATAAAATAATTATATTGATATAAATGTAAATAAAGCTTGTTGCTAAAAAATATAAATAAAATTCAACAATATACCATAACAGTATGTACACATTCAAAAGACACAAAATATTTTTTTGATTAAATAAAGTGAGAAAGTAATTAAGAATAAAGTATGTAAACTAATATTGAATTTTTAACTACACATTTTGTGTTCGAGAATTATTGAAAAATAGTCAATTTGCTCTGCGCTATTGTTGTAGCTATTTGCTTTATAGGTGAAGCTACCTATTGTTACATTATCAATCTACCTCTAGCTTCTGTCAGATGACTTCAAACCTCATTTTAACCCAAGAGACCAAGACACATCTTCTTCTCTTTCATATAACAACCCACCTCCTCAGCTCCTTTTGTCCCCTCGCAGCTCCACTGCTGGCAGGAGAAAATTTACATGTGTTATTTTCGTTCTTCTATCCTCATCATCACCATCGTCATCAATTTAAATAACATCACCATGCCAGCCGAACCGCTGCTTTTTACCGAACTTCCGGTCCAGCCGCCGGCCACCGTTTCGGTCGTCCGGCTACGTGCTAAACAGGTCCAACATGGTGAACCGGACCGTCTTGGAGTGCGGTCGCCGGTCCGACCGGCCCAACTGGCCGGTCCGGTCCAGGTTTCAAAACGTTGCTCATTAGGGCTATCCAAACAAGTCAGGGTTTTGGCTTAAAGAGCTAGCTGACTCATTAGGGTTATTCAAATGAGTCAGGGTTTTGTCTTAAAGAGCCAGTTAACTCGTTATGGATATTCAAACAAGTAAGGGTTTTGACTTAAAGAGCCAACTTACTCGTAAGGGATAATCAAACGAGTCATCCATATGTATGTAGGTGTATATGTATAAATTTGCATGTTTGTGTGTGGATAGAATGGTTTGTATTTACGTATTGAGATACAATATATAGGGTCAGGATTTAGAGAAAAGGGTGGAAAGTGTGAGAATGGTGAGAACCCTTATGGATCGTCCGATCAAAACAATCTATGGACTAGATTGGCGCGGTGGCGTTTTCGTAAATAACACGAATTCTATTAAGTGGACGCGCTTCATTAAGGGTAAAAGGGTCTTTACACTTCTTTACCAAAACGCCGAACTAATGAATAAAATGCCATTAAGGTCCAAAACACATCCCTATATAAACAAAAACATCTCAGACATAAAAACACCCCCCCCCCCCGAACCTGAAACGCCATATTTTGTACTATATATCATTCATCTTACAAACGCCAAAAACCCCAAAACATCAAACACACCTACTCAAAAACGCCATATTTTACTATATACCAATATCTTAGAAAACGCCAAAATACTTAAACATCAAAGATTCCAAAGAATCGACATTTCTTTCAGATACATTATTTCCTCAGTAAAACGCCAAAAATGGCAAAGATCCTTTCTTGTATATTCGCTATTGTTCTACGCGAAGTTTCGGAGAATGCATTCTTCCCTGAGGTGCTATGACTCAATAATATTTTACTGCATGAGATGGACAAATCATAAACAAAAAGATGCTGGTGTCAGATTTATGTCATTCTTTGTGTCTTGTTATTGATGAATATTATAATGGCATGAAGAGACGAATGACACTGATGAGTGGTTTGAAGATACATATTCAAACAAAAAACTCACGTCATTTTCTCTTTCCAAACGGCCACAAAAACACAAGCATGACAAAGGCAAACCGCCAGTGAACATGTTTCAAAGAAGAAAGAGACTGATGGCAGTGAAGATTTGGAAGATAAATTGTTTCCACTTTTATTTTTTAATTTTCTTTTTCTATTGTTTTTATGTATTTTTTCAGCTAAGAATAAAAAAAACATTATATTAATAAAACGCCAAAGAGTCATAACGATTGTGAAACTCCATAATGCAGTAAAATGCCAAAAACTCCTAAACTATAATAAAAGTAACTTGGAGAAGTATTATTATTAAAAGCTAAAAAAGAAAACAAAAACGCCAAAAACTACTTAAAGCCACTAAAAAACGCCAAACTTGGAAGATGGAACGTCTATCACCCTAAAAACTCATAAAAAGCTGAACAAAAATAGTAAAAATACACATAGTAACTGAAAATGTAACACCTCGTAAATTTATGTCCAATACGATATCGACACGTGTCATGGACTTTAAACGTGTAAAGAATTAATTTAGAGGGACTAAAGTTGACAAACAAAGAAAGTATGTGAGTAAAAGTATTCAAACTGTCAACATTGGATTATTATACCTTTCAATGACCTTACACGATGTTTATACCCTTAAACGAATGAATTATGAATCATATGAAGCCATTTATGGAAGAAAGTGAAAGTTTACAAACCTCAAGGGTTAAATGTGTCAACATGTTAAATTTATACCTCTGAGTGACCTTTTAGTGAACCCAAAGCTTTGTAACGATTAATTATGCTCACTAGAATACGTGATAAAAATTTCACAAGGTTTCGATATCATATGAGAAAGTTAAGTTAACATTCGTAAGTGAGGGGTTAAAAGCGTCAACGTTGAAATTTAGGACTTTTTGGGTGATCGTAAAGCTAACCGAGGACTTAACAAAGTTTGTTTATAACTTAGGGTCCTTAAAAATCAAAATGGAGGGTTAAAAGTGCAATAAATCATGTTAAAACCACTATTAGAAGGACCAAGGACCAAAGTTGCAATTAAATGAAACTTTGTAACCGGAGGGGGGCACCCATACCGGCCCCGTAAGACCTTTAAGGTCTTTTACGCGGGCCACCTGAAACTGCCAGCAATAGAAAACATGCACAGGTGCCTGTGCAGCCTGTTCCACCGCCTTAGAAGCCTTGTTTTTTATACCAGGGGCTGCTCCAATGGTATTTCATGCATAAGGGACACCTGGGATGATCTGGGAACACTTGTAGGCTATTGTGGAAGGATCTTGTGAGATTTGAATGACTATATATAGTGCATGTGTTGCAACACTTCACTTGTTCACTTCAAAAAGCATTCTAACTCAATTTCTGGAGTCTCCTATAGCTCAAGATCACTTCCTAAGGATCGTTAGTCGTGCTAAGTACTTCAGTAAGCTTCCTTAACCTCTCCTAATCGTGTTTTATTAGTTTAATGTGCTAAAGTCAAAACCGTCGTAATTAAGGTCTGACTTAGTGATTAATCACTAATGGTGCAGTCATTTTTCGAATTGAAAGTGGCTATGAGTTGGTAATTATATGGGTAATAAACCCTTAAAAGGGCACCCTCTGATTCCCACTCTAACTAGGTCAATTGTCGGGTCAAACTTAATAATAAAAAGTCAACAGAAAGCTAATTTTCAAATTAACACATAATAAACAATGTAGAAGCCATGAAACCTGTTTTATCACTCATATAATATAACTTGGTAATTAATGTAAGAACATGTCTAAGCATGTTCAACCCGACAATTTTGAGTATAGGCTCGGTTAGGAACCGAAAGTCGCAAAAGTAGACTTTTGCTTTGACTTTCAGTTCTGACCCGATTTAGCTTAGTTTAGACATGCCTTAGAGTTCCATTAGGACCAGGTTATATGTTAGTATAACTCTCTGTGATTATACAACTTGTTTCCTAATTTATCCGATTCATTTACATGCTTTCGTTATATGCCTAAAAGTTGACCATTATGCCCCTTTGACCTTAAAACGATATTTTTGAAAATGTGAAAGAATAGAAACCTTTATTACCGATTTTTAAACTTGCCCTAAAAATTTGACATCAGTTTGAGGTCTAGATTAGGAGTTATGCTCAATAGCGTAAATGGAAAGCTTTTTATTAATTTAACGGCATCATTAGCATATAGCCTATCTAAACCCAAATTTTGACACCAATATTTTTACCCACTGTTGTAAAATAATATTTTGGGATTTTTGAAGATTTTTAATTATTTTTAGGCTGAGCATAACATAGGGTTCTAGCTTTAATTCGGTAATTGTCGGTTATACCCTTTTCTTGAATAAAATGAGTTTTACCTAACATTTTGATACCAATTTTTTTGCTACTGATTTTATATGATAAATAAAATATTTTAAGTCTTCTGGAATGATAAAAATATCAGCTTTTCTTATAAAACCCGGAAATCGCTTAAAACCACCTTTTTACGCGTTTTAAACGCATAGTATGAGTTAAAACTATTTTAAACATATAAGACTTAATACCTACTGATGTTTTTAGGGGGTGTTTGTTTTTTCTTCAAACATCTTCAAGGGGGCTGATGTCTGCAGGCGCGCAGACGTTACCCTTGAAGACTGTTTGGTTTTTTCTTTTAAACAGATCTGAACTCAGCTTTTTTCATCTTAAAAAATAAGCTATGGACCCCCTTCTTAAAACATCTTCACACCTCCTTCTTCTCCTCCCTCAAACATCAGCCCCTCCCACCGCCGCTCCTCCTCCTTCTCCGACCTCCCTCTTCTCCTCCGGCGACCTACCTCCTCCTCCGGCGACCTCCCTCTTCTCCTCCGGCGACCTACCTCCTCCGGCGACCTACCTCTTCTCCGACCTCCCTCCTCCTCCGGCGACCTACCTCCTTCTCCGACCACTTCCCTCCTCCTTCGGTGACCAGCTCCTTCTCTGACCTCCATCTTCTCCTCCGCTGGATCGAAGCGGAATGTGAATGTTTCGTCATTGTTTGATGCGCTTCAGACCGGTATCAACTTATAAAAACAAACAGTCTTATATTTTCAGCTTGCAGATCTTCAGACCACATCTTCAGTTGCAGACATAAAAACAGATGAAATCAGCTTGCAGACAATTTATGTCTGCAAAAACAAACAACACCTTAGTAAATTTTATATTTCAACAGTAAGCAAAAGTTTTAAACTCAGATTTCCAGATTTGACCTTTAAAGCTTATGTGAAATTACCAAAATGCCCCTTCGGTGCATTGCTTGGTTATGAATAATAAATTTCACATATATATGCAATACCCTACTGATATAACTTATTAAATTAAGTAACTTTACTGATTATATCAGACCTGAACCTCAGATTAATATATAAACTCTTTTATTACCTTTAAAATGACCAAAATACCCCTACGGGGCATAATTTGAGTTTAAATTCGTTTTGGGCATAATGGAAGGTATCTTACTGATATCACAACATATTTAAGGCATATTGACTTAGGAAACCTGTTCATGACTCATTTGTTTACCCGTTATGCATTTTTCGCGTTCAGTACGGTTTATGTAACTAGTTTGCATAAATTGACCGAAACGGGTTAAACCATATCATTTTTATCTCAAATTCCAAAATGTGTTTAGTTTACCCATATTACACAAGTCTTCAAACTTGTCGGGTCTAAATCACATTCTATTCCGGTCTTCGATTAATCATTCGTTTTGAACCGTATATCTTCCTTCAAAACTAACCGGTCTAAGCATAGGCTTAAGTAAGACCCGTTAGGAATCTAATAGGTTAATTAAACCTTCATTTCTAGATTTAGGGGACCAGTAAAAGCTACGTGTACTTTCTTGATTGTATACCGCTGGAATAAAATGTATAAATTTGCTCAGGTAATTACTTTTAACTTATTTTCCCTATACGGGCTTGGGATACGGTATTATAATAATACCGCTTGGTCGGGTATGTAGTTATTTTCATCGGATTGTGATTAATATATTTACATAACCCGTTTTAATCTGTTTTGTTTGGTATATGGCCTTTGGGGGGTTAATGCCCGTGTCTTGGATATCCTCGGCTCATTCATTTGAAATGGCCACGACTTAAGCACGGGGTGTAGGCATACACCTGACAGTTGCGTATGTAAAAAGGTACTCCACAATAAGGAAATTCCTTGTGGGTATTATACTTGTGGTGTGTCAGTTAATCTTGTCCGGCTCTTCTAACCGGCCCTGATGGACGGCAAACATATAAATCTTTATACAAGATTATTTTTAAAATAATTGTCCCAAGTGATAAAAATATTTTTTGTGCCTTGTGCTTTCAAATCAATTTTCTTAAATGTTTTCAAAATGAGTCAGTTAATTGTATTTACCAGTGTAAACTGACGTATTTTCCAAAAAGTCTAAGTGCAGGTCCTAGACGGAATAGGCTAGCTACTCCTAGCATCAATAAAGAGTCTTGCAAGCTTAGATGCCTTTGAATCTGTTGAACAATGTTCCTTTTATTTTCGATCCGCCTGTGGATCTTTTATAGCCATTATTGTAATACTTAATATTACTTTCCATTCGGTTTGTAACAAAGTTCCCATGGTTCTCTTCTCAGATCTTTAATTCCAACAATTCAAACCTGCACATAATTGTACTCATATTTAGCATTGACAATTGGACATAAATCGAGTAATTTTAATTTATCAAACATTACTTGAAACACTTGGAGTAAGTACCTTATGATTGTTCATTGTTTTTTAGCAACACTACTCGAAGCATTTGGAGTGGTTACCTTAGAATTGTTCATTGAGTTTGAAGCATTTGATTCTCCACTAATATCCAGTGACATTATATCTTCAGTGAGCTCATCTAAATTAACTTCATTAGAACCTACAAATACAAACTAACATATACTATTAGTGTGATATTATGTTATAAAAACCTTACAAAACTCAAGGGAAAAGGGACATTACAATAATCTCCATATAACCAATCCTTTGTGCATATTAGAGCCTCAACGGTATCTTTACAAAGTGAGCTTCGATGTTCATTAAGAACTCTTCCACTTGCACTAAATGTGGACTCCAATGCGACGGTAGAAACCGGAGTTGTCAAAAAGTCTCTTGCCATCCTTGCAAGTGTGGGATATCTAAACTAATCGGCTTTCCAAAAAGTCAAAACATCTAAGTTTGAGTTCCTATCAACTCTTGACTCATCCAAATACAATTGCAATTCTAATTTTTTGTTAGCTAGAAAATTTTTACTTTGAAACTGATCAAAATCCTAAAAAAGAATTAGTAAATAATTAGTAAATGAATACATAAAAGATTAAAAAGACAACAGTTTAAAAAAATATATATTAACAAATAAATTACCTTAATTCTAGCTCTAACTCCAAAGACACTTGTTGAATCATCATCTGTCGTATCCTTAACCCCTTTGCTAGCATCTAAAGTACTTGCGACATCTGAAGTTGTAGAACCACAATCCATATTTAACTCGACATATTCATGAAAAGTAGAGTGCAAAATCTCATCAACATATTCATATTCCTTGCTATCACGTCCATAAACTTGTGAATAACTCCACTCGATAAAGTGCAATTTGTATCTAGGATCCAACACCACAGCTATGGCTAAAGTAAGACTAAAATCAAACCAATATTTCTGAAACTTTGTCATCATCAATTCAGCCATTTTTCACATATACTCGTCTTCTGAACCTATACCCTCTTTCAAAGTCAAGCAAGCCATAAAAACATGTGGATAATACAAGTTTTCAGTTGGGAATTTGGTACCCGAAAAACATTTGTGATATCATAAAACACTCCAAGAAAAGAACACATCTTTCCAATATTTTCCCACTCTAATGCATTCGGACAATGCTTATAATTAGAATCACTCTAAATGGAAAAAGGCTCGTCGATAAAAAAGGGCACTATCAAGCATTAAAAAGGTAGAATTCCACCTAGTAACAACGTCTTGCCTTAACCCTTTTTTCCTTTTCAAAGAAAGCAACTGAACACACTCTATAAACTTTTCCTTCCTTTGTTGCGACCCTTTCACATACTTTATACTCTCTCTCACTTTGTAAATACACTCATCAATTTGCTTTAACCCATCTTGCACAATCAAGTTCAACATATGTGCACAACATCTCAAGTGAAAAAAATTACCCCTAGAAACAAGTGGTAATTTTTATTTAGTTCTCTTAAAAGCCCAATGAAAGTATCATTAGAAGAAGCATTATCTAATGTCATAGAAAATATTTTATTTTCTGTGCCCCACTCTACTAGAATAGAAAACACTTTTTCACACAAAGCAACACCGGTATGAGGTGGTGGCATGAAATAAAATGATAAAACTCTTTTTTTTGAAAAACTCATTGTTTATCCATAAAGTGAACTGTAATTGCGAAATACCCATCAGTAGCAATAGACGTCCACAAATCTAAGTTAGGCATAACCTCCCAGGTGATTCCATAAGCATTTCTTTGACCTTTTCCTTTTCTCTCTTATACATTTTCAGTAAATCAGATTTTGCAGTATTTCTAGAGATGATATTGACATCGGGTTGCAGATACTTAAATAAGTTTAGTGAAGTATTGCCACACAATAGATCTTTCGTTTCATTGTCTCTTTACTCTTCATTTGTTATCATCACTATCGTTTGTATCATCTACCTCCACAGAGTGAACTTCATCATCTTCCACATTCATATTCATTGAGCAATCATTTTCTAGATCAACTTTGATAGAATCTGACTCCGGCTACAATAGAGAAAATAAATAAAGTTACACAAAAAATAAACCAAACTTGAACCAAAAGCCATAAAAGTTAGATAAACATACATAGGACTTCTTATCCTTCTTCTTTCCCACCTTCTTTTGAGAATCACTCATATTGAATTTCTTAATCTGTTAGAAAGAAATTGTTTGCTCAATTAACTAAAGGGCTTGATATTGAAGAAAGTGAAACGAGATTATTCCATGAACCGCCTAAGGTAGAAGAGGGTGAGGTTATAGTGGATCTTAATGGACATTTTATGACCAAGAGTATCAAAGCTCATCGCTTACAACTTTATGGTTATTTTGTGGGTGATAATCTCTCATTTCAAATGGTAAAAGAAAATCTAATCAAAATGTGGCACAAATTTGGACTCAAATCTATTAACAAGAAGAATAGGGGATTTTATTTCTTTATGTTTGATCATGATGAGGGTATGATTCAAGTTTTGGAAAGAAATCCATGGTTGGTGGAAAATATTCCACTTGTTTTACAATTATGGCAACCGGACACTATATTGTCAAAGCCGGACTTGGATAAAATGCCAGTTTGGGTAACCATAAAGGATCTTCCACTTTGTTTATGGAACGGAGGAAACATTGGGCAAATTGTTAGTTGTGTAGGGAAGCCGCTAATGATGGATAAAGCTACTTGCCTACGTTGTGAAACTAAGAAGGGTCCATTAAACTTTGCTCGAGTTCTTGTGGAAGCTAAAGCTTCATATGGCCTTCCTTCTCGTGTAAAGGTTAGGTTTCCTTCTCTTAATGGCCTACCAAATAAAATTGGTTTCCTTGATTTATCGTATAAATAGAAGCCTCCTATATGTGGAAAGTGTCAAGTTTTTGGTCATTTGGATTCGAGCCATGAGGAGGTTAAAAAGCCGGTTGAAAAAACGAGTTCGAAAGGTAAAAATATTGTAGAACAACCGGCTTTAGAAAGTGTTTTGAAAAAACCTATGGTTCATAATGATGGGTTTACAGTGGTTTCACGTAAAAAGCCCAATGTGAAGTGGGCACCATTGGCCAAAAAGGATTTTGAAAGACTTGTACATGGCCCAAAAACCGGTGGAGCAGGTCCATCAGGTGTGGTGGATAGTGCTGATGGCCCAACAAAGGATTTGGATGTGGACATGGGCCCAGTTAAGCCCAGCGAAGAGGCTGCTGGGCTTAAAAAAGGCGTTGATTTGGGCTGTGTTTCTAATGATAAATCAGGCCCAGCTCCGCTGGGTTCTACTACTCACCCGCCGCTAAGTAAGTCAGGCCCAACTAGCCCAGGTCCGGTTGATAATAAATCCAGCTTTGGTGCTGATTTGGGGGCTGCGATGAAGTCAGGCCCAGTATCGGCTAGCCCAAACATTTATGGTTTAAAATCTGATCCAGTTCTTATGGAAATCAAAGGCCCAAAAAATGGAAGCGGTTATTTTGATGTTTCAAAACAGAATTTTGGGCCTCGACAAAGCCCAATTATTGGTACAACAAATTCGTTTGAAGCACTTCAAGATGATGAAGATTGTTTTGATACCGAGCATGGGTTGTGGGAAAAAGAAATGTTAATGGTTCGTAAATTTTACGAGACAAATACGCAACCGCCGGATGAAGTTTTTTCTTCATGGTCGGAGAAATTGAAGGCTTATTATGTGATGCTTACAAAATTTGATCCAGTGAAGGAAGCTTTGATTGAAACAAATGTTGAAGATGAAGTAGAGGTTGAATCCGAAACGGATGAGTCGGCAAGAGACATCGCACGAGGAGTTTAGCTTCCTTTCATTTTTTAGTTTGAGGTCTTTGTATGTTGGTTTGTGTTTGTGATCTTTTCTGGAGGTTTGGTTTTTTGGCGAGTCGCCTTGGCCAAATGCTCATTGTTTGTAATCTCGTTTTTGAACATTATTAATAAAAGGTTTGCCCGGGGGATTTCCCTCAGTTTCCCAAAAAAAAAATCTGTTAGAAAGCATACAAGAAACTATAATCAAGGGGTTGCATCAAATTCAAAACATAAACTATAAACAAAAAAGTACCAAAGTTATCAAAACTAGAAAAAAATCATACTGTAATGATAACCTGTGATTCTACAAAAAAAATCAAACTGTGATCTAACTACTTTTTACTTGTAGTTTTATGTTGAATCTAACTGAACAATGTGCGAAAACAGCGGTCAACTAATGACCGCTTCAAAAGACATGCAAAATTCCATATAAAAACCAGGTTTGATTTAGTTTTAAGACTTTAAGTTATTATAATTATAATACCAATTAACTTTTTCAAATTTTGTTTTGACTTTGTTAATATTATTTTGAAGAAGATTTGAGAATAAACTTAAGGTGAAAGTATGTCGAGCTAAATTTAAGGTGAAAATACGTTCTGCTTACTTTGAACTGCCGGAGTGGCTGTCCGTGGTGGATGGCCGGCGGTGGATGCAGGCGGACAGGGGAGGCCGGCGAAGACAGTGGATGACGGTGAATGACGCCGGTGGAGCGGTGGATGCCGATTTGCCATGGAGCGGTGGATCTAGATGATGTCGGCGGCAGTACTTGAGAGAGTTGAGAGTAGGTCATTAGGGTTTGCTTTTTTTGAACTAAAGAAGGATTCACGTTCCATCCATATATCGTATTGTTAGTGCATCTACGTCTGCTGACTACGTCTTCCATCAAAGTCTTGAAGATTTAAGAAGATCAAACATGACACGGAATCCTAGTTTAGATTGTTTGAACAGGGATCGCTTATATGTACAAATCTAGGGTCGCTTTTGTGTCATAGTTGAGTTAGGATCGCCTATATGGACATGTGCTGGATCGCTTTTATGGCACTATGTAGGGTCGCTCATACGGCATGTCGTATGAGCGGTCCAGAACATCTATATATAGATGGGCGATCCACAACACATAGTAACGGTGTTTTTCTTCCGGTGAGCCACGAAGTGCTGCCGAAGTGCTGTCAGAACGTGTAACAGTGCTTGATATCAATACAACAGCAATATTAGAGTGAATACGGCTTCAATTGCACCGAATTACTAGTTTCCGCCTCTTAATTCGGATATGAGCTTCTCTGAACGACTCGTTAGGTCAGCAAACGATCCTACAAGTGGTATCAGAGCTCAGGAGGAGGAGTTCGTGCCATTGTAGCTGCTATTCTTCTGATTTTCTACACTTTCTTCACTTTTTCAAAAATTTTCACGGTAAAACAAGCTCAAAATCACACAATGCACTCGGAAACATGAATTAACAAATCCTTGAAGTTTTCAGAACTAAAATCGAAGTAGAAACCAAGATTTTAGGTGATTTTGTTCATTCAGGATCGCTCAAAAGGTGACATCAGCTTATAGATCGCTCCAAATTACATACCAGGACCGCTCCAAGGAATTAGTTATACTTGGACCGCTCAAAATTTTAAGCTTGGACCGCTTTTGGATACACTTGTGAACCGCTCGAACAAACATATGTGTGAACCGCTCGTATTGACCTTTGTGAACCGCTCGAACAAGATTTTGGACCGCTGTTATTGACATCGTTTGAATCGCTCGAAGGAACAAACTGTGAACCGCTCGAACATACAGTCTGGATCGCTCGTAATAGCATTTCTGGGCCGCTCATACAAACTATCTTTGGACCGCTCTAACAGATAGTATTCGGTTTGTTTTTTTTAGTCAGCCCGTTCAAACAGACATTGAGTGGGCCACTTATTTGAATGGTTTGGACCATTTATTTAGCAATTAATTGGATCGCTTGAAAGACCGTTCACCCGAACAGACATTGTGTTTGATTGTTGAAATTTGGGAATTGTTGTGAATTTGTGAAAAATTGTGAATGATGGATACAGAATTTTATAACGCTTTTGCTACTCCGGCCTCGATTACCCAAAGTGCTTTGATCGAAAATGAAACCGGAACGTCTCAAAAACCACCAAAACCCATGGATATTGATGATTACAATGTGTGGTCGGAACGATTCGGAAATTGGGTTGAAGCTTATCATCTTGATGCGTGGGAACATACTGAAGTACCATATACTAAACCCACAAAAGACAATGTTGAGAATGCTGCTCCGCTAACACTTAGAGAGATGGATACTGCACAGAAAAAGAAGTATCGAGATGAGAAATTGATGGTCAGTCTACTTCAGCAGGCAATAAAAGAAGATATTCTGATTTTGCTTCAACATAACGGAACAGCATATTCTATTTGGACAGAGTTGGAAGCAAAGTTTACGGGAAGTGATGATATGTTAAGGAATAAAATGTCTCTCATGAAAAAGGAATTTGATTTGTTTCGGGGATTGAAAAATGAAACCACCAAACAAATTATTGATCGATATTGTAATTTGGTGAGAAATATGACAAAATTAGGTGTTAAGAAAAGTACTGATGAATTAATTGAAAAACTTGCAGATGCTCTTCCACACGAAACATGGGGAACTTTTCTGATGATGCTAAAATCTAACAGAAAAGATTTCAGAGCTATGACCTTGGGAGATTTTATCAAGCATTTAGAAGCTCAAGAGATGGAGCAGAGAAAGATCGCTAGGATGAAGAATTACGATGGAGAGCAGGATATCAGTTTATACTACAAGCATGGTGTTACTGATTCAAGAAAGTTCTCTCCTAAGATCGAAACTGCTTACAGTGTTAAAGATTCTACTGAAATGAAGACATCTCAAGTATCAAGCAGCAGCACAAGATTTTCAACTTTTGATCCTAACATCTCTGTAACAAAGAGTGGTAGAAAACTTCAGTGTAATATAGTGTTAAGCCTTGAAAATGATCAAGACTACACTGAAGATATTGCTAAGAATCAAATGTCTTTGTTAGGGATGATTTTAGAATCTTATAGTTGTTTTGTTGCAGGAAAGATCGGAAATCCAATGCTTACGAAAGAGGATTACGATCAGATTGATGCTGAAGAAATGGAATTGATGGATATTAAATGGTGTATGGCGAGTGTGATGAGACGTGCTGAAAAGTTTAAACAAATTACCGGCCGTGATGATTTTCGTGATACAAATGTTTCAGCTTTAGGTTTTGACAAATCTAAAGTTACATGTTTTCGTTGCAGGGTGAAGGGACATTTCAAGAGGGAATGCAAAAACCGTGAAGCTACCGGTGCCCAGAATCCTTTCGGAAACAATGATTATCACAAGAAGGCCATCTATCATCAAATCACACAACCAGCACAACAGCATCAAGCACAAACAGCTCATGGAAGAGATGTGGTGGATAAAAAGGCATGTGTTGTTAGTCAGGTAAAGTATGATAATTTCACATGGGAAAAGTATCTTCCTAAAGAAAACAAAGTGTGTTTAGCTGAACAAGATGACGAAAAGTTGGCTGAAGGATTTATTTGGGATGATTTTTGTCCAGATCAAAACTTTATGGCCAAAAATACTGCTCATGCTTTCTATGCTAATGCTTATGATTTGAAATGTGCAGAAAGATGCAGAAAAGTTATAGAAGCTGCTGAAGAGAGACGAAGAAAGCTCGAGGAGGAGGCTGAAGAGGAAGAGAGATTGAAGGAAGAAGCAAAAGCTGAGAAATTGAGAAGAGCTCGATTTTTAAATTCAAGCAAGACAGTCAAAGAGGTTCCTGAATTCGAGATTAAAATGGATGCTGAACCGGTCCTGGTCCAAGAAAAGTGTATGAACTGTGATTCGCTGATCAAGCAGAACAATGAATTGCTGCACAACATTCACAAGCTGAAAGAATCGTATGATACTATGAACAGAGAAATCAACAAATATACAGATTCTGATGGTGAACAAGCTGAAGCTATGAATACTCTGAAGATAGCTTACCTGAGACAGCTTGATACGGAAAATTTCAACATAAAGAAATGTGCAGATCTCGAGCTTCAGCTGGCAACACAAAAGATAGAGACTGAGAAAGTTAAGAAATTATTAGACAGTTACTCATGTTCTACTTTTGTTGTTGACAGGATTTATCCAGTTGTGAAAGATTTGAAAACGTTTGAAGAAGTGAAGATTGTGGAAGAAGAAAATTCCGTGACAAAAATTGAAGAGTTATTGAAGACTTCTGGTAAGAAATCAAGTATGGTCTATAACAGATGTCCGCCCCCAGTTGAAAATGGATATTCGCCTCGAAATCCAAATTCAGAAAGAGTCAGTAAAGCAATCAATTTGAAACGGGAGTCTGGGCCATCGGTTAACTTGCCAGAAAATATCGATGTCACGTACACGTCATCAGACACTGATCATGAATCAAAGTTGATAAAAAGTGTGGTCGATCAGGTGTTAGACAAAGATGACAATGAGGAGTCAAAACCCGAGTCAAAGTCTGGGTCCAGTGCGTCAAAGCAAACAGTCAAAAAGGACAAACGGGTTTATGATAAAGAGTTTTTACTTTCAAAATCTAATTTGAATAATGAATCGGTCAAAGTGGCATATACTTTGAAAGGTTCTGACAAATTATATTCAGATGAGAGTTTTCCAATAAGAAGTGTCAGAAATGAAATGATTCAAAAGGTTTTCAAAATCACAGAAATTGATATTTCTGAAATAAAAGATTTAAATCTTAATGGAAAACCTAAACAATACACTTCAAGAGATCAACAGAGAATTAACAAGAAAATGGGTTACAATTATGGTTATAGTTTTCAAAAGAAACCAAATAATAATCGTAATTTCAAAAAGAAAGGATTAGGTTTTATTTCACCGAAAAATTATAAAAATGAGAAAATATATAAACCAAAAAATATGTTTGTTTCAGGGAAAACTTCGGAAGCTGAAAAAGAACAATCATTCAGAAAGCAGACAAATCAGGAATTCCTTGCCAAGAAGCAACAAGAACTAAAGAAGAATGAAGTTCCGAAGAAGATTGAAAAGAGATCTTGTTTTCAGTGTAAAGCTGTGGGTCATGTTGCGAAAGATTGTCCAAAAACATTTCGACCAAAACAAGAAGTCTCAAGAAAATTGAAAGAAAAGGTTGTAGAGAAAACTGAACTGTCAACCCGGAAGTTCACAGGCTTTGAGAATTCTACTTATGAAAAGGGAGAATCTTCAAAGAGTGCTTCCAAAAGAATAAACAATGATACAAATCAGAAATGGGTTGTAAAAGGTTCAGGTAACAAGTCTGGTGATGAATCTGATTCCACAAAATCAGAGGAGCCACGTGTTGAGAAAAAGGTTGAAAAGAACGTTTCAATAGTGGACGATGTGAATTTTCCGCCACTAAATGCGAAAAATTACAAATCCAAAATCGGAAAAGTTGAACTTTCAAATCAATTCTTTCCTAGACAGAAAGAATTAGATGTTGAAAAGACTTTTAACCCTGCTGTTAAGAATATTTTTGGGAAAATGATTCAGGGAAAGTCTAAAGGGGTAAAAGAATTTTATCAGGTTAAAAGAAAAACTGAAACCCCGGTTGAGACTGAAAATGTTACACCCAAGGAAGGTCAGGCTTGGGTGGACATATTTTTCATTGAGTAAGCATCTGACTTGCCGGAGATCCCAAGATGGTATAGTGGATCATGAATCGGCATCTTTCTAGATTTGTGTTTGAGAAGTTACAGGACTTGCCGGAACTCCCAGGTTTGTAAGCGAGGAGTAGGAATCGGCATCTTGAGAATTCAACCAAAAGATGGTAACTGGTTGAAAAACATGTTTAGTATGAGATCAGTTGATCCTACAAGTGGTAAACTTACAAGTGGTTAAATCAAGGTCATTAATTTGAACTTGAATTAACTATCATTCATGAAATTGGTAAACAATGTGATGATTTTGCCCCAATTTTACAAAAGGTAAAAACAACTAAACTTATTTTCCGGAAAAACCATTCTGATTAAAACAAACTTAAGTGTTTTGAAATCATTATGGGAAAATAGTTTGTTGTAAGGGGGAGTTCTGTTTGTTTATGCAAAACGGATGGAGAATTGAAGTATTTTGATATCAGTTGTCATGTTCTGTATAGTTTATTTTCAATTTTCATTAGATGTATTTGAATTTTAGGGGGAGTAAGAATTTTAGAAAATCCAAAAACATCAGAAAATTAAAAAAAAAAACAGAAAAATGAGTTTTCGTTGCATAAAAGTTGAGATGATAGTACATCAGTGAACTATCACAGCATGCTAAAGATTTGTATTGTAAAAAAAGTGATAAACGGTCTCACTGATGATGTGACGATAGGTTTTCATATATTTAGTAGATTTATTCGGGATATAAACCTTAAAATTTCAAACTTGTGAAATTCGTGGGGAACACTACTTGGATATATAGGTAACCCCTGAAATCTCGTTTGAAAGATTTCGTATTCTGATATACTAGGTGTTAATACTCTATGATGTCTGGGGTATTATTCCGGGACTTTTGCTGAACGGTGGTTCTGACCTAGTCCCAGGCTAATACTTTCTCCAACATGCTTGAAACATAGCATAAAGCCCTCAGTTGATTAGACAATAAAATTGATAATCATCTGTTGTAGCTAAATAGATCCTCTAAAGGGGACACACTGCTAAGTCGAAGCTGATATCTCTCTGCTGAACGGAAGTTCTGACCTGAGATCCATCAGTTTTCGCATATTATCCCCTAATTTATGTACAGATATCATTGTAGTGTTCATACCTGTAAGACTGAATATTGAAATTCTGGATACGGGAGTATATTCAAGAGGTGGGACACATGAATTGAACAAAGTTCATAAAACACCTAAATGGTATCCTGAATAGATTGAAAATTATATGAAAATTTAAGAGGACAAATATATCGTCAATCTACGTGAATCGTTTAGAACTTAAAACGATTAAAAGCTTAACGGTGCTTGTGATATGTTTCATAACTGATATGATCCTCTTGCACGAACTCACAAAAAATATTGTTTGTAAATATTTCATTTTTTTGCATTTATTATCATTCAGAAAAGTTAAAAAGATTTTTGGTGTGTTTTAGCATAAATTTTGAAAAATCAAAAGATTTTCGACAACTAGTGTTGAGATGCTGATTTTCGAAATTCAAAGTGCTAAATTTGAAGAACTGGTTTGGGGAGAGTTTGAGACTAAATGGTAAAGTTGTTTTGATAAGAACCAGTAATATTTTTGAATGCAAAATCATTATTGTGGTTGGTTCATCATAGTTTCTAAAATTGTTGAAAAGTTTTAATCTTTGTAGAAACTTATGGTTGGGTAGAGATTGTGCAGGTGTTAAAGAGACAGGTTACGATCTGAAACCTGACAGGAGTCTGTTAATGATCTCAGAACCAGTGAAAGACTGAATTCCAGACTACAATCCCAACTGAATGAGAGGGAGAGTCTGAAGACACCGAGTCAACATCTAAGAGAGAAGAGTTTGTTGATGATGTAGATAGAGAATGAGGATTCTTGAAATGACAGATATTTCAGAGGCAGATCGTCAACTGATGAAGATTGTAGATAGGCTCATGCAAATGCAGACTGGAATGAAGACATTGATGAAGACTCCGTCAACATCCGAGGGGGAGTTTGTTAGTGCATCTACGTCTGCTGACTACGTCTTCCATCAAAGTCTTGAAGATTTAAGAAGATCAAACATGACACGGAATCCTAGTTTAGATTGTTTGAACAGGGATCGCTTATATGTACAAATCTAGGGCGCTTTTGTGTCATAGTTGAGTTAGGATCGCCTATATGGACATGTGCTGGATCGCTTTTATGGCACTATGTAGGGTCGCTCATACGGCATGTCGTATGAGCGGTCCAGAACATCTATATATAGATGGGCGATCCACAACACATAGTAACGGTGTTTTTCTTCCGGTGAGCCACGAAGTGCTGCCGAAGTGCTGTCAGAACGTGTAACAGTGCTTGATATCAATACAACAACAATATTAGAGTGAATACGGCTTCAATTGCACCGAATTACTAGTTTCCGCCTCTTAATTCGGATACGAGCTTCTCTGAACGACTCGTTAGGTCAGCAAACGATCCTACACGTATATCATATATGTTTTATTTAATTAAAATTAAAATCTTATCATGTCTTAACAGGTAAACAGGTATTTGACTTGTTTAGACACGGAAATTAACAGGTTGTTTCGTGTCTACCTGTCTAGTACACGATACGTGTTAAGGTCATACACGATACCTGTTAAGGTCGTGTAGGTTCGTGTCGTGTATTCGTGTACGTGTCTAAAATTTCCATCCCTAGCCCCAGGTGAAGAGGACGAGCCAGACAGTGGAGATAGTAAAGTAAGAGTAAGTGAGGGAGAAAGTGAAGATGAAGAAGAAGTAGGTGCGAGTTCGGTTATGCAGCAAAGTTCTTACATTATATCAAGGGGTATAGGTGCTGAGATGGCAAAGGTTATTCAACAAGCAAGGACACCAGACTGGGGTGATTTTCCTGGTTTTGCACAGGTACTATATTACCAGAACACCCATCAGGGAGAGTTAAGAAGACTAGTGTCGCAAAGGCTCCAAGAGATGCTGACGTCCTTGATAGAGCGCAACAGTCGCACTACTACCGACACTCTCTGGTCGACTGATCAGGTCCATGTGTTTCTCTATCTTGTACTTTGATTTATTTTTGCACATTTTTTTATTTTTTGTACTTGGTGGTGCGAAAAACTATGTGTTGGGAATGTTTGTTTTGTTTAGTTGGTATGAATTTTGGTTGGGAGAAAACCACATGATTAATTAGTAACATAGTGTTTTGCTCTAAAAACCTATACATTGGGGACAATGTATCCCAAGTGTGGGGATGAGGGGAAAAGTGAAAAAAAAGTTTAAAATTTTTGAAATTGTTTGTTATTAAGTGATCTAATCGGGCATGAAAGCAACTGTTCAGTACACGCCAACTTGTTCCTGCTAGTTTGGGTAGGGGTCCTTAGTCATGGTTTAATTCTTTGAGATGCAGGATGAACCGTTTTCAGCAAGTATTTTATAGAAAATGTGTAGAACTTGCCGAACTAGGGTAACAAGCTATTGGCACAATAAACGTATGCACACATTGGTAACCTTATCTCCCCATTTTAGTGAGATTTTGAGCCTACTAGAATTGTTAGTTGGATTTGAAATATTTATATATTCATTTGATGAGAGTAGCCCGTATGTTACTCTGTTTTAGAATTTGTGTGGTTTGATACATGCTGAGACTGTGGATTTGACATATGCACATAGAGGAGAGAGGCATTAGGATTTCCTTTCTCTTTTACACCTTTTATTTGTTTTCCTGATTACTGGAAAAAAAAACCCTTAGTAGCCAATCTTGAACCGTATACCTTTTCGTCTGTTAAACCCAAGTTAAACCTGTTCAATTACCAACCGTGAATGACAATTTGTGTGTTTAGATATTTGTTATGAAAAAAAGAAAAAAAAGATGTTAGTATTATATATAGTCATGGGTCGGAAATAAACCAAAGTTCTAGTTAGTTCGGTGTGAATAAAAATTGTCATGGTTTGGTTTATCCTTTTTCTTTTACCCACGTAAATAGCCAAAAAGCCCTACCTTTTCCCATGCAACACACCCCTCACAATTTTTAGTTTAATATCTGAACTAGCATGTAATACACTAGTATTAATCACTCAAAAACCGAAGATGAAACTTTGTACTCATAAGCTTGTATGACAATCACACTTCCACTGTAACACTTAACACCGCACTTATCAAAAGGACTTACAGGTTTTGGGCTCGGAAAAAGGTAGGGCTTTTTGGCTATTTACGTGGCTAAAAGAAAATGCTGGTCAATTCTGTTTTAGGCATAATGGAAAACATGAATTCATACCTTTGATTGCATCAGTACAGGCTAGCAGAGAATCCAGATGTAGTCGCAACATTAGTGTTCGACATGATTGTCAGCTTGATCTGGTTCCTCCTTAGGGTGCAATCTAATGATGGTGGTGATGAGAACCGATAAAGGGGTAATCGGCTATGGAGAGGAGGCGATTTGATGTTATGTGCTATTAGGGTTTGTGAAATTG